>NC_090695.1:95223145-95533502 GCF_013368605.1 Nyctibius grandis
TGTGATGAGCCAACACATGTAAATGACTGCACCACAAGAACGGTTAACTCATAAGCAAGCAGTTACGTATGTCTGCCTTCCGCAGCTGTGTATGGATTGACTGATGTGTGGGCACGAATGCAAGTACCTGAGTTCAGACCTTGCCTTTCTCTGCATGAGTGGATAAGTATTAGCATTGTATCACTGAAGTCTGAAAATGTTCTTGACTCATGCAAATATTATCACATGATTTCTGAGTGCTTGGTAAGCAATTTCCTGCCAACTCCTAATTTGTAACCACCTCATTAGAGAAGGTTACAAGGCAGGCAACAATGAGGTCAGAAAACTTGTAGTAAAGATAAGAGTAAAGAAACTTTGCAAAAATCTTTCCTTCTTAATTTTGTAATAAATGTTAACCTTTGAAACAAGTCTTACTTTTGCATTCTAGCTTTCTCAAGATCTTGTGATCCAGGTGGCACAAGGAACTATGTCCAGAGTTACTTTACCCCATCAGAAACCTTGGTATAAGAAGAATGTGCAGTTCTTAGGTCACAGGAGATGAGAACCGTGCTTTATGAGACTTTGCTGGTAATGAGTAACTAAAGACCTCAAAAGCAACATGTTGTTTTTCTTGGACTGGCAGAGTTCTCTCCATTGTGTTATAATTACCTCAGCTTCCAACTTTAGGAACTGCAAAGCAGCCTATGTTACGCTTAACATCACTGGGCAAAACCAGCTGTTAATCTGTATAGCCAGGGGCTATTAACTCCTCATTTTGAAAAGTAAAACCAAAGTGCTAATCTGCTAAATAATATGTTTGTTTGTCAGTGTTCTATCATAATGAAATACAGAATAGTCCTACAAAAAGGCGTGTTCCTTGCCTGATGTTTTCAAAGGCCTTCCCAAATTGTCCAAAATCCTACGCTGGGGTTCAATATCTCTATGAGAAAAATTCAGATGGGTTCTTTATACTATGGACAGGTTAGGGGAGTATTTCCAGGGGTTTTGTTCTTCTCCTGTACTCCAGTAGCTCTCCCAAAGATCTTTTCTTAGTAGTTTCACATCTTAGGAACCACTTCTTTAGCATTTACTCTGCTGCTTGCATGTAGATTTCATTACTTCAGCGACTGCTCTTAAAAGGGCCGGGAGAGACAACAGTCCTCAAAGGGCAGGGGAGACCAGGTCTGCGCAACAGGATCCAGAATCATGGGGGCATGGCTGTAGTTACGGGGAAATCTCTCTGGTCTTATGAACTGCTCACAACTGGATGAAATTCTTACTGAATGCCCGTATTTATGTGCGGTAAACTCGACACTGCAGCAATGAACAGTATAAAGGTAAAACAACAGAAAGAACTATATGAAGTAGGTAGCAGTGGGAGGAATGCTAAAGGTGAAACAGCTTCATCTGAAGCACACATACATTCTCATGAACCTCACTCTCCACCACTTACTCTGGAAATAACTGTATTTCACTTCAAAGGTGAATTTAACAAACACTGCATCATTGGAGAAGCTGCACTTTTGGGAGTAGAAGGCAGAAAGGCAGAAGGTCACGCAGTACCTTAGTCATCTTACAGCCACAGTTATCTATTGCATCTAAAAAAGGTGTGTTGCAGGCCCTTTAATTTTGGGGAGCATACCAGGAAGCTCACAGATGGACCTCAGAATGCAGAAGAAGCACTTGTCTGAATTCCGTAAAATGCAAGATATCTTGTAATCTGCTGCACTGAACCAGAAGGTATTACACATTGTCAGCAGTTCCCTCAGGACATTAGTAAGGGATTTCTCCATTAAATGATTCAAAGAAGAGTTCACTCATCAGCGTAATTCTCAGCATGAATACATTTTTTTACCTGACATTAAAAATACCTTTATCAAATAGTCCCTCTTGTATGGGCTTAATACATTCATACTGTTATTTGGGGGACATAATGTTTAATGGGAAAGTAATAAGTATATTGCATGAGTGGCTAAGAATTTTAAAAGGAGATTTCTGGTAGCAAACTCCTGTTAAACACAGTGTATTACCAGGTGCAAGCCCTTAGAAACAACATTTAGTGGAGTGGTCCCTCACTGCCGTGTAGAAATTTCAGAATCTTCCTTTTGCTGTCTTCTTCAGATTTCAGCTAAGCTCTCTCCTAACTCACTGTGCTGTTCATCACCTCTCAGGGATTACTGCTGCGTAACGGGCAGCACTCCTTCTCTCTTTCCTGGAGCTTGGGGTGCTGCCTCTGTTGTGTTTCTTTGGCCAGACTGTTCTAAGAGTATTATCCCCAGGTAGCTCCACTGTCTTGTGGACCTGTTCCAGAGACAATAGCAATGGACAGCTGGTATTAGTACAACACCCTTCCTACTGAGCAAATATTTCTTTGATTTATTATTTAATATAAAGAAATAAAATGCTTGTGATTTGTTGAAATTTTGGTGTGCTGGTCAAAAAACAGATGTGACAACTGAAACTTGGTGGGAAACCAATAAAGGTATTGTATCAGTGGCTTTAATTTTAAAAGATTTTCAACAGCACATGCATTTTCTAGGTATTTAAAAGACCTTATTCCCTGTTTCTCTCTTTCCTTCCTGTGATAATGCAGAAAAGCTGTTTTCACTTATAAAATTAAAAATGACAGATTTAAAATGTTTTCAGATGGGTAATCACTTATTTAATCTGATCTTTCTTACCATTATCTAGTTTCTGATTCCAACACCTCTTGAGTTGTAACCTAACACATTCAGAAGTTGTGATATGCCATAGAAATACTATGGCGTCCATTACATATCACAGGCGTGAAGTCACAGACTTGGACTGACTTCAACAGTCATTAAGCAAAAAGAAATAAGAATTGCCACAGCAGTTAAAAAATTGCTTTGCTGCTGCTCCTTTCAGTAGTTAGTATACAACATAGGTTTTAACTGCAGGAGATCTTAATCCAGTAATAATCACAGCTAGTCCCATCTATTTCAAAGGTCTGTGTAGATGCAGACAAATAAAAGAGAGAATCCCTTTTCACATTGAAAGAAACATTCTACTCCCCTCATCCCCTTTTCTCTCTCGGGGACTATCCTTCTCTTGGCTGTTCACACAAATGAATCTTTCTATGTGTTTGCTATTTTTTTGTTATATTTTTCAACTGAACAAATCACCTCGCACTTAAAGCTGTTCTCTGTTCTCACTCCACTTTCATATGTCAGTGACGCTCTCCACTGATCAAGGGAATAAAGCCTGCAGGCTTCCGAACCAGGGGTTCTATAAAGCGCTCATCATCAGGTCACATCTAAAGCTTCATTTTTTGTGATTCATTTCGTGATGGTGCAGAAATTAACCCTTCAGCTGTGTAATCGTTTGCATTCCCTTGCTCTGAATTCTTGTCAGCCTGTCGATACTGAGAAATCGCCATGTAGCAGACTGCAAATGCGGGCTTCAGCTACGTTTGCTGATTTCTTGATATCTCCTTTGTGAAATACGAAAAAAGGGTATTGTCCTCATACTGAGAAGCAGGAGGAAGTTTATTTTGGAAGGAGTGATCTATTTTAATGTTTTGGACTTCTGCATTTGTCACAGGTGTTCACAGACTGGCAGTATTTAAAAAGAAACCACAACACAAAAAATGTTTGTGCAAATTATAAGTTAATAAGAAGTTTATGTTAAATACTAAATATGTGTATATAAACCAGGAAAGGATTACATATAAATTATCACACTTCAAAGCAAACATAGAGATGAAAATAGCACTTTAAAACTGTGTATATAATTATCCTCAACATTTTGAGGGTATTGTATTACATCCTCTTTCTATGCATATCTCTAGGTTTCATGGGGCAGCACCCTTTCTCCCTCAAGTTTGTATAGCACCTCACATGATAAAGTATAACAACAGGGTGATTTTCTCAAAAGCTGCTTGTATGGATATGTGCAGATTTGCAATATCAGAGAACCATAAAGCCACAAAGGGATTTAGAGCTATTTTTAATTTTAGAGGAAAGTCACCGTTTAAAGTGTGATAAGGAAATTATATTCCTTTCCTTAAGGACAGGAGAGCTCTATTTGCAGTCCTGGCTTTCTGAAATGCTGAATACCAGCAGTTTCCAATTACGTTGGCTGCTCTGCTGGATGTTCTATGGTACTGAAAATTGCTTTTAAAAGGCTTAAACATTGATTAAGAAGACTAAATTTTCTTACCTATACTTGCAAATTTTTTCCATACAGGTACCTACATCTGGACTCCCAAAGGAGAGGAGAGAGTGTCTTCATCTGCCTTTAAGAATTTGCACTTTATATTCATTCTTTCTACCTCAGTGTTCCCACCTGAAAACGAGGCTGGTAAGTAGAATTTTTATGACAAGGTAGGACTCATTAATTAGTAACTGCAAAGCACTTGGAACAACCAAGATGGGAAGGCCCTAGAAAAACATTTATTATTAGTGCAGTTTTATTACTTCAGATTTAGCAGGCCTTAGAATACTTTCTGGAGCCAGCACACTGTTGAATGGACTGGGCTGTATTTCTGTTTTAGGCCACAGTGGCTGCATATGGAAAGAACCATTCTGTATATATCAGAAGCCCCTCTTTAGGTAAAGGATTCAACCAGCTTACTGAATGCCACAGTTTCAACAAAATATAAAAGAAAAATATAGAATAAGAGATACCAAAGTAGTAGAAGAGCAGGAAGCTTTAAACACAAAATAGGATTATTTTCACACAAAAGTATTCTGTTCAATTCCATTGAGTCAATCTTCCTGTTACACACAATCTACAAAAAAACCCTAAAACACTAGCAGACTTGCAAGGCTTCAGTGAGGTAAAGCTAGATCTTCAATGAAGCCAGATGATAGCCAGAGTCATAAATACTACTCCCAATTTCTGAACAGGAGAGAGACAGACATAACCAAAATAAACTGCCTAACTGGTTCAAAGGGCTCTGGAGGCATATTCATCTTCCTTCTACAAGCAGAAGAGGGAAAGAAAATTCCCCTCATTTTCCTAACTCTTAGCTCAACAACCAAGTGAGAGAAAAAGAAATGAAGAATACTGTCAAATTACTCTTATTCAGTATCTCTGCTCTATGAAAAAAACAAAAGCAACAGAATAAATCAGAGATTTGTCTCTAATCACTATTCCTGTCCTAATAGAAGAGGGCCAGAAAAATTAATACTATTGGATTAATTAAAACTACAAGGCTTGCTTAGTATCACCTCTGCCAGAAAACACTGTATGCAACAACGATACACAGGTTTTTCAATATTGGAGGATAATATTGCTTAAGAACTGAACAACCCTTGCACTGAATTCCACACTTACTACATTTAGCTTTTGTCTGCTTTTGAGATTGCACATGAAATTCTATAAAATACCTATCACTTTCTGGAGGAAAAAACTATTTACGCATTAAGAATGTTGTTTTGTCCAATGAAATATTGTTGCAAAAGACCTTAATCAGTGCAGTAATACTTATTAGTATCCTGTAATGATCTCTGTTTAATAAAAGGCTGAGATCTATGCTTTCCCATTTTGCATTCCATCTGGTGAGAATATCTAAAGTCTACGTCTTCCTCAGGTCTGCCATGTTTAGAACTTCAGAGCTCTTATCATCTTATCACACAGGAAGGAAATGACTAATTTTGTCTCAATAGCAAACCGACAGCAGGTTGTGTTACCTCAAACATGCAACATCCAATCAGATTTGGTTGTAGAACATATATTACCAATAATAAACAAAGAAAATGGAAAAATCCTCCTCTAAAAATAGCTTAAATGATGTTTTGACTACTCTGTCATTTTTCTATGTGTCACTATTTTCTACAGACAGTAGAGATGTTTCTAGCTCCCTCAGTAATATACCGTCTAAGCACTACTGACAGAGCAGCAAATTTACAGGGTGGATTCATCTCACCAGTTTGAATTAGACACCTAGTTTAACTTAGAAATCTAGTTCCTCTCTAGCGAATGGAAAATGGTCTGTTCAAAACTTCATTCCACCATTTTACACTTCTACCTTAGAATGCCCTCTAAAGATTGGTTTCTAGCCACTACTAGTTGCTTAGGTTCCCTCTAGGGTCAACAGAGAGATTTGTCCCTTCAGATGGCAATGTCTATGCTGGTGATTAGATGGATATTATTCTGTTTTCCCATATTGTTTAAGAATCTAATACCCAGATTTCAGAAACTGTTAGTGCTCCCATTATCAAGTGATAATATATGTGAAAGTAAATAAGAAATTAGAGAGGTGAGCAATGAGAGATGGAGGAAAAAAACTGAAGAGGAGAGAGAAAGATGAGATTTGAGGATGAAAAATGGTGAGGTCAAGGGAAAAGGAAATATAAAAAGGCAATAGGAAAAGAAAAAGAAAGTCAGAGAAAGGGGAACTCAAGAGAATGAAAGTGAGGAACAGAAGTGAGATAGAGATGAGAACAGGAAAGCCTTAGTAAAGGCAAAGGGAAGGAATGTAGGGTGTAAAGCAAACAAAGGGATAAATAGGGAAGGCCCTATCACAGATCCTGACACATTAGAAATTAGTGTTAGTTCTGAGCATGCAAATCAAGGTAATGGCACAATAATTTAAACAAATAATTTACCACAGGAATGTAGTGCATCTATTTTAAAGGATTTGCAAAGTAGCAGTGGAGAGCTGAAAGCCTGACATTTAATAAATGCTTTAATCTACACATCCTCCATGCTGTTACGCATGATGATGAGGAGGACAACAGAAATCACCATGCTAACGTAGTACAAATATGTTTATATATCTGGCCTTTTTTTTCATGAGTGCAGCATTTGCTACTGACATGAGCATTTCCTTTCAACTAATGTGTGTTAAAAGCCAAGATCTAAAAAAGAGGTTGTCATCCTCAGGCTGCCAAGGGCTCATGAGAATGATGGTCCAACAAATGCTTCACAAGTCATTACTAGGTCGCAGGTTAATTTTTTCTTGAGACTGACTCACTCTGTTTTTACAATGGATAATGAGATTCTCACTAGTTTAGGAGAGGAGGAGGCACAACTGGGGGCAAGCGTATAGTACTGTGTGATTAGGAGGAGTCTTGAATTAAAAATTCAAGTTGCCCAAACATGCAAATGGATTTGATGATCGTAGGTTAGGTCCCAGTAAATGTGTGCTCACATTACAAAAAACAGCACATTCTTTGGTACAGAGAACCAGTGCTCATAAGGGATTTGCATAGACTGAGCTACATAAGAACCTGGTAAGGGCAAAGACACATTAGCTGATACATACATATGAAACTCGCATAACCCTTGCACAGATAGCCTGATTCTCATCGGTGTTATTAACACTTCACTTCTATTAATACACCGAGTCACATAAAACAGTAAAAGAGAAAGAAGTGTAGCTCTGCCATACAAAACTGCTACTCTGTCTGCTTATTTAAAAAATTTACACTTCCCACAAACTCTTATGTTACACAAGTTTAACAAAAAACACTCAGAGGAGAACACCTTCCAAGCAGTCAGATAATGATTCCTTGTAGGTGACACTCATCCCCAAACAGTCAAAGGATAATGCAGAGCACATTAGACGGGAGGATTGCACTGTAGTTTAACAATCTCCAAATTCAGTAACAACTGACAGCAAATGCGTAGGCGATGCTTACAACAGAAAAGGTTACACTCCAATCTTGAATACTGTCAGATAATCTCGCTGTAATTCACCATGGTCCAAGAAAGTTTGAAAATAATATTTCATATAGCAGGCTTTATAACATGACAGGAAAAGAAGACAGAATCCTATATTAGGAATCCTGCAGTTAGTCAAAATACACAAAATACAAAGAATGAACAAATAAGAAGCCAACTCTCATAACCCTCGTATGAGGATCAACCTTAACAAACAATACTACTCCAAACACATGAAAAATAACCTACATGCAAACTGTTTTCTGCGTTATAACAGCAGCATGCATTGATTGTGATGAGAATACAATTCAGTTAAATATCTTAAATGCACTATGCAAAGGTATAATAGCTCCCCATCTAGCTCTACGAAGTCTTATCCATTCATGTTTAGGTCTTAACTGCTAACAATATATTCTGTTGAATCAAACACTGTCCAGTCCCCTAAGGGTGATGACTGCTATGATTCACATATACTTTTTGTTCATTTTATGTAAACACACAACTTCACAAAGACAGAACAGATATCTATACCTTACTCCATCTGTGACCTCTTTGTAACTATTACTTTAAAACAGACCCTAATTTTAAAGAACAGACTGCTGCCTTGCACATGCTAGTTTGACTGCATCTTGAAGAATGACATATGTGCCTTAAATAACAAGTACCTGTAGTCTTTCCACCTCTCAGTCACTGCAAGAAGTAAGCTTCACTCCTAGTTGCAGACTGCCATAGTCCTTGATGTTCTGCTCATTGACAAACTCCTCTATCCTTGTAAGCTTGCTTAAAGCTGCATGAACATCTCAGCCAGCAGAGCACAAAACACACAGAAGACAACTGGATGCCATTTGACAAGAAAAAGTCTGCAATAGATCACAAGCAGCCTGGCCTAGGAAGGACAACCCCTCACCAGGAATCAGAAGCAGCTTGCTATTTTACTGCTGGAAATTAGATTTCTCCTTTCACATGGAAATGGCTGTACTTGTTTTATGAATAGGTTTTTTTCCCATTTATGCTTTCTGGTCACTTCCTCTTCTTCTTGCTCTGTGTCCTCTCTCTTCTTGTACCAGTGTCGCGGGACTGTGTCACGTAGCTCCGGAAACATACGCCCACCATCCTCTCTCTCAAACTTACTGTATATATATAGCAGATAGAAAGGTGCTGGTGGCTGCCTTACTTCCCTTTTCTTCCGAACAGAGGTTGTGGGTAACTTTCAAATATGACACCATTGCAGAGGAAAGTCTTGGAGGAAGTGTTCTCATAGCCACAGAGAGCTGTGTGCTCTAGATGGAGCAGGAGAGACATGAGTAGTACCTCAAACAGGTCCTTCTTTCCTGCAGATAGTACAGCTGGGGTTCATTAACAGCTCTATGTCACCAAAGAAGCCCTGCTGTAAGGCCTGCAATTAAAAGCAGGAAAGCAACCTCTGGAAAACAGAGAGACAATTCACTTGCCAACCTGCAGGAGGGCTCCTTTAAGTCACTTACATAGCAATTTAAAGCAAAAATTGTCTGATCCTTTACTTAATGGGACTGTACTTCATTTCTGTAAGTGGTAACATCCCTATGACCTTGTCTTGCTGTCTTGGGGAAGAGATAATGCCAAATACTTAGCAATTCTATATTTCCTACCTTCAAAGTATTGCAAGGAAGAATTAAGTATCTTCTGTTGCTTTCTCCACAATGACCAGTCCTGGTCTATTGCTCTGGTCATATAGAATAAAATGCTGTAAAACTTATTCCAGAAGAATTAATCAACCATTGGAAGAGTCTAAACTCTGTTCTTATCAGGAAACTCTGGCCAGTTCAGTTCATGGTTAACATGTATTTTTTGAAAAGACCAAAGAAGCAAAGTACTAAAATAGCAAGAAATCTGACTATCTGTCTTCACCTGGGTGTGGTTCTTGAGAATGAGTTAACATAAGGAGAAGTATGAGGATTTTATTGAATTTTCTGCTGACTGTGGAAATAAATATTTGTGAAAATAGCAACTGTAAAGTGATGCCAGAATTACACTCCACCTGTGAGCATCCCCCTCCTTAAACACAGCCAGCTGCTGCTAAAACAGCATCTACAAACAGTATTACAAAAGCAAGATTTGCAGGATTATATGCACCCAAATCCTGATCTTTAGGAGAATCTGTTTAACAGTACAAAGGGTGGTAAGGCATCACAACCGACTAAAAGTCAGTGGAAGCTTTGTTTTATTCTCCTAATTTATGCCTTGAAGCATAACAATTCCTTATGTGCTATCTGCATTAACTGTACCTTGTAGCATAAAGTATCACAAGCTAACAACAAAAGCATTTGCAGAATGTGCAGAAAAGCATTTGTTTTAAATGCAGTGTTGTATTTGTGTATGAAGTAAGGTTACATGCAGCATGAGCACTAGTAAATGGCTCCCACAGGTAAGGATTTATCTCTCCTATTCCTCATTCCTACTCAAGGGCACAACTCGTAATTAGGGTCAGATTTTCAAAGCGTGTAGGTGGCATTTAGGCATCAAAATAAATGGCCAGATTTTTGCAACACTTGCCTCAGAGTGTGGGATAAGATAGCGTTATGAATCACATTGCTGATGAGTGTTAAGCACTTTTAAAAATCAGGTCTTTCTTACACGCTTAAATTGAAGCTGAGCTCTTTCAAAAATCTTTTCACAAGTGGAGCATTCTTCAAATGCTATGTATTTGAAAAATGGGCCTTTAAAACTTTGTGAGGTGCTAATTTTTACATGAATAGGAACTGCTCTATATAGCACCTATAAATCTGGCTGGCAGCAGTATTTAAGTAGTTCTAATTCTCCAGTATTGTATAAACTCTCCAGTAGTACATGTTCCACAGGGAAGAGGGCAGACACTGCATGTCAGTGCTTACTTGTGTTAATTCTAACCCTTCTGAATCCATGAAATATATATTTTGCTAGCTAACAGGTGATGGTAAACACTGCTGATGCATCAATCTCTTTTCAGCATATTGTCTCCAACTACAATTGGGATTTTAAGAATCAGATGAAATTTTAAGCTTTGAACCCTCTGAGACATAATAAAAGAAGAGACTAACAACATTTCTCTCTATAAGGAACAAAAAAAAAATATTTTTCTTATGCTCAAAAAATAATACAGTGTAGAAACTAGACGAGGTTTTAGATTAGACTCCTTCCATCATTATTTGCCCTATTTATCTTTTTTTCAAAGCCAGTAAGTTCAGCCTTGCAGACTCTATACTGCTGACTCAGCGAACTGAGCCAAAACTCATAAAAATCTATTTAAAAAAGGTCCAATGATTTTATTTTCTAATCGTAAATATGAAATTTAATTAGCATCTCATTGCTAATGAAGTCACCATGGAAGATGAGACTGAGGAATTAGGCACAGGGATGGAACATCAAGCGTAAAACAAAACAACTGTTATGCAGGAGCCAGTTTAACTCCTGCTTTCCTCCGCTCAGTTTTCAGATCTTTTAAGAATTATGTGCTGTGTTCACAGGTTTCCTTCTTTGATGGCAAGGCCCTTCTATCTATCTTCTGTGGCAGTAATTACTCTAGCATGATATAGCATTGTGCGAATTTCAAAATAACACCAGATAGATAAGGTTCACTCTGGATTAGAAACAGAAGCAAAACAGAGCAAGTTGGATCTGAATTCAAAATCCTATTTTGTTGTAAGCTACCCAGGTCAGTAAGTGTTTCAAATCCTATAAAAGCAATACACTCATCAACTGAGAAGAGAACTCATTATTCTCCAGGGTACTGCAAACACCAAAAAGATTAAAGGAATTTTTTTAAAAGAAGCACATGGAGAATTTAAAAAGCCTCTTTAAAATAGGAAATGTGTCCAGCTTTTTCATTATTAGCATTCCTAGGCTGTGTGTCCTAGGCTGACATCAGCTCTGATGTTGGCATTACTGGGTGAAATTCTGTCTACTGTGAGTTACCTCTGCCACCTTCTCTCTGGAGCTCTTGAGAAAACAGGAGCTCTTGATCTGTCTTAGCCCACCTATGCCTGTATGAGAGGGTTACATGAGTACATGTCCCTGCAGAGAGACACAGATGGTTACCTGAGGTGAAGACAGGGACAGGTGTTCTTCTACTGTTGCTCCACGAGGTGCCTTGGTGAGGGAGCACAAAATACAGAACATCACAGAAGAGAGGACTCAGTGAGAAGTGGGCAAGTACCGTGGGAGGGCTCTGAAAGGGCTGATGAACTACAGTAACCACAAAACTGTACTTTCTCCTTATATTCACACGGAAACTGTTCATAGCAAGTTAGTGTGGGAGGAAGTGTTTACAGGACCTGTCCTGAGGGTGAATAATTATTAATAATTCCTGGATTGCTAGAAAAGCTTTTGGAGCATCACTGTGTGTGGGCATGCCCCTTGGTTGCTCTCAATGACAAGGTTCTCTAGGGTAAAAAGGGCTTCATTAGTGCTGGTCCTGGTTAATTATGGGTGGGCAACTTTTTAATTCTTGTACACTCCCTGATGGGACTTGAAAGCTGGAAACATCTAAGAATGTGGTCAGAGCATTATAAAAGCTTACTACTGTGCAATGTGACAAAACCAGCCCTTCTTCATTATCCGTCCTGGAAAGCAGAAGTTATACATCAAGCAATGTTTTGTGTAGTAAGGCAGGGGCAGTTTGGGGACAGTGAAGCTTTCTTGGATGCTCTGTCAGACTAATTTTCTCTTGAGGATCTCATAATGCTTTAAAAGCACAATTCAGTTTTCAGGGCTGCCGCCAATGACCACAGTAGTATTTTCATACCAGTTGTAAGGCTCAGCGGACGGAGTGGGTAAATGATACTCAGGTATCCACATTGCCAAAACCAAGAGCACAGTCTACAGGTTCTGATCATCAACTCTCCTGCTATACCTAGAGTATCTCCCTCCATCTCTCATCTGAAAGCCTCCCAGTAGAAGCGACACTCTCTTTATATTTTGATGAAAAGCAGCAAGAAGCCTCTTCAGGAACAGTTCATTTTCCTGAGTCTGTCTTCACTTTCCTCCTTGTGTACAGCAGGAAAAATGTTGGCTCTGAGAAAGTAAAAATATGGGAGGAGAACCATATACCTTATTTTGACATCCTGGCCATTTCTCTCTTCTAGAATTAACCCTTTCTGTCCTAGTACCCCTGCCTGCTTGGAAGTAAGAAGCTGTGAGAAGGAAGACTGGTATTTCACCTTTCTCATATTCACGTTCTTTGTCTTTTAAAACATATTTAATATAAAAAAATAATGGTAGATTTGCAAAAAGAGCCCAATTTACCTATGTCCTCTTTTCAAAAGTGATAAAAATACACAGGAGCCTATGTTCTCATTAACAGATACGAGATTAAGGATTCAATTCTGACAACTTTTGGAGTTTAACAACTTTTAGAAATCGTAAGAAGAGTCCTTAGCTTAATCCTGGCTGCTCATTACTGCTTCTCAATGAGGGGGAGGTGGTCCAGCAGAAAAAACTGATTTTTTGCATGGTTAAGTTTCAGCTGGATCAGTTTCTTCATCCAGCTCACTGCGTGACCCTACAAATGCTTGCGGCAATAGGGCACAAAAGGTAGTGCAAAAGCAGCCACAAATGGCCAAAGCCAGGTCTTCAGCAGCGTTGCTGTTGTTAGATGCATAACCACGGTCTCAGAGGCTGAAGCTGTTGAGATATTTTTGGAATGCTGTCCCACAAAACTCAATGAGTCAGAAGTTGCAATGAATCTGAATGAAAAGCACAGATATTGCAACATTCAGCCAATACTTTCTAGTACTGTTCCACAAATTCAACAATTTCTTAATCAGTAGGAAATAGAAGTCTCATCAGAAAAAATAAAGTTCAGCAAAGTTTTAAAATAAAATTTGGCAAAGCTTTAATTGTAGTGAGTTGAAATCTGAACTCAAAAAAGTAAAAAGAAACAAAGTCTGTTAAAAATAGAATTCTGCCTCTTGCTCTCCTCTGATAATGTTTACTTAAAATGCAAGGCCAAAAATATCAAAAGCTGCTACCAATTTTTATTTTGCCCAACTTCATATACATTAGGACATTTTTACATCGCTGTTACACTATCATTGACTTGGAATGGCAAACAGCCGCAACCCCGAGATGTTATCATCAAGACTGACTTGGGAAACACTGGATACTTATCAGCAGTTGTGGTGATAAGGTGAATGGCAGAGCTGAGGTGAGCTGAGTGAGGACTACCAGCTTTCTTCAAACAACTGATACGCACACTCCCTGCTATCTCCAGTGGAGTGGCGGTGTCAGTCTCTGTAAATCAGACTTAGCCCAGTTCAAATTTCCGGAATAACTCTTTATGTTTCTTTCTAATATATATGATGTCCCTCACCCTAGCAAGGAAAAAAAGAATTAAACTTTCTCACTCCATAGTTTGAGAATTTGAAATGGATAATCCTGGTAAGGCATGTTTTTAAAGGATAAAGCAAGTTCAAAGCAATAACCATATTCTCCTTTTGAAGTCTAACATGCAAACTTTTCGCACTTAGCTAAAAATGTTGCCGTTCCTTTTCAGGACAGAATGGTCCAGCTGGTGGGTCATAACTCACACCCAACCACCACAATGCATTTACTCAATTCACTATGTTTTTCTCTGGAGGAAATAAAGATTGCTGGTTTGGGCAGCAGAAAGCTGCACATCTCCTCTTGGGCTTGTGTAAGGACAAATTCACGGCAGAACAAATTTCTGGTCCAAGACTACAGAGTTCACTGCCTCCATGTGAGAGGAGGAGGAAGATGGGAAGTAACCCACTGCTAGACATGTAGAGTGTAATACAGAATGCCAGGATGTGGCATTGCACAGCCCACAGAGTCTGATGCTCTGATCTGACTCTTCACAGCAGCTCTACATGCAGGACCAGAGGTTCAATGTTGGACTGAGTTGTCTGAAACACAGCACAACAACCTGTCCTACTACAGCCAGCTGTATGCGTTAAGCATTCCTCACAAGAGAACAGGAAAGATGTGGAGGAATCTCTCAGATGAAAAAATGACTTTGTCCGTGAGGTCTAGAAACCTTGCTAAAGCAAAATGGCCTATTTCTGCCTTCCCTCTGCATTTTGATTTTTTCATTTGCTGTGCTTGATCCATTGCTTCATTTCCCTTAGGATCAGTCACAAACCGGAGGTGACAGATACCCTCAGTTCTAAAGCATGCTGTGTAGAGAGCAGTTAGTTATCTTCACTCACCTGATGAAATACCGTATATGGGATGATAATCAGAATCAGAGAGGAAGAGGAAAGGAGACACTAAACAAGACAACTGGGACACGTCAGCCAAAAGGGTCAGACTGAAGGCAGAGAGGACTTGGGATGTCCTGTGAGGACCAAAATAACTGTAACCACCCTCTGCTTATTCTCATGTTCTTTCCTCACAGTAGTTGAATGTTCAAATTATCTTTACTGTTTCAGTCCCTTTGTGCAGAGACTGTACTTAGATCTGTGCTGATGGCATTAGCTATTTAATAGGTTTGCATCCAATATTTCTAACGCTATCCTGCTCAAACAGCTTTGGATTTATGCATGATTATCATATTTTAATGATGCAATTGCAATGAGTTTGCATTTTTCTGCATTGCAGAAAGTGCTACACTGTATGTGGAGCTTGTCATTAAATTCACAGCTTTCAAAGTGGCATTCAAATTCTGTCCATTTCTGTCTCAGACCTAGCATTTTCCAATTGTTTATTGCAGGTGAAAAAATTCAGTTCTCCCTGATACCATGTTCTCACATGGCTTCTCAAGTAACTACCGAGGCAGACACTGCTCTCTCAGGTGTGCAGCCCTAGTTTTTCAGTGATTCAGTGAAGGTATTGCTGTCAATAGCATTTAATTGAGCAAAACTACCTGGACACTGCTCTCAGTACGGATATGGCAAGTCACAAAAACACCATTCTGTGTTGTAACACTCCATAAGAGAATGGCCAAGTAACACTTTTCCTTCAGACCACAGACTTGCAGATTAAAAAAAAACCAAACCTGATTCAGTGTTTCCAGCCTTACAGGAAATGTAATACTCCTTCACTTCTTTCTAACAACTAAAGCAGAAGAAAAACACACTCTCTTAAGTCCTAACACAAAAGTTTAAATATTTTTTTGTTTCATACTGCATTGATATCTTTCATGTCATAAATGCCAAAAATGAGACAACAAAAGACAAGAAAATTAAACTTTCTACAATAAAGCATGTTAGTCTTGGGTATTCCTGAAAAATATGTAACTGGAAATACAGGAATATGTTACTGGAAGGACGAAACACACCAAAAATCTTCTTAAACAATTAAATATTGACATTTATTCTGACTTGTTTTAGCAGGAACTGTGAAGAAAGACTAGCAGTGTAGTAGCAGAGAAGAGTCTTATCTTAAGCTTGGATTTTTTTACCAGGAGAAAAATCAGCACAGCAATAGCAAAGAAGTAGAAAAAGTTAATGGAATTTTATATTTTCAGTCAGTGCAAGTCATTAGTGAAACGAGTTTGATGATCTCACTAACTACGTCTTTATAAACTATGAAAAACTTATGGAATGGCAACTACCTTCACATGGTGCTCAGGGACATGGTTTAGTGTTGGAGTTGATAGCGTTAGGTTAACGGTTGGACTCAATGATCTTAAGGATCCTTTCCAACGTAAATGATTCTATGATTCAGAAAAAGCCAAGAAATAGAGACGCAGGCAGCAGCTGCTGGATAGACACTGTGGCTTGTTCTTGTAAAAGACTGGGATGCACCAGTAGACTTTGGAGAGGATCCATGCAAAATTGCAACCAGGGAAGAAAGATTCTTTTAAACACAGACTTCATGCAACAGACCAGTTTGGTCAGTGAATGGTAAATGTCACTGGTATTTTAATTGAGATGTTAAAAGCCAAAAGCTACAAATGATCTTATAAATGTCATAATCTTTCAGTTCATGAACAAGGAGAAAAGATTCAATCACCAGTTGCACTTAGTTTGGAAATGAAGTATATTTGGTGTAATCTTTAGAAAAAGAGTTGAAGAAACCTTTGGGTGTTTTCCCAGTTTGCTCAGGATTCAGAATGCACAGAGGGAAACATTTGAAAGGTTTCTTTATTGGTGTTTCAAACCTTGGAGGAACTTGCTTTTGTGCTCAAATATATTAAAAGTGTGTAACGACCTATTAAGCATACTCATACTGATTTCAAGTATGGGCACAGCTAGATTAGAAATGTTTATACACATATAGAGCTGTAAAAAATGAAGTGGAAACAATCCATTAACTGCTAATGATAACCATATATGTACTGCTAGCATACAGCTTTTTATGCATTCAAATGGAAAAAAATCTTTATCCCATTTTAAACAGAAACCCTATGTTAAATTTACTCTTCAGCACCTCAATTACAGCCTGAGGAAAATTTGCCAGCAAACAACCAGTGCTCAGGAGGCCAATGGGAATCCTTTCATTGGTTACAACAGAGCTGTATTCCTCCCCTTAACTACAAAAAACAGGGCAGACTACTAGATGTGGGCAAATAACAAGTATCTTTGTGTAAGGCCAAACTGGCCTCAGGGACCAGAACAAGCACATCCGTTAATACTATGCAATGTTACTTTACACAGATAAATTCACTGAGGCAACAATGACTGCAAATAATATCACATACACAGCTGTATATACATCTATCCTTTTGGCAAAAACAGAATGTTATAGCATTTTGTTTGACATTTCTGACAGATTTCCACCAAGATTTGACAAATTTCACTTTCCTCTTGAGTTGCTAAACAGATCCACTGAAGTAGACAGCATTAGAAAGTAATGCCCCATCCAGCACTGAAGATAAAATAGGTTTTGTGGGACTAACATAACAAGAATATTCTCTTTGCTACATGTTCAGCAGTGATAGCAGACAATGCACAACACGTTGCCAACTTTTGGTGCTATTAGTAATGTACTTTTATGAGCTGTGAAAAAAAAACCATGTGTTTGCCTTTTGTATAGAAAGTACAAAGGCCTTACCCACTGGTAAAATGTTAAATGCACTCCCTGTAGATCATTAAGCATGTGAATTCATGGTACTCACAAACTATCACCATTCCGAGAGCCCAAACATTTGGCAGAAGATTATGAAGGAAGAAAGGTGTTCAAAATCAAAGTTCAGAAAAAACCTTTATGTTTAACTAAAGTCAGTGTGAAAACCTCCAGCTAAGGAGTAATCCATTGCCCACAGCTGGGACACACCATGACGGGGTATACGGCAGATCTGCTGTTTTGTCAAATTGCACTTTAAACAGACTGGCACTTATTCTCCTTTTGCCTGAGAGGAGCAAAAGCGAGAGGGTAACATAGGCAGAGAATACTGACTAAAGAAGTAGAGAGAAAGAAGCTTTTATCACTTGTTGGATGTGTGCCACAGAGACCAATTATATACATTTGACAGCAACCATTATAATTCCAGAGTCCTTGAACAAATCACAAGCAGAAAGGTTACCTTCCTGAAAATGTTCATTGCCATTAAATAACTAACCCAGACTAGAGGGTGAAGGCAGTACTTAAGAGGCAGTTTGGGGGAAGGGAGGAGACGAAGAATCTTATGACATGTATACCTGAGAAAACCCCATCATTTGTTCTGAAAAAGGAATTGCAGATTCACTGCAGATACTGTATTCTCAGCAAAGCGGACAGTGTTCTGAGAATGCAAATCCTACAGACAGCAGTGACAAAACAGCCAAGACAAAAATAATTTCTCGCTGATATCAGTGGCAAAATTTGACTGAACTTGGTGAGGTTTATGGTTTTACCCTCCAGTTTGAAAGTCATAAGACCTGGTCCCACCTTTCTTGTCTTTTAAGTTTAGATCGCTATGGAGGCTACTTACAAAGAAGGCTGCCATAGGTCAAATTCCACCACGAGTCACACAACCTTAATGACCACACCTAAGCGAAACATTCATATTTCATGAAACATGCATTTCAATATCAGAGAGAGTCGAGACAACTGCTAAAAAGTGGGTAGCTTGTTCTCTCTCAATAATATAGGCATAATATTGGGAGAAATAAGGACCTCTATAAATTTCATCCTCTGTGAGCAACCATTTCATATATCTGATTAAAAACTCCACCAAGCAACAGTATATAAACCAAGGTCATTTGGTATATCAGATTCAGATTTCTTCACCATATCCCAGTTATTTGGGATGCATCCTTCTCTAGAAGGTTCAAATTGCCTTTAATTTTAACAGATACATGCAGTCAGAGGGTTCTCTTTTCACCCATGTTGAAAGTTTATTTTTCTCTTAATTCAGAGTTAAATCTAACTGGAAGTAACTATTTGCATAAGAACAGGGAGTCAAACGTGTGGCTCTGAATTTCTGTTCTGGGGTTGGCCCTCTCAACATAGCAATTTGCTGGGTAGGATGGAAAGTTTCCAGGCTCTTCCCAGCTGAAATTTCTCGTCTGCCAGACACATGGCTCAAGAAACTAAACACACACACAAACAAAAAAATCTGGCTCCATGTCCCCTTGCAACTGTCACAACCCAACTTTGACAATGCACATTTTTAACTCAACATACAGCAAACTATCATGATGAAAAAGTAAAAGGAGGGAGGGAGTGAGAGAAAAAGAAGAGATGTTGTCTCAGCCATTTATTTCTGGGAGATATCAAGGCCTTACAAAAAGAACCAGTAATGGGGGCACAGAATACTGAAAAAACAAAGCACAAAATCATCACACAAGTTTTGCAGAATGACTAAAAGTACTTTTCACATCACAAGATGAGTTGTAACAGAGTAAGAAAGAGTCATATTAGACCTGTATGTATAAAATGAACACCTCTTATTTTACTGTGCTAGGCTTGTGGACTTTTTGAAGATCCAAAAGACAAAGATATTTTAATGTACCTGCTTCTGTATTCAGAAGAGAATGCTCACAGCTCAAAGGCCACAGTTTGCTAGCTCTGAATCAGAAAGGATATATTATAATTGCAAACATAAAATTTAAACTCCTTTCACTCATGAGATGGACAATTTGAGAGAGCAGGACAGATTGCTAAGAGAATTCTCCCACATAATAATTCTCTTATTAATGCAGCTGAATTTAATAAGTGATCCTTATTCAGTCCCCAAAAGCCCACATCAGAACATCCCTAGAAATAAATCTTCAGTCTCTATAGTCCTGCTTAAGAAGGTGAGACTAAAAGGCTTCATCAAAGAAATACATTTATTTGTCATACCTGGTTCAAAGCTTACAAACTTAAACAAGAAATAATACAAGATATTGTCCTTGGATGCATTTTTTAGCCATGCCTGATCTTGGTGACTCACCAATATATCTGGTATAAAAGAAATGATCCGTTTTCAGATCCTAGGAGCAAAGTTAGTCCCACTACAGTATTAGAGTTGAGAACCTCTGCCTCCGAGATGTGAAATCCTATAGGAATCAACAGGATAAAAACTATGCCACTGTCAGACCAGAAGTTCTGCTGTGGGGCTGGAAGTTTAAAACTTTATTAAGTTTAGTAAAAAGGCTTATGATCAACTAGAACTATTTTTACAGTTTTCCAAAGACATTTTGGATTGTGCTTTCCCTTTTATTCATCTACCTTCAGTCCCATCACTAAGCTCTTACTCTTACATGCAGCCTGCATATTCTGCAAAGGGAAGAAGAGCTGAGACACTGCAATACTTCCTCCAGTACCCCTACAGGTACTCAGCGGGGATGCTAAGACAGCACAGAGCAAGACCATCTGCATCAGTAGTTCTTCCCAATAGGAATGCAACATCAAGATAAAAACAGATAGAGAAACGTGGTGGAGAGTTGTGGTAAGGACTTAGGAAGGAGTGGGATGATAGAAAGAGAAGAGACAGAATACACAAAGTCAGGGCAGGCTGTATTTGTGAGTGGAGAGGAAGCTATGGTGTGTTAGAGGTGTTAGAAAATTCTGTTTGAGACAGAAACAGAGAGACAGGATGACAGTGGTTATTTGTTGTGAATGACTAAATATGAGTCTGAGAATTGGAAGGAAGCTGTGCAAATGTAAAAGTCTTGTATTTTGGGATGCATCCCCAAACCTGTAAATATGCAAATCCTGCACATGTACGTGAAAGAGACAGACAGGAAAGCAGCATGTGTGTGCAAGGACAATCCAGTGGAGAGGCAACACCACTGTGTGTGCAAAATTAACTTTGCAGGGCAGCAACGTATGCCGTGTGCATGAGAAAGCGGATGGAGCATGAAGTAGGAGTGCATGTGAGAAGTTAGAGGAGCAATGGGAAAGAGGAACCCAAGACAGAGAAGGAACTGACAGAGGGGAAGGAGAAAAAGATTTAGAACATGGGGGAGGATGTACAGTCTATTGCACAGGCAAGAAAGAGAAGGCGGAGTGAAAGGAAAGGAATGAACAAGGGAAACATTTGTCACACAGAAAATATGCTTGATGAAAAATAGGCATAAAAAGATGGTGAAAAAGATAGTAAGAGATACATTAGGGTTGAGAAAAGAATAGAGGAAGTGAGAATAACAAAGTAAAAGAGAAAAAAACAAAGAAGATTTTATTAGTTAACAGAAAGCATAAATCCCCAGTGAAGAGATTTAAAGAAGAGGCTAGGGCACAATACACTATGAGTAGAACCAGAAATTCCCTGGAGACCAGTGCTGGTGATCAGTCCTTTCATGTCCCCTCTCTAGACCTCCATTTCAACTCTCCTTCCCAGTGCACACATTCTGTAAGAACACGTTTGCACCTCCAGCTACAGCCTGTTTACCTCACTGAACCTTGAGATCCAAGTACCCATGCATGCAAAGTACGACAAGATCTGTTGAGGGCAAGGAAGGTGCGAATGCAATAGTTTTCAAAGAAACATACTCTTGAAAATGAACACAAAAAAGGCTAAAGGTGAAAGTGGAACTTTGAGCGATCAGAGTCAAGTGCTGTCCTAGCCAGCAGCGAGGTGGAGCTGATCTGACAGCTGCTTTCCTTACCTTGGGTGCTCATGAGTGACTGGGCTGTCTTGCTGCAGGTGCTGCAGGCTGAAACTCTCTATGTCGCCTCCATGCAATTGTCAGTGTCTCTCCAGAAGTCTTGGAGAGGTTATTTGTGCTCTGCAGCTGTTGAAAAGTAAAGGAAACACAAGGAGCAAAACACCCCCTGGCCCCTAAAGTGCCAAAAGTTTAGGGAGAATCAGGAATGAAGGAAGCAAGTGCACTGGTGTCAGAACGAGCAAAGAGCGACGCAGAAAGTAAGAAAAAGTGTGTCAGAGGCTGGGAGGGGCGGAGAAGGAAAATGCAAAGATCTGACAGGAAACCAGACTATAAATCTGCTTAGGGTTTAAAAAAAACACATTTCTGCTCCCCAGTGATACAGCCTGTTTGCAAATGACTCTGCATGCAGGTGACAGCGGAGCCTTGAAGTGCCACTGTAAGCAAATAAAGAGGCACTTTGCCCCTTCTCCAGGAAGAACAGTGGGCAGAGTCGGCAGCAGCACGAAGGACTGGCTCAGGTAGAAAAAGTAGGCTGTCTCCACTGCCTCACTTGTTCTCCAGACTTTTAGTGCATGTTTCCCTCAGGCAAAAGGGGACATGCTGAATGCCAGCCTTACCAGTGCTGTGCCTCTCCGACCACAAAGCAGCAGCCCTTGCTTCTCAGTGCACACGCTGGCTAGAAAGCAAGCAGGAGAGAAAAAAAAGAAAGGACTGAACAAAACAGAGTTTCGAGAACAACAGTTCCAGGCAGGAGGAGTTCTGGGTTTTCCCAAGGTTTCAAAGGCTTTTCAAGAAAACATCTATTTTATTAATAGCTGCTGCTGCTAAAAAAGTAGTCAACAAGTTTTACTTTATGCAATCATTAGATTATTTTACAGTTGAATGATATTTTAAACAATCTATTTTCCAAAGGGAGTCTCTGCTGACATAAAGAAGCCACAGTATCTGCTATTGCTTTAATGCTGGACTACATTCTGAAGGCCACACATGCAAATCCAACCCTTGGTGGGTCTCACTGCGGTCATTTACCTGCTAGGCTACGACTAAGAGCCTCCCTCCACAGACACACCAGCGAGAGCAAAGTCAGTCAGTCCTCTCCTTTACTGTTCTCCCAGTCCTGCAGGCTCAGGAGTCACCACCACTGCTAGAAATGTCCTTCGATGCTGCTGCCATCTTGCTCAGGGATCCTGAGCCCAAATTACTTGTATGATGTTGTCGTCCTCATTCTTGTTCTGCTATTGTCTATTCGACCTCCTGGGGGAAAACAAGGCACAGATACTGCTCTGCTCCCAGTCGCTCCCTCGGCTTTACCCTTTGTACTGGGTGAACACACACAAGTGAAGCTTCGCTGGGGTCAGCAATAGGTCCTGAATATGTAAGAATCAGAGGAAAGACCCCTTGAAGGAAGAATCACATGTGGGTAATAGGGATGCGTGTATGCGAGGGTGTGACTCTGGCTAGAAGGAAGCAACTGTGTATATATCTGCATGGGTAAGGTTTTATCTCAGGAGAACTAACAGAGAGAAAAGCAGAAACATTAGGAATAATAAGCATAAGTGACCAATGATAGATAATTTAGGAATGTGGGAAGGGAAAAAGCATGATGATAGTAATGGAGTGATAGAATGAGAAAGGAAATAATAATTGTTAGAGAATAAAGGAAAACACAACGAATGGAAAGTAAGTATAAAAGTACAGTGGAAAAACTATCAAAGGATACAGCAGCGTCAAAGGATACAGCAGCGTCAAAGACAACAGAATGGAGGAAGTGAGATGATAAAGTGAAAAGAAGAAATGTAAGGGAGAAAATATAGGGGTTAAAGTGTCATTGCAGTAACACTCAAAAGTGTTCTTACCAAACTTAAAACCTGAACCCTGGGAAAATCATGAGGGAGCAGAATATCTTCCAGGCAGCAAAAAGTCTAGGGCAGCTCTGCTCTAATTCTTCCTTATCATTCCTGTAATTCCACATGTTTGCACCCTTAACTGGACTGTTGAAGGCCCAAGTTTAGCTATAAGGACAATATTGGAAGGGATTCCAGTTCTCTAAATCAAGAGCTCAAAGACTAAGGAAAGCAGAATTTCTCTCTCCTGCTGAGCAAGAGCAGAACATGCTACGCCCCTACCAATTTTTTTCCAGTGAGGACTATACTGTTATGTATTACTTATATTCTTGTGCAACTTTACCAAAATTTGCCTTTGAATAAACTTGCAAGCTGCATGTGACAAGGTGCAGGAAATCTTCCTGCTTTGAGCAGCCAAAAATCTACCCATGTGACAACTGCATGGGTGAGGGTCTGCAGTTTCTGAATGAGGGAAAGCCAGAGAGACTTTGGAGAAAAACTGTGAAATATAGCTATAAGACTCATGGCTTACCATTACTCCATCAAAAACAATGTAAGTTATTTCTGAGCCAAGCTTTCTACTGCTTTCACAGAGGAAGCTGATTTGTGCATGCAACAGAGGAACCATTTTAAGCACAACCAGAGAAATTAACTCTGCTGGCAGGAGGCTTTTTGGCTTCACTTCGATTTAAAAACCACAGATCTTCCTCACACGGTTCCTAACCTGAAAGGAAAAACATGCTAGAAATTCAAGTCAAAACGCACCAAGTCTCATTATAGCTTTCTCCTTCTGTCCTCAATTTCTTCAGCAAATAGGATATCAGACAGTAGACTATAAAACTGCCTTCCAGGGCCAAGGAAGGCATTAGGTATCATTTGTTCCTGTTTCTGCTTTTGTTTTGCTAAATGTTGTAGGTTGCAAACAGCTTTGAAAAAGTACAATAACTGTTTTAAAGAAGATCCCACATTTCCCTGGGCCTAAAGTGGTGCCCTAGAGATGAAGGAATTATCCAGTGAAGCCTGAGCAGCTTTAAGGAATCTATCACTGAAATTCAAAGGACCTAAAATTCTCCTAATCATAAAGACTTTACTGGCAAACTGAGATTAGCTGAGTGGGATCCAGTCATCAATCACAAAGCCGCATGTAACTGAGTATCAGCTTCCTTTTATAAGAGTTTACAATCTTAATCCCGGTTTCGGTTTTAAAAAATTCTCTCAAGCTATAAAAATGTTACGGTTGAGGTTATGGTTCCTTGAGGCTGGTAGCCTGAAGTGATATGTTTCACTCAATGTAAGTGTAGAAAATAATTATGTTCTGTTAGGCAACCAGAAAATTCAAGAAAATCCAGATGCTCCACCTAAAATACAGGTATATGGCAAAAATCTGCAGAATTTGAATGAGGGGGCTTCCTGACCCAAATGCAGGGTCTAGGACCTTGGCTGGTAGAGTTACATGTCTCTCAGAGAGCAGCAGCAATGGAGACTTATATACAAAGTTGAAAACTGGAAAGACATCTAAATTAAGCACTGGAAACATGCTTGTTTTAAAGTGCAAAAAGAGCTTCCCTAAGCAGTCTGGTGGAAAAGAAGAACACTTGGAAGTTTGATTAAACTGTCTTTTGTTATTTTTGACCCATTCCACTCAGGGAAGCAGGAAAATTTTCCTTTTTTTTCTTTTGGTCAGAAAACCAAATTGCCTCAAAGAGATACTTGTCTCTGTCATCTATTTATTTTTTTATAACCAAAAGAATCCACTGGAACTTTCAGTTTAGCTAGCTGCCCAGTTATGGGATAACAATACTACTTTTTCTTTTTCATGGTTATGGCTTCTCAGTCTTCTTTCATTAAACCTGGTACAGGAAACAATACTTTGCACCTCTGCCTGCAAAGGAACTCCCCTCATGTGAAAGCCACCCGGCAGGACACACCTGGTCTGTTTGCTGTCTCCCTCTTTCAAAGAGGCTTCAGAAAAGGAGAGCATATTTAGTTCCTTCCAATTGCTCTAATTCTGCATGATCAGAGCCCTGATGGTAAAACCCGAACGAGTGCATCTTAAGCCCTTTGATGGTGCTGTACCTTCGCTTCCTCCAGGCTTTTGCTTTGGGATCCTTGCATTAAAGCCAGCAAAATTTCAAGGTTATTCTATCATTCTATTAGGGTGATCAAACAGTGGAGAAGACTTGGCATCTTAGAAATTCCTCCACATTGTTGCTTGCCTCCTAAGTATTTTGCTCATAGTGACTTTCA
Source organism: Nyctibius grandis (assembly GCF_013368605.1). Lineage (NCBI taxonomy): Eukaryota > Metazoa > Chordata > Aves > Nyctibiiformes > Nyctibiidae > Nyctibius > Nyctibius grandis. The sequence goes on from NC_090695.1 coordinate 95,248,776, forward strand.
TACCATAACATAGTTATTGGGGTCTATAGGGAAAGCTTTTCTTTCTGTCTGTCCCACAGGAATTATGTAAAAATTGTTTATCCAGCAGAAGGTTCTCCTTGTACACCATGACTTCCTATAGAATGACTTTTTACAAAGTTGATTCATCACCACTCGGGAGGGCAGGCCATAACTCAGAAATGAAGCTACTAGATAGCTTTAAATAGTTGCAGACTGAAGAGCTGGGAAAAAAAAAACCAGCATTTGGAAGCAGAGAAACACGAAAATGTCCAGCTCTTAATCTGCTGTTCCTTTCTTCTATTCCCTTCTTCTCCCAGGAGAGCCATCCCAGCCCACGAGGAGACTGCCCTTGACTCCTTTTCAGTGTAACAGTCCTGAAAATCCCTGGATACCAGAACGGCATTTCACAAACTAGTGATTTAAGAATTAATATATTGCATTTCTCCTGCATGCCTGAGCACAGTAGCATCGCATATATTGTTAACACAACCTCTCCAACTCTTGAGCAAAAGAAAAAGAGGTATTAAATATTTTCCATGTTTTACATATATTATATTATCAGCCTTGCTCAACTATCCTTAGAGACTATCATTCTTACTTATAGATGCTCACAATTTATCGTTTTTCTCTGGAGATCTGACTTCCAGAAGTATTTCCCTATTCAATTCACCAGCCGGTGCATAAGCAGCTGTTAGCGTTCATCTGCCTTTTCTAGGCATTAACATCAAAAATGCCCCTTGATCTTAAAAAAGCGACACACAGCAGGGTTTCTTTAACACCTTTGGGGGTAATGGTTTAAATCCAGTAGGGAAATGTTCTCGTCTATACGTTTATGATACACATTTAAACAGTGCTTCAATTGCCTGAGCTATGAAATAAGATGACAGCCAAATGTATATCAGTGGGGAAGAGAGTATAAAATTCTCTCTTTCATTTGACAGTGTTGGGGCTTACGTATTTTTGCACAACATGTACAGTCTCTGTCGAGTTTGACAATATTATAGGATTTATCTCTCTGTGTCAGCTGTTAGCATATTCACCTTCCTTTTTATGAAAAAGTTAGGTTCAAATCCATTCCAAGATCTGGGTTCACAATGCCCAGCACAGTAGATAGTGCCTTGCCAAAAGACCTGCCCTCCACTGAAGCAAAGAACCCAGGTCTATTCTGCCTCTTCTTGAGGCCAAAGGGAAGGAACCTCCAGACTCTGTGATGCTCTTTCCAGAAGTCATTTAGTGATTACTCCAACCATTCTCTTTTCATTACACATATATTATTCATCAAAAATGGGTATAAGCCTCAGCGCAGGTCCTTATGCTATTCCTTATGCTCTTAATTGTATGTCCATAGGGCTTCAAATCCAAGGACCTTTAACTTTCCCGACAAATAATTTCATTTCACAGCAATCAATGAGTTAGATATTCATATCCATACTCAACAGATGATGAGATGAAGTGTTGGAGAGATAAGAAAGGAATATATATTCCCCCTTAAAAGTGATAAAAATACAGTTTTTTCACATAGTTAAATTTTTTAAAAACTCTTATGGACTATCTAAAAAAACCTGGCAAAAGTTAAAAAATCAAGGCAAACACTTATAATTTTTTTTTTTAAATAAAGGGGGACAGGAGGGAATCTAATCACTATTGTTGCAAAAAACTTCAACAGAGTTCAGATCATTGTCACTAGAAAATAAATATACTGAAAAAATAATTTTAGTCCACCAGCTTTTGTTAAAAATTTTTCTAAATAAATTAATCAATCTCATATCTCATCTTTTGCTTAAAACACAAGGTCACCTTTCCCCACTTATGGAATAGTAGCATTGTCAATATGTATTCTGATTATTAGACTGAAGGATTTAACATATCTGGAATCTGAAGGATAATCTATAAAACCTGAAATTTAGTAGCTGCAAGGAGAGGCAACTTATTCTTGCTTGTTTGTTTTAAATTGGAAGGTTTCTTGTGTTCTTTATAGGTCAACATTTATTCAAATTGAAAATGTATGCAGATTTTTAATAGAGACAAATTGAAAACAACTGCAGAGTTTTAATGGCTTTCATTCCTCAACGTTTTCTCCCTTTTTATTCTGCATAGCTTCCCTAAAACATCAGAAGGAGGAAAACTTGTGCTAAGTGCTGTGCTCAGAGAGACAATATACCTCACAGAAAAAGTAATATTAGGGTTAATTAATAATATGAATGATGCAATATCTAAAACATATATATATGTTATATATTAATCCACACAGTTTGAATGATACGGGGACATTTTCCATAGCTTAAATATCCAGTGAATGCAGCAGAGACCTGGACATTAAGGACTTTTTAACTTTCATTACAGGTCTTATATAGACGTCCTCTGTGATTCACATAATCTAAGAGTGCTTCACTTTCCTCATCTGTAAAGAGAACCATGACATCTTTGAACTTGAAAGTGTTCTATAAATGAGATGTGTCAAAACCAGAACATGAAACCCCACATGAGCATATCATAATTAAGTGTTATAAAAACAAGAATTACTATATTGAGTCACACCAAAGGTCCATCTCTGGAAACTGTATCTTCCGCAAGTTGGAAGCTGAACCCAGCCTTAAGGAAACACACCTCCTCTCTTGCAAAGAAACCACTGCAGGAGCATGAGTTGGCTCATTACAGAGGAGCCATGGATAAGGTTACAAAACACGAATTTGCCAAAAGGAAGTTGGGCTAAGTCAGCAATTTGATGGAAAAGTTATCAGAGGCCAGAGGTCAGACTGAGAGATTACCATGTTGTTATGCCTCACTTCTCCTTATTGTTTCTTTTAAATAGAACAAGATTTAGCCAACATCATATGCACAGGTATTCTGCCAAAACAGCAATGATTATTTTTGAAAGCAGAGGTTTCAGTGGCAGGTTATGAACATACAATGTGTTCCAGGCTTCAGGAATGCCTACTGAAGCAGGAGCAGTGTAGCACTGGAAAAGCTGGCAGAAGCAGCAGGTAGTGGAGAATTCGTGAGTGGTTTTTAACAGCCTGTTAGACTGAACTGGCCTGCATGGCTTACAGCACAGCCCTGAGCTTATAAAACTCGATGTTATACTTGATCACTATGTGTGATTTCTCTATGACTTGTTTCTTATAAATTATTTTTTCCTCTTTGGATGGATTTGTTCTGCCAAGCTCTCATGTTCATTTTCCTTGTAACTGTGTAGCTCCCAAGGGAAGGATGCTAAGCATACTTGTAGAAGAGCTCTTAAAATGCATATAAATAGTGGTCATATATCACTGAAGATTTTACATATGTGAGATTAAACATAGCCATAAAACTATATGACTGCTACTTATTGATCCATAAATGAATACCTGGTTTTGAATATTTAATATTTCTTTTTGAGACAATGGTATAGATTTCTGGAAGCTATGCTTTCTCGCTGCATGACAACTCTGTGTTAGAATATTAAATACTACTACATCTATATAGAGGACTTTCATTTCACTTCATACCAATACTCATATACCCACACACATTACAGCCCATAAACTTTGTAATAAACAGTAATTCACTCATCATTCATGGAGTTACTTCTGATGCACCTCATGTAATAGAATGCAGACACCACGTATCAAAATAAGTAATGGAAATTAAATTAATTTAAGCATACATAGGCTGAGTCTAGGTTTTTATCTGTAGATCCAAATTGCCACGATTGTAATAATTTCTTAAATTTATTATATTGATAGCTAATGATGTCTTAATAAAACTGAAGTCTGATTTTACGAGACATTGCACTAATTACCTGGTTCGATGTGTAAATTACCTGATTCTTGTGTAAAACACAAAAGACCACTGCTGAGCTTACTGACCCCCATTCATTTACAGAAGCACGCCTATGTTATATTTTGTGTGTAGGAGGGAAAGAACATAGAGATGGACACAGTCCCTTCATGTAAGAGTTTAATCTGAAAAAAATATATTTGTCTAAAATTTACAGCACTGCACAGTGTCCTTTAAGAGTCTAAAAAGTTTGGGATAAAACACAGAAACAATATTGTCTATTTCTGAAAAGACACCAAATTATGCATTTATCCTATTTTAGCTCACCATAATATGAAAAACTGCTTAAAAACTTTTAGGCTTAAACTTCCAGTGAGTAAAAACCCATAAATTTTAAGAAACCCCAGTGACTCCTAAATTGGACTTTCTGTGAGACAAAGAAGCAATAATCTTAAGAGTATTGACAAAATGAGGGAACTACCATTTAATATTAGGATTTAGGGAATTATATATTCCTCTTGCAACTACTGCATCAAATTCTTATCCCTACATGATGAAACAAACTATATTCTATATTCTGTCACGGATCTGTTGAGCTCTTTCTCTACTCCAATATAATTGAGGAATTTAACACTAATCCTGAAGATTTATCCACAATGAAATAGCTCTTTCTCAAAATATACCACCATACAGTCTTTTACTAACTACATACCTGTTGTTAGAGTTGCCTTCCTTTCTTCTGAATAGAAGTCATGCATGTCTTATGCTGCAGGTTGTTGTATTTCTCTGTTCATGAAAAATGAATGTGTGCGTGGGAGTATATTTGCTTTCACTATATTTAACAGCTCACTAACAGGTGATTCAAGTTTTTTTTAGCATCATCCTCTTAACAAACAAGACAGAAAACTTCCTTCAAGGATGGTCAGCAATCCATTTCTAGCTGTCCTAGCTTCCCGGGGAAAAAGTCAAGCGTTTGAACAATACTATGGTTTGGGTCTTGAGGGACTAACAAATTGATGATAGGTTCTCATGAAGGATGAGAGCTAAGGTACTCAGAAAACTATCGTCAGTCTTACACTGACACATTAGGGAGTTGGTTTCCCAGTAAGTGTTCTCTGAAATCTTTGTCCTGTTGTGTTCTTACAGAGCCTGACTCTGGTGACTGCTAGATGTAAGATGCACCTAAAATGTTGGAAGGAGGAGTAGAAACAGAGAATCTGATTTTTTCTCTGGCTTTTAGTTTTAGAAATTTTCTTTTTATATAAAAATTTATTTCATTAATAGTACATTCTTAAATTAAGTACTTAATTCTTAAATTAAGTATTTCCAACATGGGAATGAATTCAAAAGTAAATATAAAGCAAAAAAAGGTGGGTGCCTGAGGCAATTAAACTGAACTGGTTTTGTGCATGTGAGGTGGGGTTAGAGTCCAGCAGAGCTTAAGCACCTCAGGGTCCACTTTCAGGAAGCACAATGCTACAGAAAAACATGGAGTCCTCGCCTGGGTTTTTGACCATGTGCAGGCAAAAGGAGGGGGAAGGGTAAAACGGGAAGAAAAAAAAAAGGCTTGCATTTCGAACAGGCTGGAAACCTTCACACTAATGCTATCTTTAGTTCTGCCTGCCAGAGGTGTGAGTAGGACAGATGGCAGAACTGTGACCAGCTTTTGAAACTCAAACAAACTACTACACAATCCCCGAACAGGCATCAGCAGGTGCCTTCTCATGAGACCCCTGAAACAAACTGGTTTAGTATATGGGTGTATCTGAGTCCAGCTTTGTCCAGCAAGATACTTCTGGTCATCTCTTTAACGTGTGACTGGACTTCTTGAACATTTGTAACTTAGTTTAAATTACTACTCACTGGAGGATCCCTATACACTTTTTAAAGTTGCATATTTACTTTCAAGTGTGCTGTAGTACAAGCAAAATTAACTTCCATAAATAATATCCTACTGTAATAGTGAGCAAACATAAAATATTCTCTGCACAGAGCGTTAATCCAACACATGACAGTAACAAAGAGACATTCTGCAATTTTCTGCAATCTAATGGAGGATAAGAAAGAGGGTGGGTAATCTTCCATATAGGGGTATAATCCCATTTAATCTATTTTTTTAATACAGACGGTCTAGAAAGTGTTTCACATTTGGACACAGCCTGTGTATGGAAATACAAGCACAGTAACTAGGTAATAATTATAAAAGATATAGCTCTCCATAGTTCTGTATAGACAAGGAAGCAAGAAAATGAACGGAAAAGGAAGGGTAGTGAAATTGTCTTATAACCATTTCATACATACAGAACACTGTTCTGGTCCAAAAACTATACAGCAGTGACTGGCCTAAGACCTGCATGGGAAATACTCTAGTACTTGATGGCTTCATAGAGCAGAGTAGAGATGACAGCAAGGAAGAAGAGAAAGGTCTAAATATGGAATCTGCAGGGAGTTGAAAATCATACATGAATATTGCACTTGAGGTGATGAAAGTGAAAGGGCAGAACAAGAAACCCGAACTTTGGACACAGAGTATTGGTGGAACTGAGCAGGTGTAGAAGAATGAGTAATGATGAAAGTACAAATACGCAGTCAACAGGGGAGATTTTGTACTGATTTCTTGAAACAGACCAAGAATTAGTTTACATTTCTACAGAGTGGTAGTGTTCTGCTTTCAGTAAAAACTAAGAAACGGACATTTGCTGTAAATAGTACTGTACAATTCTATGAGCCCTTCAACTGAGGTTCTCAACAGTTACTATTTTTCCCAAAGAATGAAGGTCGGTAATATTGACCTACAAAGGCAGAAAGAAACAGGACTTGAAATTTTACAGAACAGACACAGACATTCTCACTACAGGCAAACAAGAAGTGCCCTTGTAAGACATGGCACAACTTGATTCATATTACATTAAAATCAAGGTCCAACCTTTTTTCCATATGGGAAACCATTGTGGATGCCTTAGGTATAAGAAACAAGTATGATAGTAAGTAAATAAAGGCCTAGTAAAGAGGAATTAACAAGAAAGAAAAAGTGAGGAGAAAGATTAAGATAATGATATAATGTTTTCAGCAGAGGCTTTCACTTTGCTGAGTCTAGTCTAAACTGACAGCCCTGGCTGGAAGCTAAAACTCAAGTGTTCAGAGGAGTGGAGAAGGAGAGCTCACTTTTATTTTTTGCTGAGTTGAAAAGTGTCACTTTTCATTTTGCTTTTACAGTTGCTGGAGACCATTACTGCTCACCCCACATTGTCTTTCCCTGCCCTGGAGAAAGTAAATGACATATGAGAATGCAGTAACTGTGTGGTTTATCGGCCCATTACATGGTACCCCTACAAAACTACTGCAGGCTTATCTGTAACATTTTAGCTTTACATCAGTTGGATGAATCAGTGTACCAGGGACAGATACTTTTGTTTATATAAATCTCAACAATTTTACAATAGGGAAGCAGGAACACAATGTCTGCTATGACAAGCCTAGAGGAAAGCATGATCATCACAGGAGACCCTGCAGGAACTTGCTGTCCTTGAAGAGAGGAGGGGTGACAGGAAGAAGTATCAGGATATGTAGTGGAATGTGTACATGGTATAGACACTGGGCAAATCTTGTTTTTGGAGTGAGGCATATACATCCTTTTTAGCTGAATTCAGAATGTGTCCGTATGCTGTGAGGGGGTGAAGGTAATGCAGTAAGGAAGGATTCTTTCTGGCATGACCCTGAGAGCAGATAAAGGAGCACCTCAAAGGCCAACTCCTTCTTTTTGATTACAGAATTCAGATTAACCCACTGTGAGACTTTCGATGGAGGAGACACCTTTGGGTATGACAGTACCTCTCTTTTTTACTAATGAATACTCAGCACTCCTGTGGAAGGGAAAAGGAGGAAGAGGAGGCAGCACCCAGCTATGCTGCTGGAATGATCAGAAGCAAAGAGAAATTATTTCTGTCATGGTGCAAAAGAGAGTAAGAGAAAATAAGAGCGAGCATTGCCAGTAGGTTCAGTGACTGGATAATACCTGGTTGTAAAGTCAGAAATTGTAGGATCAATGCACAAACACAACCTGCTGCTCTGCAGCTATCTGTAATTGAGGTAGCTTGCAATTGTCCACAGAAATAGTGCACTATTATAATTAATCTGGATCTCAATTCTGCAAAGTCTCCTGTAGGCTCTTACCCTTGCATACTATGAACAGTCCTAGTGAAGTATCACTGCATAAAATCAAGGCCATCAATAGGTCTCTGCAGGATCAGGATTGAGGTTTGTACTTTAAATCCCATGTTAATCCAGGAAGGTGGCTTCAAGAGAAAGTCATAAGAATAAAATAGCCTGAAAAGCATATTCCATAAATTCTAAGATCCTAGAACCTACACAAGCTCTGCTATTCATTAACATTTTTGGCCTTCCCCAAAGTTATCAGAGATTAACATGATTGCTGCAGCAAAGGGCTGCAAATACTATTGAGAAGTAAAATGTTTACATACGTATAAATCCAGACCAAATTTGATTACCTTTGTACAACATCTCCATATTTATATTGATATATATCTGATATCATAAAGTGGTAAAAAGAAGACACTAATTTCTCTGGATCATTTCCAGTGTTATAATATATCAATAGTGTGAAACAGCAAGGTAAAAGCTGGAGAGAAAGGAGAAAGAACATACATCATAAATAGCTGTGCAAATCCAGCATTTCATCCAGTTCAGGGTAGGACATTAGCCACTTCATTATCAATGCAACAACAGATGCAGAGAAAAGGAGAGGGTTTGGGGTGGGTTTTTTTTCACATGAAAGTTAAAAATAAGACTCCTTCCATTGTGTGCTTGTATGACTGTTTTCACTGCCTGAGGCAAGTTGTATCAGCTCCCCTCACACCAGATATCTTCCGTTACCTCCACGTGGATGCAGAGCAGGTCATCTCATACATTAGCTTTTTATTCAGATAGCTAATGTCTTCAAAGATACAAAAAGTACTAAAAATAAAACCCAGAAAATTTAAATGGAATGGTTTTAGAGTTTACAAATTCATAGGAGCTAGCAGAGTCCTAATCAAAAGTGAACTTGCAGGCTCTGGATAAAATGAAAGACAGATTAAAATATACTTATGCTCTTCTGCTCATTTCTTTTGTATTTACTGTAAATTAAATTATTACGTTTGCCTCTTTTTGAGAAATTTTTTTCCCTCCCCAACTGCCCTACTCTTTTCCTGGTTCCTGCATGAGAAGAGACAATTCCATTCTTTAGTTCCCATGCAAAAACATATGAAAGAGTTTTGGGGTTATTTAAGGTAACTTTGCCTCCAAAATCAGGTCCTTATTTGTTTCCCAATGCTGTCTTAAGAGAGCAGGCAATGATCTGAAAATACGAAACCAGAGAATGTACACATTTTGCAATTTCAAACTTCTTATTCCTGTATATGCCCACTCACCTGCTGTGTTTGCTGCCTCTGTTTAGTCATCCCAAAAACCAGCAGAACAACTGTTTCAGCTGCCTTGTTACTACTTGCTTATTTCTACCATCTGCCTGTGTGACACTGATTTATTCAGCCACTGAGTGTGCTTCATAGTTTAGGCTAGGAGGGCTAGCAGCAGCTCTCCTTTCATAAGCAAAACACTTGCATAATCCCCAGCACAAGGCCCTCAGCTCTTATTTGCACCTGATGTGCCAGTCCTATCTGCCAGTATCAATAAAAACAAAATGTCCAGGTCACAACTTCTGTGAGTGCAGTTGTTCCCACACCACAAGAAATTAAAGCAAACACTACCTCCATCTCGCCCCCAGCTGTGGTCACTCCCCACTGTACCAAACGGGTGCGGCAGCTCTATTGTGGTCTGCTATTTCGAAGACTTCATTACTTTTACAAAATATGTTGCAGCACATTTACTAATGCTCTGTTAAGTATTATAAATAATTAAAACTAAACCATTCGTGTCAGAAATAAATGAACGAAACCCATTTTGCAATGCAGCGTTCCTGATTTATTTTTATTGCATTCATTTAGAACATTTGTTAATTCATGAAACCAAGACAGAGTGGGTCTCCAGAATGTTAGTGGATGCTAGTGAGGTTGGGTCTTTTCTTTAGGTTCATAAAGGAATGGATCATTTTGGGTCAATAAAAAATTAACAAGCAACTGCTTCTGGATTTCACATTCTGTTTTCCAAGTGTATGCTATTCTGAACATCTCTTTTTAAGAACCTTATCTGCATTTTGTATTTGCATAGGGGTACAAAATATGCAGAATCACACTCCAATTAGAAATAATTTTAAATGCAGCTATAGTTAATATCTACAACTTGATAGACTGACACTATCTTGGCAGCTCCCTGGTGTCCAGTGTGCTTGTTTGTAAGCATCATAAATAACGCTGCTTCTATTTAAAGCATTTCAGTTTCACGAGGTGAGGATTTCTTTTGGGGGTCTAGGTTATGGTAGTGGTGATCGGGCATTCTTCCCTTATTGCTGTTGCTATTGTCATTGTCTCTATCACTGATATATTTCACAAGAAAGCTGTGATCAAAGATAGGAGAGGATCAATAAGCATATCACCTCAGAACTACTGCTAGTATTATAAAGCCATACTGTCAAAAAATCCCTATTTTTTGCTTCATCTCATTTTAAAAGATATTCTAGGTAGAGGCATATGCAAACCTGTAGCCAAATTCCTATATTAAACACTGAAACAATTACTCAAAATTAATAAAATTATAATGAGCTTTAAAACTGTATTTAAAACTGTTTTAGAACAAATATACAGGCACCTGTGCCAAATAAAATCATGGAATAATCTTGGACCTTTCCAATGCCATTCACTTCATGACAAACCTGGGTTTCTCTTTACAGCTCAGTCCCTGATAGCAATGACTCCTGTAACAGAAAGAGCTCATTGGGTTTCTCCTACTGGAGAATGCCCAAGAAAGTTGGAAAGCACAAACTTATGTGAGAAGGATGAGAAAGCAGAATGCTCATCTCTCTTAAGTGTCTTTTCTTACTAATCTGCCAAAAATTTTCCAAACTCTATGCATGTATTTTTTAATATTATGATTAAATTAATTCATACTATTCCAATATTAATTATCCTACAAAATTTTGCAACTACTGCAGAGTTATCTTTGGTAAAATTTCATAGGTTTATTGATTGCGTGTCAATATTTTAATCACAGTTTCACAGATTGAATATTTTAAATCTTTCCTAAGGTTTCTATGAGTTTCTCTGGCCTAATTTTTCTTGCCATTTAAAGAGGAAATATATTCTCAGAAGTTAAAATGGATGTGAACAGGTAAGAAAGCAAAGGCTTTGCTTCTATTCTGTTCTATTCTATACTATTCTACACTGTTCTGTTCCATTCCTATGCTTTTCACAACACTGAAAGTGGAGAGGTTTGTCGACCCAAGTCACTCCACTTTTCTGGTAGTTCCCCTATTCATGAAACTGTAGTATATCCTCACCTGCATTCCAAGTGCACTGCAGAAATTAGTGTATTTAATCTTGCTACTTTATCACAGCAAACACACCTATAAAAATGAACAGGATGCAAAATTAGGTGCCATAGCCTTTAATTCTGAAAACAACTTGCTATCGTGCATGATGTTTCCCAGCACAAATAGCTCCTTGATACCTGGGCAAATTACCAATTACAAGTGCACTGCTCCCCAGAGTGGATATTTGCACATGTAGCCCTACAGTCTGCGAAGTGTACTCAATCTTGCATAAAAAGGACTTTGAGAAAAATTTATTCCTTGCTGACATGAGTACAAATGCTCCACAGTAAGTGGGGCTTTTCTGCTGTGCAATGGGGTGCTTTATGCAAGGAGGTCCAAAGCAATGACTATTTGCTGAGTTAAGATATAAGGAGACTGGAGGAAGTAGATCATCTGCTCTAATCCATAGTGAGAGAGAAACTTCTGCATAGCCTCCATTGTGAAATTCTTCATGGAAGAGCAGTTGAGCTCACTTGAATCCCTCAGCAAGAAATGCTTGTGTCCGCCCTTCCACAGACGGGACTTGATACAGCTCGCTCAGATGCCAGAAAGAAATTTCCCTTGTGTTCAATAGGATAGGAGCATGCATTTACTGAACATGGAGTCTGGCTTCTCCCAGAAGGTACTACACCCAAGGTCTGAACTTATGCACATGATTATTATTCTACTCCAATCATCTTTATGCATGAACTGGATTTATTTTATTTTTCTAAGCCATTATTTAATACAATAGGCAGTGCAGAAACTAAGAAGCTAATACAATAATTTCTGCTGTGTGCTGCATGTTTATCTGGCTGAAAATGCAAAAATGTCAGAATGCATGAAGTAGATCAGAAGTGTCACGAGGCCTGTTTGGTATGCAAAAGAGCACTGGAGAAGTTATTTTATTAAAAAAAATATTTACTCCAAATTACATCTCTCCTACTATACCTTCAGTGCTCAACAGATAGTTTTTAAAAAATTTTCTGATTTTCAGATATTTATAAGTAATGCAAACCAAACGATTAACAAGACTCAGACCCAGACTGAGATGTAAATATGCATAAGAGCTTTAACCTGAGCAAGCTTGTCATACCTGAGTTTTTAAACAAATTTGAACAGTTAAGGTGCCTTCTACTTCTTACCAGAGAAACTGCTCTGGTACCTATTTTGAGTTGACTAATGCTGCAGAGACTGAAATCTCAAAGGACCCATGTTTCAACAAATGCTACTCAGGTTTAACCCTGAATGCCCCTTATATTTGGTATCACTTACTTTCTACTTTACACATGATTTTCATCAGAGGGAAGCAGCCACAGAAAGATCTATGTGGTCACCTTGGTACTGCAAATTTTTTATACATGTGAACTTTGTCAGGGATTGCAGTTCAATTTTGGTCTTGGGGAGACATAGTTATGTTACTGTGATAGTTAAATGATGCAACAACATTTGAACCAGTAACAAGTAAAGCAGAATATGTGACTCTTCATCTTCAGCTAGAGAATCAGTTCTACCAACAATCAGGCACAGTCAGCCAACGGACATGTGTTACAGCAGGGCTTAGCAGTGCCCTTCAAGCGCAGCTCAAATCCCATTTGCTAACAAAGGCAGGGGGTGAAAGGGAGAGCTCCATAATTAGGACCATGAACAAGAGCAACTGGTGCTGGAGGACTGACTACCCAGCACCATGCTGGGATGCAGAAGACACTGACTGTTGCGTTACACTGAGACTTTAATCTGTTATCTTTATTCAAGAATGTCTTAGCCACTAAGGCAACAAGCAGCAGTGTATTAACACAATCACCATAACACTGCCAACTCATTATTGAAGAAACACTGTTTAAATCACCCTCTTTTTCTATTAAAACATTAACAAAAATCCCCATTAAGTAATCTGCATTTCACAAATGACAGTGACCTAGGTCTTCTGCTGCTCCAAGCATAATTTGCTTTAGGACAATGGGCTCTTAACAACAGTCAGTTTACAGCAAATGAACGTTTATCTGATTTTTTTACTTTATTGTATTGTATTTCCATAATGGTGCTTGAAATTAACATTTTTACTCTGTTTTTTTCCATCTTTTTTGATCATTAATGTAGTAAATTATACCACCAAAATGATTACAACAGTTTCATCTGTGTCCTAAAAACCTATTAAATTTAAGTGTCTGAGTAGAAACTGTGTAGCATTTTGAGGCTGTCTTATTTCTAAGGTCATACTTGGGCCTACTGACCTAAACCAAACTGACTCCAACTCCAATATTCACAAGAAGAATCCTATCAAATTAAAAGCATAAAGTGAAAGAGGAAAAAAGAGCCTAGACACATGGTTACATAATCAAAGCTAAAATAAGCTATAACTAGTCAAAGTATTTCAGTGACATCCGCAGGCTACCTTCCTGTGAAGCCCCTATTGTATTCTCCAGATATTAAAAAACCTCATAAGTTGAGGTATTCTGCAAGCTGCTGGATATAATTTACCTTGCTTTAATTTATTAGAACTTGTCTCTATATCACTGTTGTTATTTTAACAAAGAGGTTTTTAAATTGGTGAAACTAAATGTATATTTAATTTATTTCACTCAGTAAAGAATCCTTGAGAAAATCAATTTCCATTTACAAAGGCATCCCAGCAGGTTGGAAGTCCCATTACTGCAGTATTGTACCTCTTACATCCAGGTTTATGTGACATATGGTATCATTTCTTCTGCATGATTCTATTACTTTTGGAAAACTATGTTAAAACATCATTATAAATGTAACTTAAAACTGACAAAAGCTATGAAAATCAAAGTTAGTGCTGATCACTGGCAGTTTTGGTTGTACACCTGATGATTGATGCATACATTTCCATACTTCTGCCATCATATGACCAAGCAAACTTCTTCTTGTACTTCACTCTCACAACTACTGAGGTATCATAGAATCATAGAATTGTTAAGGTTGGAAGACCTAAAAGATCATCAAGTTCAACAATAGTACTATTTCTAATCTGCTAAGGCATGAAGTGGTTCCACACTGCTGCTTTTTTATTTAATCAGAAACGCCCACCAAAAAAAAAAACTTATTTCCTGGTGTATAGTTAATTTCTTAATCAAATGACACTATCAAAATGTCCGTAGTGGGTACCCTAATGATGAATCATTGACAGATTTATAAGTTTACTGTTTTGCAAAGTATGGGACCTCAAAATGTGCACTTCATAGAGAGCTAGGAATCAACACTTTTAATCTTCACTTTAATACTATGGTATAGACTGAACATAATTTAGTGTGACTGGTTGTCATGTACATGGGAAGACTTGCAAAGCCCACATTGGGTTCCCCTACTCATACGCTATGCAACCACTGAAACTGTTCCTTGGAACCACACTTACCTAGATCCCAGGACTCATAAACACCACATTAACATGCTTAGATAGCAGCAGTTACTCTAGTCCACAACTGGATGAGCAGTTCCCCTCCGAGGTGATATACTTAAAAACTGTAAGGTTCCATCTCACCCTTCCCTACCCAAAGTCCACTTCCCCGTGCTTGGTTCAAGGAGTGTGATTTTGTGTTTGTTTTTTTTTTTATTTTAGATTACAAGCAAGGAACCATTACTATCATTCACAGTTGCCATTGTTCTCAAAGTATATGTTTGAATCTACAGACATCAAACAATTCAACTCTAATAAAGCATTCTTTGTATTACCCGTTATTTTCCCAGGAATTTAATTCTGTTTCAGGCTGGGCCTTAATTTCACTCAACATACTAAGTATAAAAAAGTGTGTGTGTACACTCATATAATAGAAGGTGCTGTGAATTACAGGGCTCTAATTCCGTCGGGGCTTCTGATGACATCATAAACTATGGGACAGTGGATCCAGAGGATTGTGGAATCAATGGAACCCAAAGCGTAAATTACAGCTCTGTAATTCAAACCTGACCTGCTTTGTATTTCAGACAAATTATTGGTATAATTGCTGTGCAGTTACCAGCATTTTAGTGCTACTGCAACTCTTTACTCTGCTTCCTCAGTAACATAACCTAGACATACCCAAGTCCGTTGACTTTCACTGCTCCTGCCTCCTCTTCAAGTATTTCTGGAGAGTCCTCATTTTCTTGTACATGACATTTTGCAAACAACTTCAGGATGAATGCTGATTTAGGCGTATAATGGCATACGCAGGAATTACGAGGGCTTTTTCTGAAGCTGTAATGTGCACAATGTTGCAATGAATAATGCTCCATTCCCCATGCTAGCATAAGAAAAACAGGGTTGTAAAACTAACCACCTCATAGCCCAAGAATGACACAGCTGAGGTTGCCTTTGATTCATCTGAAGGTGTGTATTGCCCCTCATCCACAGTAGTACAGATTTCAAAGGCAACTAAGGGAATCAGATGCTCCAGCCTCACTGAAGTTCTGAAGAATGTAGCTCTGTAGCTCTTTTAGAAACCATTGAAAAGTATCATTTACTGTATTTAATTCTGTAATCCTCCTGTCTTACTCAGGGATAGATGGTGCTCACTAAAGTCATGTCTGAGCAAATGTAATCAAGTTCTTAAATTTGAGTATATCCTTAAATCCCATTTCCTTTAGTAGGAATGTAGCGAATGTCTGACCTGATGAGGTGCAGTGTTTACTTTAAAATAATATATGAAAGTAGAAGAGAAAAATGCCTCATATCCAAGCACTTTCCTTTTCTGAACTGCAAGAGAACTCAGAAATGAAAAGAGGAAGACAAAAATTTGTGTGCCTTAAGAATGTACATAACGACCAAAGGCAAAAAGAATGAATATAAAATTTCCAAATGGAGAGTAAAGTTTTCCCTTAGTTATTCATGGAATTAGTATGTAGACTACAGAATAGAAATGCCTGTGTTCAGTATAAACACTTACTTTTCATTCGCTAAAGCAAAGCGATTGAAATTTGGAAAAGGAAATCACAGGTAAGAGAGTGACAGCAACCATTCCAGTCCATGGATAATGATCTACCCATGTGACAGGAGGCATTCAATTTTTATAAGCTGGACCTGTGTCAGGTGACTGGGATCAGAAAATAGAGGGCAATTTGTTCCTAACACTCCTTTGTTGCACATTTTTTACAAGGTTTTAACCTCCAGCAACTCCGGGATTTGAAAGGAGAAGGTATCTCCCTTATACTATATCCCCTACATCCCACATCAGACTAAGGGTAAATTCCAACAAGCCATTAACTGTGTGTAAATCAATAAAAAACAAACAAACAGAAATAAATCTCAGAGGCCAAACATATAAGATCAGAATTTCCAAGCACTTGTCTGATTTATAGACTCTCTCTACTAATTCTAAACCCAAGCCTGTTATCAGCCCTCAAGCAGTGCATCAGGAATGCCACACAGCCACTACTCTTTATTCTTATTTTCATCACCACTTCCCCTCTGCCACTTCAACACAGTACAGAAAAAGCAACAGCTATTCTACCGTCGGATATCACTACAGGCATTTTTGCTCATTATTTGAATATCATGTACTTGATTGCTGCACGCACATTTGTTGTTACAAATACAGTCGTCTTCTTCATGTATCTTTCTTTAATAATCAATTGTTAATAATGCCCAAAGATGCATAACACATACAGGTACAGCATGTAAAATACAAAATATTCAGAAACCACAGGATGCTTGTGTGTTTGCATGTGCATGTATACATACAAAGAACAAATAACAAAGGAAGCACTTTTATAACTTGTTCTGTTGGAAGACTGTGTTGCAACACGGTACAAGATGAGGCTGTACCATTACTACGCAGAGCTGCACAATGGTTCAGTAATGCAGCAACACTATGTCCGGAAGCAACACCACCAGGAGGAACTGTTGCATCAAACTACTACAAGTTGAAATGAACGTGCAGAGGAGGAGTTGCACAACACTGACTTCTTCCGAATATAGCATAAGAGTATGGTTTTCCTCTACAAATCTCTTTGAATAATTATGAGAGGATTGGGCTTCTTGTGAGCAGTCATGGAGCTTTGAAAATGAGTATTTTTGTAACATGTTGATGGTGATAGCATCTGTGGAACAATGCCATGGCATATGCCACAGAAATATATCACTGAAATAAAGCCTCCTTCTTTCCATGCTGAAAAAAAATGTGAGACACAAATATTTCATATTTAGAAATGTGTATGTTCAAACCAGGCAGTTCTTAACCCTGAGTTCTGTGCAGGCAGCTTCTGCTCTGCCTGCTCTGTTGCAGAGCTGCTGCAGTGTTCATGCCGCAGTCCATCTGTATGGCTGCCTGGTGCCTGAGCCCAGATCCTCATCAAGCACATCAGGGGTGGAAGGGATTTCACCTCTTGGAAAGAGCAGGCAAAATTAATCCCTGCTCTTAGTCCACTGATTGCAGAACACTTACATTGGAAATAGAGTTGGTTCTGTCCATATAACATCCTTCATCACAATATCCACTAAAATATCCTTTGGCATATGTCAAAAAAAAAAAAAGGCTATTGTGTTTCTTTTAGCACTTTTGGCACCTTCATAGTGCTAGAGAATTTCTCAGGGGGTGATCAAAATAATTAGCACATTATTGAGTAATGAAGCTCATATAGCATAAATCATCTTCTCCTTGATATCTGGATCTCTGAGATCTTACATTCTCATAGGAAGAAACCAAATCCAGTGTTCTCAGGCATGCTGTCCTGTAACACACTAGAAGCCAGCACTTTGTGACAATGACTATTCACTAGAAAGCTGCCTTTCTGTGGCTAGAACATTCAGCATGTTTTTAGCACATGGGCTGTTGAGTCCATATCAAATTAGGTGTCCCGCTGGCCGTATGCGAGGAGAAAGGCCCATAGGAAAAGTTTGAGGAAGTGTAAAGAGGCATTTAACTAAAATGCAAGGGGGTAGGGGAGGTCAAGAACTCATTACATGAACTTCCTTCCTGCTGTCATCCCAGGTTGTGTAAATATTAGCTATGTGAACCAGAATAATGGCAGGATTGTCTGCAAGGATGACAACTGACAGCGAAGAACTGGGTCGGGATCAATTGCTATTTGCATACCAATTAGTTAATGTTCTTTCTTTTCTCATACAAATAGAGTAAAAGGTAACATTTCTCACTTCTAGAATAAAAAGCTTCAAAAGCCTTTCACAGAACAGCTTATGCTGTGTTTTTAGAAAATTTGTTCAGCCCTCAGGAGCTCTGCTAAAACTCCTTAATCATGGTTTGAAACTCATCTAAATCCCAGCTTCATCAACTCTGCAAATGTTTCTTAAGCAGTACCGCTCACCTTTCCAGTGAACCAGCGTGCTTAGCAATGTGTTTCTTTCCGGCTCCGGAGCACTCACTCCTATTTCAGTCCTAAAGTGCTTCTTCTTGACTCTTATATTTTTCAATATATTTTGGGACAGATGTTTGTAGCTTGCCTCTTATTCAAGCCATAGGCCTCTTGTCAACACACCAAAATCCAAAAATGTGGCACTCCTGCAGATTCTCTCTTCGGTCATCATTAAAACAGAGCTTGAATTCCACCCTGTTTCTGTGCGTGGCAGATTTATGATAGAAATTACAAGAATCATTCATCTTTCTCAAGTTTATAGTATACTTCACTGCTGTACCGCTACCTCTCTGAGAGAGGCTACTCGCGGTAAGGAAATTGAAGAGAGGAGCAGTTAGATGGAAACTTTTATCATTTGGACATTGTTCTTGTCCTTATTGATCCTTGTCCTGGTTCAGCCTGTATCCCCTTAGCTACAATAACACTCTATTTCTAATGAGGGCAGAAGCATCAGAGAGACTATGAATGGTGAATTAGTAAAATCACCACTTTCTAGGCTTATTTCTTCAAGTATTTTAATGTCAAAGAATTCCTTCTAAATGTTTTAAGAGTTTTAAATTAGTAGCTGTAACCTGATCATAAATTAAAAATCTTCCCTTAACAATGAAAAGCAATGCCAAGTTATTTGTATACTTATTGCTTGTTTAAACTCCCCATGAAGATATTCCCTGGAAACTGATTCTTATTGCCAAAAGCATTTGAAATCATAATACAACATCCAGGCTAACTGATCTTGTGTTATACCTTCATAAAGCAACTGCAACTCATTTCTTGTCATGCACAAACATCCACCCAAACCCATGAACTTTTAAATGTAAATAAATATTCCGAAGTCCACATAAGCAGAGCACCTAATTCTCACATCAGAATGCAGATAGGTGAGAATGTGTGCAATCATACCCAAAAGGAATTTCAGATGATGTAAAACCTTAAATGACGAGCTCTGGCCAAATGCAGGAATCACAGTAACTCAAACTTCTCTCTCCAGACAAAACGGAAACTCAGAGTCATAGTCATGCACAGATGCTAAGAGTGACCTTTATATATGTCTTTTGTTTTGTTCTGTTTTTAGTACAGTAGCACTACTATTCACACCTGGGTGCCACCCCATTGCTTGAGATGCTCTATGGCCATATAAGACAAAGCAGCTGCTTAAAACTAAGCCACAGGAAAGCTAAAGGGATCCTGGCATAAGGGAAGGGGGAACAATGTGTGCCCACATTGACTTTCCTCATTGTGGATGGCCTCTTCCCTTACATTTTTAAACAAACTTAAAGCTTCTGGACTTCTTTCTCTTTCCAATGAAAATTGGTGCTCCACTAGACAGTCCAGAAATACGCACACTTCCTTTGATTGCATTAGGAATCATCCCTAGGCCAACAGTCAGCAACACATTGGGTCCTTCAGATGTCATTTCTGCAGCTCATTCTGTTATTAATGAAAACCGGGAACAAATTACAACTAGAGCAAAGTATCATAACCCAAAAGATGCAAGATACCATGAAGATGTCATCTCAGAACTCTGCTTCCATATTGGTGCTGCTGCATTGCTTAGAGAATAAAAAATCCACGTGCTTGTGAAATCCAGGTGTCTGTCCTAGTTTTCAGAACAGTTCTCGACTAGTTTTACTTTAGCTATCCGAAAGCTGGGTTAACATAAACTGTCCATATGCACATTCTTCACCTAAGGTGAATAAGTAATAATGACATTCAATTTACCCATAATTAGGACTTCACATGACAGCTATATCCCATTGGAATAAAGAAACTGTCAAGACAACTGAAGGAAGCTTGTGAGAACAGGAAACAGAAATTTAACATGAGTTGGATCTCTGGAAATCATTAGCAATTGGGATGGGATTGGCCAGAAGGTTTCACAGATACAAGTAAAACATTACTCTGTATTAATTTCTCAGTTTCTTCACCTCAGAAATTGTCCTACTGAAATTCCACAAACTTAGAAATACTAAACCCTGTATAGCAATCCTACATAATCTCAAGGATGCATTTTTCTACTGTTTATGTAACTCCTGTGGCACAGCCATACCAAAAATAAACTTGCTACTGGAGAAAATGTAAATAATTAAGTTCTTGTTGGCCTATTTGTTTTTTAAACAACAAAAACAACAGCCATTTTCTAAGCATTTGGAGATCCTCACAAGTCCATCTAACATTGGTTTCACTGCAAGTTATGCACTTGAGTACACCTGAGAATTCAACTAATGCAGTAATGAAATACATACAAGTAGTGTAAAGTTCTTGGAGACATCACTTTGCTAATGCCCTAAAAACAAAGATGCAGAAAGCTCATGGGTTTCCAGTTGACAGAATATTTACAATGCCTCATGTCAAAATGTCATTCTCCCTGCTTCAGTCCCTATAAATTAGAAGATGTGTGATTAATCTGTTGTACTTTGGGTTCCACACACAATTTCATGGCACGCCCTGCCAAACCCATAGCCCAAGTGTGCCACCTAATGGCCCTGGAGTCAAGAATGCCTTTGTACTACTAGTTTTGCAAATAGAATCTAAAGAAAGCATAGCTTCATTTATTGAGGTGGAGGTGGAGTTTTATGATTATTTTTCTGAAGGACCTATCCGCTACATTTCACTAGTAATTCTGAGGGTCTGACGAAATTCCTTCAAGGTACTTCAGAATTTTTAGGTAAGCAAGCATTTGAATGTGACTATGAGGTTAAGGAATTCTGTGTAGCTTTAACCTCACAGTCAAAACCTTATAGGTTACAAACTGCCCCAAAACTTTGATATCCTGGTTGCCTCTATTTACTCCGAGTGTCACTGCTAAATGACCACAATTTCAAATGAAGTTGTGGTGAGCGACAGCAACAGATCCATCCTGCTAAATGAATGTGTTATTTCTTTTATCTGCTGAAGTACTTACACAGAGCAAGCTCAATTTAGCTGATATCATCTGCTTAACAATGCAGTCCTATAGTCAAGATAGGTGTGTGCCTTAAGAAGCATCAGGAAAAAAAAACCATGCATAGAGGAGTTGTGGAATAACATTTGCAATGGTGATACATATGAATTCAAAGATAATATAATTACATTATAAAATAAATATCACAGTAGCATACACTAATGAACTTAGTTGTCAAGCAAAGCTCTTAAAAGTACTATCTATCTAAAAATACTGTAAAGTAAGAAAAAAGAGAAATACAGATGCAATTTATTTTATATAACTTTTAATATTGGGAAGCATAGCTACTTTATAATCATTTACAAAAGTAAGCATTACAAATGTGGTGCAGGGGTTATAGGTTAAGGAAATGAGTTACTTATTTGGTTACAAACTCAGAAACCGAACACTAGGAAGGAGGTTTGGGATTTACGTTTTTATTGCAATTTAGAATAGCTTACTGTCAATCCCTGTTTTCTACCACTTGCAAAGAAGATTCAGAAAATACGTACATTTGAATGGGATTAATGATTTATTATAAACACAGTATGCCAGGAGAAGAAAAAGGGATAGAAAATACTCCTCAACATTCAAATTATTTTCACATGTACTCAGTGCTTCCTTTTCGTTATCATTAACTAATAATATAAAATCTAAATATAAATATGGTCAGATAAAAAAGTGCATGGCAAGACAGTGTTTATATTACCTATTTTGAAATAACTTGTAGTAATTCCCCTTTTCTTTCCAAACACACCTGAATTCTATGCCTTTCTTTCCAAGACCTGCTTCACCATTCTGCTTACTTTAGGCAGGATGAACCATATACACCTTCTGATTCTGATAAATACATCCATACCACAAGATTGCTTTCTCTTTATCTAATGTTAACAGTAGTAACAGAAAAATTATATCTGTTTTATGGAGTCGTAACATTACAGAATATCTCCATGATATATAACTATGGTGCTTTAGGAGGAACAATTACTGAAGAAGTGTCTTGACTGTATCAGTGACACAACTACAGCAATAAGGAAATGCTTATGCATGCAGTGTGCTCTCAACAGACTACCATGAGCCGAGAAGCAATGGAACTTCATATGTAGTTAAGTACAATATTAAGTACAAATGTTCAAATCCCATGCATACCAACGTACGTATTATATATTCTATATAAGTCAATGCATACATGTTAATTTAAAGTCTAGTATCATTCTGCATACTTTGCAACTCTTGCCGGGGAGGAATATAAATTGCTTTAGGTATAATAACACTCTTCCACCTATTTTGAAATCCCACTGGTGAAAAAGATGCTTGGATTTCAGATACAGTGACCTTGCTCTGTTTATTCTGAAGTTCTGGAAAGAGATTATATTGTTACAATTTGATAAAGAGATTTCAGAAAGCTTGAGCCTGAAAGAAAAAAGTATCTTATTTACTGAGGTATTTAGAAACTGCGCAATACACGGCTAAATTTAGGCAACTGTCACCTAATCAGACACTTGTTTACAGCTGCCTGTTCACTTAGCAACTGGTGAGCTATGCCAGCCATGTTGATATTCCAGACTCCAGTGGAAAGGGCTACTATAGGAATGCATATGGGAAACCATCAAATTAGTGATTTTAGGATGCATTTATATCCTTTAGTCTAAGCATGCTCTTCCTGAAGAAACCTCCTACCAAACATTCAAGCAAACATGAAACTCCAACCGTCCCCCTGTGAAGGAAGCCGCTCTATACCATTGGATTTAATTTCCATTCCAGAAGGCTTCTAGGAGTTGCCTATGCTGTACAGAACTGAACTTGTTCATCAAAGCAAAAAGCAGGCATTGGGCAAAGGAGAGATGGTCATACATGTTTGTCTTCCTTTCTAGGAAAAGGGTTGAAGACATTTCTCCATCAAAGTATACTTTTTCAGTTTAACTACAGAATTCTCAATTTGCTGTCATGGTAAGAGATGGAAGGATGTGCAATAGAAAAGATTTCTTTCTTTTTTTCCTATAAACTCTTGATTTTTTTTGCCACGATGATGAAGGTGGCATAACCCTCTGCATGTTGCCTAAGCCAATAGGAGTAGAAGGACAAAGCAAGAATGAGTTGAGTCAGGGTAGATGACAGAACTAAGTAGTTGATACCTGAGTTTTTACCTCTCTTTTCCTCAATTGTCCATATTCATGCTTGGACAATTCCACACAGAGCCATCTAACACTGCCTGCCCTGAGCTGCAAGGTTCTTCCCATTTCAGATCTCATTTCTATGACAGGCTGCCAAACAGAGAGGATGTTATCTTGCAATTTGTCATCTTAGAATTGCTAGTAAAACAACAAAAGGAAAATAAAGATAGAAAATATGCAAGAATTAAGGAAGTCATGGCCAAGGCATTTCTAGAGAAGTAAAGTTTAAAAAAAGGTATGGTTCATATATAGTTCTTACCACAACCAAGGCTGTTCTACGGCTGGCTACATTAAGACTGGGAATGGCTGCAGTTCGTGGAGTTATACTACTACTTCCTTTATTGTGAAAAGAAGAACAAGACATCCCTCCTTCCCGTCCCATCCCATTCTTCATTTGCTGTGTTGTGCAATTTGTATATTTTGCTAACAAATGGACGATGTGTTTATTCCATCTCATTACAACCAACATTGACCAAAGGACTCAGTTTCAGTGGAAAGTTATTTCCACTGCAGGTGCAAGTAATTAGCAAAGAAGGAATCAGTTGATGTTGGCAGACACAACCTTTCCCACTGTTTATTTGGAGATAAACTTCCTTAACGTATGGCGCTCATAATGTGTGCATATATCTTAAGACTGCAATTCTGCATAAATATTTAAATTAAATCAGTGGCAGCTTTCTCTAGTGACGAAATATAAATGAAACTTGCAAAGAAAAGAAAAAATGCTTTTACTGAATGCTACTGAAAACTTCATGAGGTTTTTATAGAAATTTTTCACACCACTCCCCCTCTCATTTCCTGTTGTCATATAAATAATTCACCAGCAAAATCCTCATTCTGTACAAGAAATGAAAAAATTAAATAAACAGAAGATCTACAGATATGTATGGGCTCTGCAAAAGTTTTTTTTGTTGTTGTTTTGTTAAACTAGGTAGTCCCTTGTTAGCAAGACAGCCTGCCACACTGGGACGAGTGGAGGGGATTGCAAAAGTTGCATGTAGACAAAACTGCTTGAGAGGCTAGAATTTGATTTCGTTATCAGACTCAGAAAGTTAGCTGATGCAGAGTGCAAACACTGAGATTTCGTATTTTAAGCATGCATAGAAGAAATGGTAATTGCACAGTGATGGCTCTGAGTTCATGGCAAAATAAGTCACAAAAACAGGTGAATAATTCAAATTTGACATATCTGCCAAGGGAGGGGAATGGGCCAGGTGTCTTCCTGTCAACAGCAAGTAGTTAGTAGATTTTACTCCATCCCTATCATGCTCCAAAGATCTTGAAGTCAAAGAATCCGAATAATCCAGTTTTAGCTCGGTGGAACAGAATTTGCAATTATAGAATGTTGCTGTAAACTTTCACATTACTCATATCAATATTACTCATCCCAACGTGACCTGTAAGCTCAAAAACCATTTCCAAAAGATGGATCCCAGCACTTTAGAGTGAATCCTGCTTCAACACATGTGCTTGTTGAGCCTGCTGATCCTTCCAAGACTATTTTTCCTGGTGGGGACAATCTTGAGCATCTCAGTTTGATAGTGGGATAGTTTCTTCCCAAAAGAAAAAGAGAAATAAGCTTGCAAAACATTTTTCATTCTCATTATGAGATTGCAGTCATAAAGCTGACTGGATGCATGTATCATGGCTGCACCTACACTGCTCTGTCAGTAGTGACTGTTAGTGAAGAGTAGGTTAAGAATAACAACAAAAGCCCTATTCCCACTGACTTGTAAGAACATTCTTTTGTCAGTTCAGGGAAAAGCCTGCTGAGATTCCTGAATAAAATCAAACATGTACTCATGTTTGAAATGCTCCCAAGAAAGCAACAACTTGCAGCATGAAAAGGTACTAGTCCTACTGTTAGTTCATCCACCCCTATGCCACCTTTGTGGTACATGAGACAGAGAAGATGAGTCAGGGTCCTTGGTTGCAGAATTCTGTCTGCTCAGGAAGGGCAGTACCTTTCCCATCAATAGCAGATGGTGCCTGTAGAGCAGGAGAAATACTTGGCAGCATGTCCTAGGAACAAACTGGGATCCATGACGCTCCCAGTACTCAGGAGCTGCAAGGACATTGCAGCCAGCCTGACCAGCTCTGTTCTAGCTGCCCTGTGAGGCTGACCTCCATTTGTCTAGGCTAGTATAAATCAGAAGCTGGGGATGACTGTCAATGTTACTTTCAGGAGAGCCTAGGTATGAATCCTGAACAGCAGCAGAATAGTTCTTGAACAGAGGTGATGTCAGCTGGGCAAGCAGGAAGCTCCTCTTTCAGAAGTAAAAGCCTGATGCATCCCGAGTGTTTACTCTAGTTAGGGAAAATAAGGGAAAGGGCAACTAGTTCTTTTGATACTTACAATGTGATCCCCCCAAAATAGACTACATCACAAAACAAATATGAGTATAGTATTTTATCTACCTGCTGAAAAAGACACATAACAGTGTTTTGTATTGCTGTTTTAATAATGATGACTTCTTCCATGGGGAAACTGATGTCATCAAAGGATAACTGTCTCAACATTATGAAAGATTTGAGGGGGCAGGTTCTGTCCTTAGTACTTTCAGTCAGTCTTATTTAAGTCAATAATATTGCATAAATATAACTCTGGGTAGAATTTGTAATTTATAAATGATCATATATACTGCTGGAGTCTGCAGCTGTGTTGTGCTGATATTTAGCTGCTCTATTGTGAGCCTCTGACCCCGATATGAATAAATACACCAATGACAGAATGCACAAGCAGGGTAAATCTCAGGGGGCCTGCAAATGGATTTTCTTGTTTGGCTTTTTTTTTTTTTTAATCATTCCAATCTCCTTTATTTGGAACAAAAGATTTTTTGGGGAGGAGGAATACAATAGAACCTGATGAGAATACCATCTAGGTATTTCTGAGTTTGAATTTTCAAGCAGCCTGATGCAAGGTAATTAAACTTACCTCACACTAACAAATTCTGTTTGTGAAGAGCAGATGTGAGTTTGTAGCAGAAACAAAATAAAACCATTATAAAGAAGATTTTGGATACTGCAGAATTTTTCTGGAATTTCTGGAGATAGGTCCCCATCTTTCTTCTCCAAACTGATGGGAACAGAGTACACTGATGACGTTCTCAATTCTGATTGTTACAGTTCAGTCCCATACACTGACTGGGATCGTTAGCTAATTCTATACATGGAGAGGGAAAATATAGGACATGCCTAAATGGTGAACTGCAGACAATCATGTGCTGACTATCCTTTGTTCTCAAGTCTGGCTGCGTAATGAACCAGCTGTGATCCAGAGGCACTTAGACATGCTGGGGGGTAGGGGTGTTTCTGCTGTTCCCAGACTTCCATCTAGTCACCCCTCCCATGAGAACTGAGATAGCATGTCATGCCAAGTCAGAATATGCCTAGAGCTGATGCAACAACTATCCATGTCTAATGATGTCTGTAGTCTCAAAACCCTCAGCTTATAACAGGTCAAAGAAGGAAAAGCTGCCTTAAATTTAGGTGAAGTATTTTTCCTGTCACATGAAAAGGTTTTAAATCCAAGGCAAGTTGGATCCAATCTCAGATTCATACCACTGTATACAGCTTCAGAAAAGAAAGGTTGAATGAAAGTGGAAATTCAATATTACATGGTTTGCATTAGCAAATGTATGATTTACCTTCAGATCAATGGAAAGAACAAAGAGTTTTGTCAGAACCCCCTGACTTTAACAACCAGTATGGAATGGGGGGGGGGGGGAAAGAGAGAGAGGTTTTCTTTTTTTTGCTTCAGCCAAGATAGTCTTGCTAGGTCAGACTTACAGCTTCACTGATGAATCAAGATGCACAGAATTCAGAACTTAATGGAAATCAAATTTCACTGAAAGAAAAAAATGAATATCTAAACTGAGAACTGAAAAGTACGGATCAAATAAAACTAAGACCTCTCTTTTTCACCAGTGAATTAAAATCTTGGTTCAAACTGCAGAACTATAATTCTGAGTACGGAATCTTAAAAATAAAGATGTAGGCAAAAAGTATTTTGCAACTTCCTTTAAATTAATCCAGTGATTCTGTCTTCTAGTGCAGCATTAAACTCTCATGGTGTTTAACGAAAATCGAGGGATTACTCTCCACTATTATCCTATAAGAAACAGAATAGGTTAATAGCTGTCATTGCCATTTCTAAATAGAGTACTGTATCATTATGCATTGTTAGAGCTGACAGGCACACATCCCTATTACAGCACTTCTATAACCTCACACAATAACAGCAATGATGTTTTGCAAGATGTTTTGATATTTGCAGACCTTATATGATTTTAGTAAAGGCAGTGTATAGGTTAGTAGGGAAAAGGAGAGAGAAAACACAAGTGTTTTTCTTCTTCATTCTAATTTAATGTTGTTTCCTGCACAACTCTTGCAACTTTTTTGACATATGAGAAACGCCTGGAGGAGGCCAGTCTGTCAGCAAAACAGCCAGGAAGAAATTTATTTATGGAAAGAACAGAGCTGCAGTTAAAAAAGAAAATAAAAAATACTCCCCTTTGAGAGGAGATGGAAAAGCAGCTATAGACTAACGAGCCTTTCTTGATCTTTCCTCCTTACTTGTACAAAACTGTCCCAAAGAATTTGGACTCCCAACACTCAGAATAGAATTGGAAACTGCCATACAGTGTCTCCCAGAGTTTCCTATAAAATAATATACGCTTGCATAGGGACTATTTCCCACCTTTCTCCTGTGTAATATAGTAGTTCCCATACACAACAGACTGGTATTCACTGGGGATCTATGAGACTCAGATTTGAACTCCACTCCAACTTCAAGCACAGACTTTTAATTCGTGTGTCAGACATAACCCCAGAATTACATATCAGTGCCCTTAATAATGGCTATTCTTGTTTTTAAATTCTTGCAGACATTTTTGAAAGACTAGAATTCTTCTCTTCTGCCTAATTGTACTGCCAGGCTTTTTTGCCCTATAAAACAGGTGAAGGAATCGCAGAACAAATACGATACGGATGGCAAAATTATTGTATAGGGCATCAAAACGTTATGACCACAATTACATTTCCTTTCTTTGGCTAAGGCACTCCTAAAATAAGCTTTGGACAGCAAACCCATCTCTCTGCAATCTTATACCATATCATGAAGTTAAAATTTCCTTCTGCACAGTGTATGATTTTGCGTAGCTCCTAGGGCAGTACACAGAAACTGTCCTGATTTTCAGCTCCATTGCACTGTTTTAGCGTATGACAAAGAATATCTTTGCAATACCTAACTCAGGTGCACAAGTTCCATGAGGGGCTGTAACTTCCCCCACCATGCTACTAAAGGAAAACCATGACACATGGCAATGCAAAACGTATTTATAATATATTTGCACTTAAATCTATGGGGTAGCTATTGGTATTCTCATGTGAGTGCCACTGTCTCTATTGGAACTGCACCTACAGACAACAGTATCATTTTATCTATAGCCTGTTTGGAAGTATGGGCAGCTTTGTTGCAACGAAATGTATTCTCATATATTCTTTTTCTTAATCTATCTTTCTTAGTCATTCACACCATATAAATGCTTTTGGTTTCACACATACCTCTTGCAGCATACTAATTAAATGTTTCAAAAGGCTTTATCCATGGTTAAGTGAAGATAAAATTTTAATGATTTAATTAGCAAGCTCCAGGAAAAAAATAATAACGAACAAAGGCGGGTGCTTTCAGTGCCTCTTGCTCTCATGTTACATTAGAACCACAGGAAGATGCAACATTCAACATCACTTTTCCTAGTATACTCAGCAACAGAGAACATGGTCTGCACCACGCTAGAAGGGAAGTGGGGAACACAACAGTCAAGTGAATTATGCCAGTTCTTAGCTGCATGTTGTGAAGGGTGCTTCCTCAAAGAAAGAAGGCAGTTTTATGGCAGAGAAACAAATCAACTATCATTTGATCCCTAATGCTTGAAAGCAACTGGGAAAAAAACAAATGCTGTTTTCTGAAGGATGAACTGAAAACTGGTTCACTTTCAATATTTCCTCATGACTTTGTTTCTCTTGTCAGTTGGCTGCTTTAGCCTCCCAGACCTCTGCATTCGGGGCTTGGTAAAAATAAAATTCCATTGGTCTGTATTATACTTTTGCAAAGAAAACGCTAATTGCTCTGTTTGAATAACTTACTACCATTTAGAATTTATTATTCTTCTTTTCTCTCCACCAAGATTAGCCTATTGTGAAAATCACTACCCAGACACTATATATCATTGACACAGAGCACAATATAAAGGCAGTTTGAACCTGCCTTTGGGAGGCAGCCATTCTAATCTCACCACTTGGCTCTCCCCTCCCAAATGTGAAGTTGGTTATAATATTGCATTTCATATGATGCACTATGCTCTAATACACACACTGAATATCAAAAACTAGCACTTAAGGAGATGAAAGGGAGTCTGCATTGTTCACTCATTATAAAGCATCATTCATTTAAAGAAGTTAAATACATCAATAGGCAGCTTTACTCCCTCAGCACAATTCAGAAGGACCAACAGTATATGCTAGTTCCTGCTTTAAGAATTAGAGACGAGGCCAGAGCAGGAGAAGAGCTCAGAAAACACACATTTAGCTGCAATTAGAATTCCAGTCCATTGTAACATAATCATTGTTTTAGTTCACAACATTTGCAGTTGGCAGCAATCTCCCTCTGTCAGCCATCACTGAGCCTGCTCTGGAAAGACCAAGAGCCATGTTCACAATCAGCTCTTGGCAAAAGTGGTCGCCATGCAGTCACTCAAAGCAATGTGATATCTATATTCTCATCTCATTATCATTATTCTTCTCAGTCAGGATCCCCAGTAAGAAGACATAGCTGGCCAAGTTCTATGGAAGCCTGTGTGCACAGGATAATAGAGCTGTGAAAGCTACATGCAAAGGGAGGGTACATAACCGATGTGTCACACAGAGGGTAAGCAACTGATAGAGGATGTAGTAAAGACACTGAGGAACTGATCCCAGTCATGGAAATGCTGCATAGCATGCAACTCTGTAACACCTTTTGGTAGTATATAGTGCTTATTCTATATTCTGGTTCTTATATACTCAGAATACGGGCACCGCTCAAGCCTTTAATCTGCAAATCCCCTGAAGCAAGGATTTACTTTTATATGTGGCAGTCAACCTGTTGTAAATCACTGTGTACAGCTAAAATCACTATATCAATGACTAGCAATAAAAGGGTGATAATATGGGTGGTTGAGGAACCTGGAGAGTTAGGCTGCAGGGAGCAACTATAGAACTGATGTGGATATAAAGAAACACTTGATGTCAGTTCCATGTGTTCAACTTAAAATTCAGACTTTTGTTTTTCAATGCTTAGTTAAGAAACAAATTATGTGAGCTGTACAAATCAAAGTCCCATTTACTGGACATCTTTATGCTGCTCATTTCTGCACAATATGCTCTTCATACCATTTGACTTCCTTCATGTAAATCTAACTAACAAAAGATGACCTATATTGTTGCAAAACACTCAAATTTTGGTTAACAAAAGCAGGTTTGGAGCACAGAAAGAGGAGCAGAGAATATGAACTATTCACTCATTAAAAAGCATCATCCATTCACAGCTGGTATGTTACAGCTGATGTATTTTGTTTTGCTTTCTCTGCAAAAAAAAAAAATGAGCAAGGGAATGAACAGTTTTGAACTTTGAGCTACACTGAAAGCAGATATGGAGAGTTCAGCCTCTGGTCAAGTTAAAAAAAAAAAAAAACAACCCAAAACCCACTTACATCCCTTACAATTAGACTTTGGAGATTTTCAGTACTTAACTGTAATAATCTGAAAGAATTGCAATGTACAGCATGGCCAAATCTTAGATGTAAGTACATCAATCTTGTAATGTCCTCACTCTTTTCAAACTTCACAGTGAAAACAAGGGATGGTGATTCAAAGTGATTCAAAGTGTGTTTACTGACATGAGAGTTTTCCACACTTCCCACTGCTACAGAATGCAGTTGTTTTCCTGGTGAAACTATGGAGCACTACCTCCTTCTTTCAACAACACTAACAACACAGGAAAACTTGTGCCATAAATACATTATTAATGCTTTGGTTAAAATTTGGTTAAAATTATCATAGGCTTCTAGTAAGCAAAGGTCTTTCCAAGGTCAGCTGTTGTTGTCTGGCATCTTTGCAAATTTGCCTGTGAAGGTCTTCAACAGTTCTTTGATAAAGAGTAATTAAGGAAGAAGGAGCCATAGTAGTCTGTGTTTGGGATATCTTAATTTTCCATGAAAATGTAGATGTTTGAAAACACTGTGAGATTAGTTTCAACTCTTTTTCAAATAGAAAACTATCGCTGGTGAGATACATAGTCTTTTATGGGCACAGCCAAGACACAGGAGCTCCATCTTAGAATTACCAGTGTAATTTCTTGTCTAGTTGATCAAGCTGTTAAAAACTAAGCTGGACAGAAGCAAGTCTGGCAAGTTGAGCAGTATCTCAAAAAAACCTCTACCAGAGATTCTCACATTGGTGTGGTTGTAATAAAAAGTCTATCAGTGTTTAAATTATAAACCTTGCTTAATTTAACCGTAAAAATTTGCTGGAGGCAGAGATTTGTAATATAAATTTTTAGCCTGACAGCAATTTCCACTTTACACATTTTGAAAACAAATGTGGCAATGTTTCAGTTAGTGGAGAACAAATAATGTCTTAGAAGTCTATCTGTTACAGGAGTTGAGAAAAGGAGGATTTGCACATTTTAAAGCTGACAAACTCCCATTACTATCAATGCTGACATGTGCTTGGTTAATTCATACTTTACCAGAAACTGCCATCAAGTCATGAAATGTAGAACGACTACAAATGTTTCATAAGCATTCATAATGACAAATCAGGTTTGATTGCCTTCACCAGTTTAACTAGGCAACTTTAGAATATATTACAGAAATAGAGACTTGATGTTTCTTTCCCAGGTACTTGCTGGACAGAGGTGTTGATCTAAATCATCTCCTTACTCAACAGGATGAGACACATAGTCATAACTTCAGCTGTCCAGAATGAAAGGTGTACCTGCACCAAAAGGATAGATTTTCTGTGCAGGAGAAGGGGGTTGTTTGTTTTTTTTCCTCCAGGAGTTAATCTCAGACACCACTACAGGACATAGAATCATCATTAACCTTCCCCAAATCCATTCCAAGAGCAAGGTACAAATCTTCTATTGGCTTTTGCACGTAGAAACTCCCCAGAACATCATGCTTTTTTTTTTTTTTGAAAGAAAAAAGGGATGAACAAAAGTCTGATCATTAAAAAGAATTTTAATCCATTACTGATTTTTTAAGATGGGGAAGATAGAATGAAATACTGCTGAAAGTTACAATGACCTACTGCATTTCTAGAATGGGCTTATTTATTATCATTATGCAAATAGCACAATAATTTGAATAAATCAGATTAGAACCAAAACTGTTCCTCCCTCAGTCAGTGAGAAAAGTACAGCATTAGGTAAGTAGGCTTTCTTTTCTTCTCCTGCCCAGGCAAAGGCAGGAGTGCTAGGATTTTATACAGAAGTAGGATAAACAACTGCGCTCTCCTTTCTAAATTGTCCTGCTTCCAGTCCCAATGACAAGCCTCAAAATGTCTCTTCGAATGGAATCACTTTTAGAGCAGGATACAGGTTATAATCCCCTGTGTATTATCTTCAACAAGCTTAATTTGCATTCAGTATCCATGAGTCTGTCCTTTGGAGGCTATGATCATTAGTGTATTGATTGCACCATACGGACCTGGTAAAGCAAAGTACTGCTCCTTCTTTGCAATAGGATCATCACATGAGAAATCAAGTATTTACTAGCAAGCTTATCTACCTTGATCTCACCATTCCTCTGACGTTCCTTTGGGACCCTAGCTTCTTTAGACACCTTTCAACAAAGCCTCTGTGTTAGTCAGCTTATCCTAGAGGTTTTAAAAAACGATCTCATGCTTATTTCAGTAGAACACATTTTAATTGTTCACTATCCTTTAGATTTTACACCATGACAGAGTAAGGCTTAATTTTGTTGAAGCAATGACAGGAGGACCTTCCCAATAAAGAACCCAATAACGAAATAATTACTTTCTTAAAGATAGCTGACATGTTTTTAAGGTGGTATCTTACTCTTAGCAATTTTGCATGATCTCCCATGTTTTCCCCAACAACCCTCTCTGACTTAACTCTATATAAGTCAAGAAAACACACCCCCAACAACAAACAGTACTGTATCATGTACACACATATACATACTGAATCTGATCTGTATGTTGTAAACTGCTTCACCTTCTTTTTCAGCTGGGTTACATTATTTCCTTCAGGCCTTGTGAAATTATTTAGGATAGATGAGATATGAAAATTTAAAATTTTGAAAAGATGTAAGAAATAATTAATAGCAAAATTTATACTTCTATGAAGCGAAAATTCTCTTTGTACCACAATCCAACTTGTCATGTGCTGAACAGTCACTCATAATTCACTTAGCAAAAGATCAGAACCTGAATATAGGATATCATACTGTACTTGCCTATGATTAACTAATGATATAGTTAAAAAAAATACTCTTTTTCCTGTGGAAATTGTTTTATTGCAGGTTATAGGTTTCATTAGATCACTTTATGAGAAAAAAATGAAAGAAGAATTGCACTAACCATTCCAAGATAACGAGTAAGAAGGTTGGGTTGCGGTTTTTCTGTTTGTTTTTTTTTTTTTTCTTATGACTGCACATTTGTTTTGGTTACTGTTGCTCTTTTGTTCTATGTGTGTCGTATAATTTTTGCTATAAATCTGCCAGTTGCTGGTTTTCAAACATTCTGGAAGCATACTGAGCCATCACAACACCAGAAGTGACAGTTCTAGATATAAAACATGAGGTCAAAAAGAGCCAAAGGCATCAGAACCCTGGGCATATGGCAGAGGTCCACACAGCTCTGGAAGTGCAACTGTGTGTGATGCAAAGCACATATCTGCATGATTCCTGAGATACCACACCGCTGAGAGCACGCCATGTGTACACAGTTCCAGGCACACCTATACTCATTTGTCCACAAAATAGACTCTAATAAATCCTGATCAGCAGTTGTGCCTGTTCCCGATGTAATTAGCATTTGTGTGCTATTCACTGCCCAGGACCATCATCTAGAATCCTATAGATTACTGCTTTCCCTTTCCCCTCCAGTATTGTAATTTCTGCCAAACTGCCTTAATGCCAGAGAACATAGTTGTAAAATGATTAAAGAAAAAAAATAAATGAACAAACTCACCGTGTTTGATTTTAACTGCTTTCTAAGTTCATTATGTGATACGTGTTTCTCTCTCGGGCTTTGTTGAACTGGTTGCCTTAGGTATGGCCCTACAATCTCCACTTCACAACTGAAAGCTTGCTTGCAATTATTTTCATGAAATTAGAAAGATGCTACGAATTTCCATAACAACTTAACGGGTTTCAATTCTTAATTTGCCAAGCAAGCTTTTACTTATTTCTTAGTAGGTTTACTGATGAACTTTTTGGTAATCTACAACAGCTAGAAAGTACATATGTTACATACAAATTGAAAACAAAATATCTCCAGTCTCTCAATATGAAATCCACTGAATCCACTGTGCTGTCTTTTAACCAGCCCCTGGGAAAAGGCAGGGTTTTACTGGATGCTATGAAGCTTAATGCACTTAGGCTCTGATGGACCAAGGAAATAAATTAATTGCTCCGCAATGGAGAATGCTGTAGTCTCTGATTCCTGATAAATACATGTTTGCTTTTCAGGTTATTTCAAATGAGTAGATATGACTTAAAGAAATACTGTCTCTAAATTATGTTGGATTAACACCACCACAAACATTGTATAGCTTAAATTGTACCCAGAAACAAATTGGAAGCCAGTTAGATCTAAAAAGAACAAAGATAATCTGCTCCACTAAGAAGCAAGGCAGCAGGATTCTATATTAGCTGAGATTTCAGAATCTTTTAGTATTGCTCCAATACAGAGTACACATCAGCAATCACTTCTGGAAATGGCAAAGATATGGATAACTGCAGTGGGGACTGCTTTCGTTAAAACTCGGGAAAAAGAAAACAAAGAATGTGAGAAAGCACAACAATATTTCAAATACTGAATATTTTAAAATGTTTATTCTGCAAAACTTAGTAAAAGTTTTATTAAAAAAAACTTCCTAGGAAATTCAATTTTCCTATGAACAGAACCATTCTGGAGAGTGAATTCTTTCATTAAAGTGCAAGTCCTACTTTGTGTAAAAATCTCAGTGCAACCTTAACTGCCAATTTACTGCTGATAGCTCTGTAATATGTGATTTTATAGAGCATCGTCCAAGATTTTTAAAATTAAGTATTTATACTCCTAAATCACTCCTGCCTGAAAAATACCAGGTATTCAGCAATTTTGAAAATCATGCCCTTGCATATCTAAATATAGATGTAGGATGTTCTTGATCACTAAAGCATCACAGAATTCTTCTCAGCTGAAAGAGTAAATATTAATACAACTCTGAGTCCTAATTCATCACTCTGCATAGCGGTTTGAGATCTCTGGATGAAAAGCATTACAGATCTATTTCCAGGATCTTTTCCAGAACTCTGGGAATATTTAAAAGCTCTGTAAAACCCTTCCTTCTTTAATAGGCCTTAGAGCATGTGCTCTCAAAAGAATGTATATGCCATTCGCTTTTATGTACTGGCAATTGGAATTCTGTCAACCAGACTTCTTTTGCCTTAACCTACTCTTTGTTCTATTTTTGTTTTTCTGTGTCACACTTCCCTCTTATTGACGGATGCTGTAGCTGTACTAAATGATGTGTACTTTTAATGAAAATAAGCTCACTTTTAGCTTGCTAGCCGTATTATCTTCACTTTGTTAATTTCTCTACACAGGCTGTTTCTTATTAATTACATAAAACTTTTTTAAAAGTTAGTAAATGCTGAAAAATAAAATGTAATTACACATATGAGCCTGAAGCCAGTGAAAAAGGGTGAAATAACAGCTAGGCAGTCTTCCAGCAATGTCACAGTAAAAGGTAGGCGCTGGCTTTTGTTGCATATTTGATCTGTCCAGAGCTTTTTCATTTATCAGAACAGCTGGTTTACAGATATAATGCACAATTTTTTGAATAATGGTGCATTCATCTTAACACTATTAAATAAACAAAACAGAAATGCTCTTGTGACTGCAAAGGGTTTAGCTTTTTTTAGAGGCTTTCTGTACATTGAGACTAGCAGGACTGCTTTTTAGTGGGGAAAAAAAAGCATGTCTGTTTTGAAAGAGTCCAATTAGCAAGTCTCAGGACGCTCAGCTTACAGTGCTGAGTGAAATTGGAGCTGGACTTCTGCAAAACAAAACTCCAGTACACTGCTTACTGGATAGAAAATGTAGTCAACTGAGAAGCAGGAAATATGAGGAACAAAAAGAAAAAAAATTAAGTGGATGATAAAACCCATTCTCCCCACATGTTGCCATTTATAGATTGTCATAAAAGGCTTTTTACTCTTAAGCCTGACACTGGAGCTTTCCCTGAACATTCAACATCCCTCACTAGAAATAGTATTACTGTTTCCATAGACAGAAACATTTCTTTTTTATTTTTACAAAATTCTGATTTTTTAAATATTGGAAATGATGTATAGGTTGATGAGTACTCTAGGGATCTCAGAGCACAGAGAATTACTTTGTTTTCATGCAAAGGAAGGGGAGAAGAGGAAAACATGCAAGATTGATAAGTATATGAAAACAGTTCAATCAGTGCCAAAGAAAAGAAAGGAAATCATATCACAATTAAACTCCAGTATTACAAATCAAAGGAAAATCTAGCAAAATCCATGAAGTTATACTAGGTAAATCTAAGCCAAA
This sequence comes from Nyctibius grandis, assembly GCF_013368605.1. Taxonomy (NCBI): domain Eukaryota; kingdom Metazoa; phylum Chordata; class Aves; order Nyctibiiformes; family Nyctibiidae; genus Nyctibius; species Nyctibius grandis. The sequence continues at coordinate 95,286,250 of NC_090695.1, forward strand.
CTTATGCCAAAGTTTTCAGTTGAAGTACAGACACAGATCCTCAGATCTATGTGATGACCTTGAAAGGTCCCTTCCAACCTGAAGTATTCTATGATTCTACGAATCAGTATTAATATATCTACTAATCTCCACTTCCATATTAATAGTCTTCCTACTACCAAGGCAAAGTTTATAGGATGTCTTTTTACCATATCAAACAATAAGGATCAAAACTAAAAAGCAAGCACTCAGGCACAGAAGAGTGCCTTTCAACACCAAACCCCCTCCCAGGTGCACAATGTGGGCTGGACAAAGTACAGACTCCATTCCACTGGAGATAAGGCTGGACTCCTTACTGGCCAGGTGTTCCCAGTAGCCTCCTACTCCACACTGCAGCTGTGTAGCAATAAATCAAAAGCACACTCATTCCATTCATTGCACTGATCTCTCTACCTGGTGCCAAATTCTCCTCCTTTTCCTGATGAAGGCAGGTGATCATTCAGCAACATATCTGAGACATGCTGTGTTTTGTTCTGCTTTTATCTTTTCTATCTCATTTTGAACAAGGCACTGCTTACTGATAGTAGGGTTGGATAGAGTTGTCCTTTGTCTAACAGAAGGGAAGATAGGGCAGAAAAGTAATCTGATTTCAGATGCATACATATCTATATAAAGGACAACTTAAATGTAGAGAGTCATATATACCTAGCTATATATCAAATATGCATGCATTACATATGCCATATATAGGGTGTCTTTATAGATTATACATGTATGCATAGACATGTATGTATATCTACAAATATGCATTCATACATGGTTTATATAGTGGAGAATGCAAGACTTCATACAGACTTTTAAAATGAAACTGTTCTTCCGTAAAACATTAAAAACCAAAACTTCCAAGGATCTCCCAACATGTATTTTCTGTATTGCAGTGGCAAATCATAAAACAGGCCTACGTGTAGTTCAGTGACACAGTTAAAACACCAATTACAATTATAAGCCTGTTCATTGTTGTCGACCCCTCTAACCATTTCAGCAGCATCTAATATACCCTGAGATCTTTAAATAGGGTATGATCAAAACACATTGCAAAAAAGCAATCAGAAGATTGTGTATGAACAAAAAGCAGCTAGGCAACGACAAGCCCTAAATACCAAGCAGAGCTGCAGCCAGGGGCTGCCTTGGTGCCTAGGCATAGGAACACAAAATGGAGAAAACCTCTTGGGAGCCTTTGGTAAATTATGTCCCCAAGGGATGTTCCCCAAGACAGCACAAACACACAGAGCAACCTCTGCACCTTTATGAGACTGTCATATGGAAGGTATTATAAAAGTGAAAAGCAGTATTGTTATTACCACTGGTACTGGCAGCTGTGCAAACACAGGGAACCATCTGCTGTCGTTTTATAAGTGCATGGGTGATCTGGGACAACAATGGGCTAAAAACAGGATCTTCCTAAGTAAGTGAAGTTGGCTTAGTTTCTAACATTTCTGTCAACAAATCTGTGGGCTAGGTTCATACTCTTGAGACATTCCCAACTTAGTTTCTGCATGTAGGTGTTATGTCAATGGTTTTCATGGCCATAAGATTTAAGCCCTCAGGACAATGACTGCAATTCAAGGATCTTAGGGGATAATGTGCTCAAACATGACTTTGTGGTAGATGCTGACCACCTCCACAACAACCACCATAAAAAGACAATCCACATGAAAAAAGAACAAATAGCATATTTTTGCAGCCTAATCCACAACAGTATCTCATCTAAAATTCATACACTGTTTGGGGGTTTTTCTGCTTTGCTTGCACTGGCTTGCATTAGAAGTCATGTCAAACTATACCATATTAAAAGCATGCCACGGTCTTACAGCACATAACACAGTGTTGCAATTCCTACAAATACACAGTTAATCTTGACCTGACTATTCACTGTCAACTCACATGTAGGAAACGTAGGCTGCTGAGGAAGAAAAGCAGCTCAGCAACATACAGAAAATGGAGGCTGGGGATGTTTATTACATATAGCAAGAAGCTACTTAAGTATTATGATTTCTTGTCAGTGTTGTCGTCTTGTGGAGGTTACAGCAAACACTGGCTATTTATTCTGAAAACAGACTAAAAATTGTGATACACAATGGAAAATCACATCATACAAAGGAAAGAATACTAGAGGTAGGAATTGATTTATAGACCTCAGAAAACTAAAATTCATGGCTTAATACTGTGACTTGGTGCTTCCATGAAGCTTCACATTTCCAAAGAACAGTACAAACATTGCCTAATTGATCCTCATGAATAATTTACTGTTGGAAATGACACTACAACCCTTGCCCTTTCAGTGTATCACTGAATCTTCTGCCTTATTTTTAAACTGTAGATTCTGCAGGGCATACACACAAGCATGTTTTAATCATTTCATAGAATTTCAGTTGTGGAATAGTCCACTACAACCTAGTGGAAGCTGCTTATCTTATCACAAAATACTTGTTGATTCCTCCCCATGATGAAGTGTACTGCTCACATAAATAAGTTAAATGCTTAGCTAACTGCCTAAATATGCTACCTTGCATGTGCATTGTATCCAGATAAGTATGCACATAAAATGCACAAAATCCTTTAGTTTCTAAAAAAGCACTTCCCCAATAAAATGTTGTGAGCCTCTGATCAGTGACTTTTCATGACAACACATGGAAATCATTGCTACAATGAATGGATTTGCTACATGAACTCATTGCTACAAGAAATCAGAGGCCACAATTTAAGTAGAATTCAAATTTACAAAGAAACACCCAGAATTACATCAGATAGAATAAAACCAGTTATCAGGGATACAAAATCCCATGCTTCAAACCTTAAACCAACTTTGTGTCTGTGAACACAAACACCTTGTGGGGTTTTTTTTCCCTACTTGTCACCAGCATGTTTTATACTTGGAAATGTCAGATAGGATACAGCCTTAAACGAACAACCAGTTTGATCCATCAAGGCAATTCTTAGCTTCCTAAAAATTTGGAGATTTTGCAATATTCACTGTGAAAGCCCATAGTAATTATTTTTGTTTTAAATAAATGTACAATAGCATCAACAGGGTTAATAGTTTAATTGAATTTCTAATCTGATTTTTTTATTATTAAACATGACAATTGTGTGCAACACACAATTCACTTTCACTTAATTGGTACCTAAAATGTAATAATCATGTCACCACACAAAACTTTTTATACGAAAATCAGTTAATGTTCTGTAGTGTACTACATATTTTTTGAGCTACATGTATATTTTAATAAAGCTGAGTGAAAAATTTATAGGAAGCCTTTTTGCATCTTTTCAAGCATGAAACTGCCTTACTACAGATGAAGGACTACTCTGCAAAAGTGCATAACGCAATGACGGCTCCAGAATTACGCAGATAACAGTGCACTGTACAAACACAAAAGAAAAAAGAGGAGCATTCTACCTTATGTGCATATACTCCACAGATTTTTCCATTAAACTAAAAAAAAACCCCTTGATGTCTTTCTTTCTCCCTCCTCCCCTCCTTCAGACACAATGACATAAACATGATTTCACACATAGCTTCTCTAACTATAAACTTTTTCCACCTGCAAAGTAAATTATAAATTATAGCCCCTGGAGGCTGACTGCTGATATTCCCTTAACGCACATGGCCAATAACGATATATAGTTTCATGGCTAAATAGTAAGCCTGTAATTTGATCATAGGGTCCTGCTACCATTTATAAACTGCTCCAGCTTTTATGATGTCAGCATTGCACCTTCTTTTGAAATGCAGAATGGTACTCAGACATAAAACTTGTATTATTCTAAATGTACAGGACTGTAAGGCAGTATCCACATAAACATTAACCCAAAGGGAATATATTCTTTCTGGTCAGAGCTGCTGATGCAGTTCACCAGGCTGAGACATGTTTCCTGAAGGGCGGAAAAGCAGGTAGACTCACCTTAAGATTAAAGGCTAAGACCTAACAGAAACCAGACAAAATACATCTTAGATCAAAGGTCACCTTTCTCTTATGGCTCTTGCAAGATCTTGTATTTTGTACCGGGAGAAAAGGGTGTCTGAATTCTAGGTAGCCTTGTAACGTAAGCCAGCACCTTTCCCACGAAGCAGTGTTTTCATGTGACATATTTAATTTTCATATCAGGCATAAAATTACAGTTGGAAAACCATATGCCCACAAGTTCAGGGAAAGCCTAAAGGAAACCAATGGAAAAGAATTAGGTCAACATGGAAAAGAAGAAAAACGATGAAAAGAAAGGGGTAGCGGGGAAGAAGAAAAAGAAAATTTATTTCCACTGCTGTGGAATTTTTTCCATAAGAAGTCCTCAAACAGTCAAAGTTCAGCAAGTGTGATATGCTGTACTGTGTGTAGAACATCAGTCACCTTGCAAATACATCATGGTATTGCCAGCTGACACCATAGGACTATTATGGAGGGCAGGGATTTCAAAAGTCTTTCAGATAGAGTGTGATATACTTACTACAGATTCTATATATTTTGTGATTTTTTTAATAAACATTAGGTTTGTTAGACTGCTACCATAATAATAATTCTTCTAATAGGAACCTCCAGTGAGAGTTTTATAGGTTCTCACTACGTGAACAACACTACTTAGTCTTTTAACAGTTAGAGGAGATGAAAAAGATGACACTTGGCACAGTTTGGTAGTTTCACTGTTTTCTTTATTTAGGAGTTAGCACTGACACCCTCCTGCTCTTCAGGGAATTTTTTTCCAGGTCAGTTCCAACATAACGCTTCAACAGCAGCAGAATTAGCATTGTCTGTCTCTGACCCTCCCTTTCTCAGTGACCTTGGACACTTACGATAGAATCTGTGAAATCTATAGAAAGGGGGACTACCCTGAGAACTGTGATCACCAGAGCTTTGAAGAAAGTTTCCCTGAATATGAACTGATTCTTACTTCAGATTAACAACCAAGGAGAATGCATGATGAATGGGTATTACTCTTGCAACTGAGAAACTGAAGCATAACTAAAAAAAAATAAATCAGGTTAACTCCATGTGGCTAGCATTGTGGCAGGAGCAATGGGAACCACAGCCTCATCCTAAATAAAGTATCTCTGAACGGAAAAGCATTACTTAAACTTTACACTCAGCTCCATTCATCTCGGCTGTCTTTGAGGGACTGAACAGCTGACCCACCATTTGACCTACAGAATTGTAATTGGAAATACATATCTCTGCTTAATTTTCTGTAGGAATATCTATTCAAGGGTCTCATACTCAGTCCTAAATCTGAAGACAGTCAGGATAGACATTCTGCATTTAAATATCTCATGTACTCCACACAAATAGAAGAAATTTGTACCTAAATTAAGATAAATCTTAGACCTCTCTCTCACTGCCTGCCACATGGATGCAAAATGGATTGTAAAATGCTACTACCAGGATTTCATTGGATTCTACTGAATTTCTCTGTATATATACCTACTCCACACAGGCGTGAATGACTACAAAACCAAAAGGCAACAATGACTCCAAAGAGTTAGTTTAGTTATTTTCTGCAAATATTATTCCTGCTGCAATTCTTGTATTCTTCAGAAATTACTCAGTTTGTACATATGCTTATACATACATAGCTGATAGAAACATAGGAGAGAGAAGCTTTGTTTATTGAAATGAATCTCATTTTGAAGCAGAATCATAAGGTAAAAGTCCTATTTCTAGCATATATCAATGACGCAACTTGCCGTGTTTCACAGCAAGGGACCCATAAGGATCAAAGTCCAACTCCCCGCTCCTCGCAGGACTACCTAAAACTAAGCCATATGACTAAGAGTGTCATCCAGATGCTCGTTAAACTCTGACATCACTCCTCTCTGCTTCACAGCCATATTTTTGATTTTGTGTGAACTAGTATTTCTATTTTCTTTCAGGCCAACGCAGAAACAAGTCAAAACCCACTGCTTACATTCTAATCTAATGCCAGATGTTTTCATGTAGACTGGCTGTCAGCCAGCCTCCTGATGGATTCTTCTGTGGTTTGTATGAACAGAGGTCACAGACTGAAGTCCTGGGGAACACAACTACTACTTCAATACTTGCTTAATAATATAGCTCCAAGATAATTGAGCGAGCATTTCTCTTTCAGTGTTCCTCCAAGACAATAAAGGTGAGCTGTCCTCACTATAAATTCTGAGGTTCTAAGGGGAATGGCCTAGGTTTAGGTTTTCCGCAGTTTAGGGAGCTATTCTGAACTTCTGATCCCTGTGTCTGTTAGTACTAAAATCCCTCCATTACTCTCTTTATCTCTATGGAAAAGATTCTTTAAGTCTCTAATGATTACAACATCAGAGCCATTACAACATTACAAAGACCATTTTTAATAATGCTCTTTCTGTTGCTTCTTCTTTTCTGATTTAATCTTTGTGCCCCAAAAGTCTTTCTGAAGGATGCAGAATGAACAATGGAAACATCATTCAATCCAGCTTGCATACAAAGATTATTTGACTTTGTACCACTGGCACTTTAACAGGTTGATGTCACTAAAATTAATAAATTCCATCGAACAGTTGGACCCTAGCCACAGAAAAGTGTTATGAAAATGAATGATCTAGCATATGTCATTCATATATCAGAACAGGAAGAATCACTGTTTTCCACTCTACAAAATGCCCAAGTCTAATCAGATAACATGAGACTTCCTATTCCGGGAAGGATATCAGAGATTTTCAGTGCATGAGAGAACTGGACAACATGGTCAAAACAGACAACTTATCCATGTCTATAAGTTTATAAGTAGTATGTTTATAAGCATGTTCTCTCCCTAAATACCATCAACCTGTTTTTTACACAAACTTAAGAAGCCAAGCATTGCCTTAATTATATAAATACAGAATCCACTGGTTTTGTTTCTTTGATTAGCTGAGGTCAGTGGGAACACAAGGATAAACTAGGTTAAAACAAAACCTTAAAAATTATGTTAGGCTCCATCCTTACGCATAAAAAAGCCAAAAGGAGTAACTATCTCTTGGGAAATTATTATCATAATATATGCTTTCAAAAAATACAGGTGAAGTGGGTATGTAGATTATTTTCTATGGCTGGATTTTTCAGACTTGAATAGTATATAAACCCACTAAATATTCTCAGGTTTGCTCTACTTTCTAAAGTATGGAGATATTCCATTCTATCACATCTGATCCATTTAAAATATACATACTATATTATTGTGCTTGGCCATTTTTGTGTCAGTAAATTATTTACAAGTAAGGTGACTGTAAACACCCAATTATGGCCAGAAGAACAAGTCAGTCATCTGAGTTGCATACAAACACTACTTCATATACTGATTTTATGCAACAGGTCTCCTTGTCCCTATAGCCACACATCAGAGGGTTAGAGGAGAGATACCTGGTGTTTGCTTACTGTACAAAGAACTCAGTTGTGACATGTGAAGGAACTGCTTAAGCTTTCCTGGTGAAAGAAATGAAATAATTTTACATCAGAAGGCCAAAACATTCAAGCAGTTAAAATTCTGGGGGTTTTTATTTGTTTGTGTTTTTTTAAACTGGGAAAAAATGTTCACGCTTGATGATCCTAAATGTCTTCCATCTCTTTGCAATGAAATCACCCAAAGATATAAATAAACTATTCTAAATTAAGTTCAGACTGACTGCAGCATTAGATATGTCTACTAACGTACGTGACTGTCAGCCAAAATAAATTAACCTCCAATAGAAGTCATTTTCATAAAATTAATTATTCCAATGTCAGCTAAAAGAGACAGGTGCACTCTCACTATTCCTTCACCTAGACTTTTCAATGAACTTCTCAAATAGGCTGCAGTTAGAAAACCTTAAGAATAGATCTATATTTGAAGATTTTCTTTTGTTGCTCTTTCTAGGCTGTGAGTTTGGTTGTTTGGTGGGTTTTTTTTAGTAATCTAAAGAATCTAGCAAGAAAAACAAAGGATTACTGAGCAATTTACATATACTACAATTTGTTATAAAAATATAAGAGGAAACTAAATGACAGAACGGACAACATTGAGCCTTGTGCACCAGAACATGGAACTGAGATACTGGCAAGCATCTGTTACTCACCTCAGGGATTTGGCTTTTGCCACTCTTCTGAAAATTTGCCCAAATTTAGTTGCTGTAAATCTTTGAAAAATGAGCTTGCATAGCTCGCTGGAGACTTTGATTTTAGCTGCCAATGCCTGCAAGATTCAATCCACATTGAGAATAGAATAGTTCAGTTGGAAGGGACCTACAACGATCATCTAGTCCAACTGCTGCATTAAACACACTACAGTCAAACCTAATTGGACTTCCCAATGCAGTTGCAGCTCTTGGCTGCTATGAACTGTCTGCTTCTAAGTTCAGGCATAAATACTTATCCAGAGTTTGCACAGGAATTTTTGCATACCAATTTACTGTGCTATGCAGACATACTCTAAGCAAGTATGACCACTCCTCTGCACTGAATGGAGCATGAAGCCTATGGGAAAAAATCAGCAGGCATGCAGCTGAAGTCTCTACTTTGTAAAGCATGAAGCAAACATATGGATAACTATTAATTATAGAGAAGCAGGTCACAGCTTCATAGTGAAGATGGAGTTGTATTTTGCACTTGTAAAAAGGATTCCAACTGCTTGCTACATCTAAAAAAAGGTGAATTATAAAATTTGCAAGTCAACCCATTTGTTTTCTGAAGTAAAACTGATTAAAACTGATTAAAAATTGAGTTCCACATTAAAATGTAACTTAGACTGTAGACAACTGTTGCTAAATTGCAGGTAAAGCTCTACAATTTTAGAAAGGAATTTCAAATATAATGTCCAGCATTATAAACCTCAGCATTAATGACAGTACAGATCAGACCCAAAAGAAATCCAAATGTGTTAAGACCTGGACATGTGTTGTTAAGGCATCAAAAAAGTCTCAACTGTGTTGCTGTGGCGGTGATGGAACGCTGCAGGAGACAGCTGAGAACCACACATAAGCACCTGAGCTGGTGCCAGTCCAAGCTAAAAGAACCACATGGAGCAACGTAGCACTGGGAGAGACCATTTCAGGCCCTCAGCTGCTTCTGGTTCCAGAGCCTTCCTGGCCTTTCCTGCTATACTGGGGGTCACTGATCCTCATTCAATTTCATGGTGCAGGCGTGCCCTGAAGTGGAAGAAAGTATATTCGAAAAAGAAAGAAAAAAAAGAGTATGCTTATAACTCAGGTTTATCTAAACTAGTGCTACAAACATATTTTCATTGTAAAGACGTACTTAATTCAGAGGTTCTTAACTTCTTTATTTTTTGCTAGGGTGACAATGCTATATTTCCTTGCTGCATTCCACTCTGAGGTAGGCTGCAAAACTCTCAATATATTTTCTTCTTTGTTGGCATTCTTAAGTTTCACTGAACAGCATTGCTGGCAGATTATTCAGTCCTCTAAGTCTGTTTCCATGCCTCATAGATCAATTTAAGTCCAAATATACTAATGTGATTTTCTAGGTTTGCAATTCTTGTTTTTGGGATAACTATTACATTTTCCTGACATAAATATGTACCTTTGTTTGTGTGTATTTTAAGGATGCTAATATGTATTCTCAAACTTATTTCCTTCCTGGCTTAGTGTTTTGTATGAGGGGTAACAAAAATTGCCTGATTAACATAAAGACAGTTTGCAAGGGATAGCAATAATCTAGTTGTGAAGAGGTTTGGCCTAACAGTAATTTGTATATAGGAACATACATTAAACATATGGGTAAGGAAAAATCACAATGCTCTAGGCAAGGCTTTGCTATGGAATAAAGATTCATCTCCTTCTGCACAGAAATACAACAGTTTCCTAACATCACAACATTCCAAGAGAGAATTGGAGCATATAGTATTCAATTTTACAAAACTGTTGAATTGTGCACTTGAGACAGTAAATATGGACAGCATGATAGATAGACTTTTTATTCCAGCAAAATTATTTTGTGTTGATATTCTGTGTCCATGATGCATCCAAATAGCTGCCCTGGGGCAAGACCCCACTGCAATCAAGCTGTCAGGTTTAACATAGATATTCTATGAAAATAACTTTAATAAATAAATTAAAGATCATGGCTACTTTCAAAGTAGGCTATTTGCTATTTTACAGGCAGTTCGCGCATTTTTAATCTCTCAAATAGCAGGTTGCCATCAGATGTTTAGAGGGTTAGTTTCATCACCAGCAGGATAAACAAAACAATGTTCCTCAACCTTTAAATCCCTTTCCTGCTGTGTCTTAACAAATTCAAGGCTGAATGAACTAGTTGTGCTGTCAGCATAGTAGATGGAGCATGAGTCCTGTCAATTTGTTGGACTAAACCACTCTATTCAAACAGGCTTCTGAATACAGCTTCAGGTTTACTTCATGCACCTGCCTGCTTTATTATTTGGAGAATAAAAAAGTTTTTGGGAAATTAATATCTAACTTAGCAAAGCATAAGTTGCAGGCCACAAAAATATTATTTCCTTATTTTAAAGCATTTGCATCCCAAAGGATTAAAATTATTTTAAAGAAATAGTCCTTCAGCCTCTTAATGTACTGGATTCTGCTGTTGTTCTGCCTAAGCTGATACAACTTACTTGGAAATAAAACGTTATTTACAAAAAGAATATTTTTATTTCTTGGTTGCTGTAATTTTGAAGCAACAAATATATAGTTGTAGTGTATTTCTCTGGGCACTCAAAGGAGAACAAAGACCTGAATTGTAAATGGTATGTAAGAATTTCCCAACACTAGGTATTTTGGTTTTGTTTTTTTTTTTATGGGTGGGAAAATACAGACAGCAATAGCAGTAAAGTTTTTTTTCTAGAGCAAAATGTGAAGTCAGCTTCCCAAAGCTACCTTTCTCAGGGAAACAAGGAAATCTGAGCAATAGCCTGCCACATCCTGTTGGTTCAATGGGCAGCAATGGTACAGAGCTCTTAGTCATTTGGATGTTGTTATGGGAACTACAAAATTAGAGATCTGACAATTGCAGGTATCAGGAAAAAAAACCACTATAGGCTATTTTTCTCCAAATTCATTTTGGTTGGTCACTCTTCCCAACACTAAAAATCAATAGGTACTTGATATAGAAGTCACATCCATTCCTTTCCACGCACTGCAAACCATGGCTTATATTTGATAATAAAGACTAATATAAAACCTTATTTCCTCTTCTGTGTGATACTGTCAAAACATTTTAATTCTAGGCTTGAACCCAGACTGCTAGATAACCTGCATTTTTTTTTCTTGTTCTGAGATTAGAATAGTCTATGTCAAAACGATAGTCTAGCAATTAGGTCATTACTCAACATCAATAAGATTGCCAGAATCAGATTCTTAGTATGTCTATTTGAGGCATGAATTTGAATAAAGAGGAATAAAAGAAGCAACAGTTCAACAAAACTGTTGAACATATACTTAACTTTAAACTTGTTCTTAATTACTGTGTGGCACATAGGCCACCAAAAACATAAGCAAGTCTGATTCTGCAGCAATATCCAGTTTACAAATGAGTGCCCTATACAAATTGAATTACAGTAAGAGGCTGTCGTAGTAAAACACATGCAATAGAGAGTTTAATTAAAGCAAGTTTCGATGTCATCAGTAGACCACAGTTTGTGCTTTGTAAATAGCAATTACTCCAGAGCTACAGAATTATTAACTTAATCCTATTTATCTGCTCCTTGGTATAAAGCTCTCATGTTTAAATTGTGCGTTATAGTCCATCATGATTTTAAACAGCATAAATATAGTAGGGTTAATATAGCTGAGTGTCAATACATAATAAGGTTTTAACTGTGACATTGGTATTGAAGGAAGAGTGCACTTGAAGAATAACAAATTGTTACCTTATGGACAGCGGTTAAGGGGTTCTTACTAAACTCAAAATCTAAACTAAAGACTATATTCACAAAAGAGTCATAGTCATTGCAGTACTCATCTCAAGCTTTAATTTTCAGAAACCAGTGGCATCCATAACTGTATGCTAGGTACTCTAACTATTTATACAATGCACAGAAGAAAATCAAGCACCTCAGCATGTAATTTTGAACAGCCAACAAAGCTAGCCAGTTGAAAATATTACAGAAAGATAAGTGTCTTAAATTTAATTTCTTTCCAGGTTTTAGACTTCTAATTGCAGATTCCAGAATATGCTTGTCTTGGTTTAGGATTGATAGTCTTCAATATTTCCCAAACTTAACTTCTATTCCTTTTAAAAAAGGGAACAGATGCCCCTGCTTTGCTTTTAGAAGAATGAAGTCTTGTAAAAATTTGTCAATGCTATGCAACAGGAGTAGAGCAACAAAATGAAACAACTGACGCTGAGGACTCAACATTTATGCATGTTTCACTGGGATTTACTTCAGACTTGTTCTTGTCTGATCCAATGAATTGAACACTTGAGCATCTCTTTCTGTTTAGTTTTATCTGAAATAAATCCAGTTCACGTGAACTAAGTCTACTCCATAATGCAAACCAAAACGTGCTAAATATGGTCAGCTGGTAGATTCACTTCAAAAGCCCAATCCTGATTCAAGTTAAAATGCTACTGGACATAGATACTCATGCCACCACAAACTAATGGGTGAAGCATCTACAGAAGGGTTAGCCTGAAGAAATCCAAAGCTTTTAAGGTTCCAGGAGTTTTTAGGGGTGGCATTCTTCTTTGCTGTTGAAGCTGCACAACTTTATAAGAAAGGATCAGCTATGTCAGAGAGGAAGAGAGGGCAAAAAGGAGCATGATTCTGCAACTTCGTTACAGAATTTGGCACCAATTTGGGAAATGTGAATTCCAACCTCTGATCCAAGAACGTTTATGAATTTCATTCAATGGATATTCAAATGTAAGAAGCAGCCTTTGGAGGTTTGAAATTGTCCCTTTTCAGATGAGACAGCAAAAGAAAGATCCTGATCAAGATCAAGTGTGCCTACTTCTGGGCATATGTAAAAAGATGACTCTAAAACGCCTTGCAAATCTTACTGCTGAAACCTCATGCATCTTAAGTGAAACTTTTGAAGAATGCACTTCTGAACTGGGGCATCCAAAGTCTGCCCAAGTTCCTTTTAGGCATTTCTTCTGGGGATTCGGGACAAAAACAGAGATATAAAGCATGTAAGCAGGAAAACAAGTTCATGTAGAATTTATTAGCTTGGAGGTCTACAAATATCTGAAGCTACACTGTTTAGTTACTTCATGTTTGTGCATATTTGTATCTCCTGTTCAGCTGCATGACTTCTTAGAAAGTAATAGAGCATGAACTGCCTTTTCATCACACTATTTTTGCATTGGTGAGACTCCACTGAATTTAGTGAAATTCTGTTGGCAAATAAAATGGAGAATAAGGTCCACAGGGTAAAAACCTGGGCCAGTTTGTCTGAATGAGTTTTCCGGAACAATTGAAATCCCTATAAATTGCATGAGAGAACTTAAATTCAATCACACATGAAAAATAAACAGAGGCTAGTTTCTTCTACTTTGGTCACATTGTAAATATAGAGTAACTGATTTCATAGGGTCTAGTTGTAGAAGGAACAACTCAAAGCACATAGAACAGCAGAATTCTTATTAATTGCTATTACCCTTTAAAAAGTACTGATTCCAAATGTTTAAATACATTGACACACATCTACAAATAAAAAATTGCTGATGTTCTGTATGTGCGTGAACATGTGTACAAGCTTCACACTTTGTTAATTTTGTGTCTAATTAATGAAAACTTGCAAACCCATATTTTGTAATTAAAGTTCTTTGTCATTAGAGGCACACTGCTAAGACACTTCACAAATATGTCCAATTTCATCTGTAAAGAATGACAGACTGAGCAGCACATTAAGCAATTTGAAAATCATTTGGGAAAAAACTTCAAAACTTAATTACAGAGTTCAAAGTATTGAAATTGCTCATGCCAGTGTTAAAAAAAAAACCAACAAAACAAAAACCACAAAACCCACGAAAAAATAGAAATTCTCCAATAGAAATTATTGACCCGTTCTTGTAAAGCTAATCTAAGAAATACAGTTTGTCTTGAGGCTTTTCTTAAGAAAGTAATAATTTAAAACTGTGCTGGTCCCCAATAAGTAAGGCTCCAAGACAGTTTTGATCCATTGAAGAATTCTTCCTAATATGCTCCCTGAGGTACAGTTTTCCTAAATCTATTAGACATTTACAGTCTTTCAGGATGTGCTGCCTGAGATGCTCTATCACACTGTATTAACTTGACAAGGTAATGCAGTGCTATCTTTTATTTTCATAGAACTATGTTTGACCTTGGAACTACTAACCACAGTTTATTATCCCTAACCTTACTAGAAGGACATTCTGATATATTACTGCAAATTATTATACTAGACATAAAATACATATAAGATGCATCTAGAAAGTTACAGGTGGGTTATTCAGGACAAGATCCCAGATCTACTAAAAATCACAATATTGTTTCTGCCGAATACCCAGTTCTCCAAACAAAAGCAAAACAAAAAAAAAGCACTCCATAATGATCTAGCCATTTATAAAACACAGTTAACAGAAGAAAAAACAATTCCTGTTTGTGGCTTAGTGGCTTCTCTATGCTGTCCCTATCAGCATGGAATCATGGTACGAACTCCTCTTGCAATCATAAATGATGTTGAACCCAAGATATAAGTATTCTTCTTCCAGTATACACACTTACACATTTGTGGTGATAAAACAAACTCCAGGCCCTCCCCCCTTATTCTGCAACAGCCTCTGGAAGAGTACCTTGAGTATTATTGCACTGATAAAATGATCACAGCTACACTGGGCACAGTTGTAAACCCTCCTATGCAACAGATTTTGTGAGTTTATGCATCACAGTAAGCTTCCAGGAATGAGAGTTATTTGTGCATTAATCTTCATCTTAATAACCCCTTTGCTCCAAATAAATTAGCTATACTTAGCTGTGTCATAAGACAATATACTGCAATGTGCTAGAAGGAAAGTTCTCTCTCATTTTTCTTTTTCAGAATTACTCTCCACCTAAATGTTTATCAGGGAGCCAACGCAAAGTGTAACTAGTCAGCACAGGAGTACGACTAAAACAAGGTTTCTTCTTTACCCTTTTGATGTTCTTCTAGGGACATATTTATGTAGACTACTTAAAAATATATATTAAAGTAACTAAAAATAGAATAATTTAAAATGCTTTGTAATTGAAAAATTCTACATCTGCAGTATCTTAAGCAGCAATTTAAGATGCATTGCTTTCTTTTTTAACAGTTTTTATAATCATTTGTTACAGCATTTTTTAGGATCCCTTTTAATGAGTTTTTGCCAAAATAATGAACGCTAAGTGACTATAAGCCCCTGCGACTTGTTAGAGATCAATCAATAACAGTAAGCAAGGCTCAATGTCTCCAACCCTAGCACCAAGTTCTGCTCTAGGTGACATTCATTGAAATAGTGGTGTCTGCTTAAATTAAATCCTGCAGATATATCCATCTGCCAGAAGTTAAGCATGTATATATTGCTGCTCGAATACACAAGATTTGTCCCTTGCCTGAAGTTGAGTATATATACCAAGTACTTGAAGCCTTAAGGCTTTATTTTGGATTTATTATCATCATGACAACATTCTTTAGAACAGATGTATATAGTGAAAGCAGAAAGGCCACATCTATGAAAGATTTTCTTGATCTATTGCAACTCCCTGAGACTTCAAACACCCATAGCAGGATTCAGACTTATCCAGGTATGCAAATGATTAAAGCTACTAATTTTGTAAAAAATTAATTATGTTCAAATGAAAGAACTCTCTGAACATATGGTTTTGAGATTTGCCAACATCCAAGGCCAATCTATTTTTTATTAATCTATAATTGTAAGATGTCTGAGACATTGTGTAAATCTCCTTTTGAAGAAGTCAAGAGTTGAGAAAGACAAAGCAAAATGCAGGTATTATTCAAAGAATGCCACAAAGCAAAGTTTCTCTTGTAAGATAAGAGAAATATGGAGACTCCAAACTAACTTTTGCAATGCTTTTTACAGATTAATTTAATTGGAATTTTTTATTTTTTTTTTTTTTAAGATTTAATTGTAAATGTTCTTCCTTGCTGGCTTTGTTCTTGTCCCCAAAGAACCCATGTTGTTTTTCTCTTGACAATTCTTTCAGAATTTGGAACTTTTTAGTGTCTTTGTTTTCTTTTTTTGTTGCACAATAGAGTAATTCTTTGGGTGCTACTGTGATCAACAATGATCACTGGATTCAGACAAAACTGAGAACAATCAACCACTGTGCAACAGCAACTCCCTTTCCTCTCTTCTCCCTGAAACTAACGGCTAAGCTCCCATTGATATGGTCAGAATTGTACTCCAGCTTGTAAGGTAACAGTTTCTCTAAGGTTTCATAAAGCTATGTTCGTATACATTGCAAACTCTCACTAACTTTTAAAGCTAAAAAAAAATGTACACAAACTTTTTTCTTTGACTTAGAATATTAACACAACTATTATTTTTATTGGGAAACAATATTGAACATTGAGAAATATCTGATTAGGAATAGCAAAGATTCTATTTACCAATTAGTTTCTAAATAAGTAACAATGTCTTCTACAGACAGGCACCCATTGCATTTCTAGGTAAAGTATTTGAAGACCAGTTACCAACCGGAATGGTCTAAGTGGATAGATCAGGAAAGCTAAGCTGGTGAACACTGGAAATAAATTAAACAGGTTAAACTCAGTGTTGATTATTTCATTTCAGATGTCAAAATCCCTTATATTCTGACCTCCAGCATACTAGAGTTCACATTACTTAGGAATGATGGCATCCACAAAGGGATTTATCATTCTTCAATTTATGTTCTCTAATTTCACACTTTCAGTTGCCTCAGTTGAGCTTTTTGTAAGTGTCACCATACAGATGCAAATTCACTGTTGGGAACTGCTACTCTTATTTGGAGTTGGAAATAATTTAGCAACACTTTTCAGCTGTGGGCTTCTTTTTCTTTTTTCCCCCTCAAAGCATGCTTTTCCTGACAGATTAAAGATCTATCAGAATATCATTCTCCAAGAAGAATCCTGAATAACATCAGGCCAAAAAATAGACTCGACAAAGTTCCCCCATACACATTTCTTCCACGCCCCTTTCAAACAGATGATTATTTTCTTAAGTTTGTTTCAGTTTATCATTCTAATCTAAAAGTCTGACCATCAGATAAACACTTTTTTTTTTGAACCATAATCGTTCAAGACATCATGGCCAAATGACAGTGCTGAAGTCCAAGTACATTAAATCAAATAATGGGAGATTATCTGTCAACCATGCAATCTCATCAAAAGCACCAGCATGCTGGTTCAATATCTCTTCTCCATAAAAATCATATCAGTCAGCACTGATTGTTAATTTTGTTTCTACTGTTTCAATCTTAAGCAGCTTTTCAGTGCGTGAGAGCTGATCTTCAGTTAATATGCCTGGGATTACTTGTGGCATCACGTTTAACCTTAAAATATTTACACAACATTGGGTTTTCTTCCCACTTTTCTGGAACTTTTAATGGCAGTTCAAGATTTGTTAAAAAGAACACTGATAGTTCACAGAACTTGTCAGGCAATTCTTTTAAGAATCCCTGGTATACCTAGGCATTATATTATATTATCCAAGCATTATAAACTTGAAGGTATTTTGAATTATTCCTTGTGATTCTTATAAAGTATTAATTTTGACTAACAAAGAAATACATCGCTATTTCTTTCCAAACACAGAAGAAAAACACAACAGAGTTGTGTCCATAAGGGGTAATGTATGCACCGCCTTCCTTCAATTTGTTTAGTCCTAGTTATTTATATTTAGGCTTTTATAGGTTTTTAAGGTTATAAACTTCACAATTTAGTTCAGTTGTGAGTGAATGAACCCAAATTACACCTCAATATTGAAGTTTCACCCTTACCTGCTTAATCTTTGTCCTTGTGAGAGGACTTCAAAAGCTCCTTTATAAGACTGTCATGAAAAGCAGTGATATACATTCTCAGCAAAACAAAGTAGCCCTTATTCTAATCTTACGTAGTGTCTGATCTGGAATCCACTATAGTTCTGGGAAAAAAAATGACATGAATTTACATGGGTTTTTTTCACCTTACCAGTATAAACCAGAATCTGTAGAGTTGCATCAGTTCAACTATCATGTTAGATCAGAATTAAGTTCTATTTCTTTGTAGCAACCCAGACTGGGCTGAGCCTTACTTTATTTCACTGTTAAGGCAACAGGAGTCCTGTCCTGATTACTGAGTGCTTTATACAGCACATCATCTTGCCTTGTAGTTTGTGCTTACATTTTTCTCTTGTACCTACGAGAGCACTGAGGAGCTGCTCCCAAAGGAAGGTCATATTATAGTCATCTTGGAACACTTAAAAACTGATGATATGCATACAAAGTCAGGAATGAGATCAGATTTAAATATTAATGTGCAGATTTACAGCTTTTCTACAATATATTCATTTAAAGAAGCCAAAAAAATGTAGCATTACATTATTGTACTGCAACTGCCACTCAGTTTAATTTTAATGAAGTTTTCCATATCTTGCTGAACTCATTACTAAAAGGAAAATCTCCAATCTTTTGCTGTCCCAAAACCCTGTATTAGTAGAATCATATGTACATATAAACCAACTACAAGAGTTAGATCATATTATAACTCACTAACAATTATTTTTAAAGTGTATTTACATTCATCCCATATAAGCGTAGTGGGTTTTTTTTCCATTACTGTGAATTATTTACATCCGAAGTGTTGATTCATGAAACTTAGGTTTCATCAAACTTGACCTAAGCGAAATGCATGCATCTGATGTAGTTCTCTGAACTATTGATTTTTCTGCATCCATCTGTCTCACACTCACTCTGTTCTGAGTACTCTCTGAAGAATAATGCTGGCATCTGTTTTAAGTATAAGCATTCCAAATTACTGCATAGATGCATTACAGAGTAGTTAAGAAAAATCAGTGGTTTCTATGTAAATAACCACAAAGCTTTGTTACTTTCTTTAAAACATAAATGTCTTTAATAAAGATTTATCTTATTTTTACTCCAATATTTCTCCTTTACTCCAGCTGCTGCAGTCAAAGCTATCACAATATTCTGCTGCTGTTTAAATTTACCACTGGTGTAAACTCCTTTGTTGTGGGTGGTTTTTTCAAGGAATATGCATTTCATATTGGGCTTACTACCGAAAAGTGAGATTTTTAATCTGAATCAAGTAAAAAGACCATAGTACACATTTAAATACATTTTCACAGCTTTCCTAAAAATGGTGCAAGGGCGTGACCCAAGTGGATCGCTTGGAAAATATTTCAGATTAGCCTTTTAAAATAACATGTAATTGCCATGGAAATTAAGATAAAATTTCTATAATTAGTATGCATTCTTCCCTTCTGAGCACAGAACAGCAATAATAACCTTGAGCTAAAGCTATGAGAATAGTAAAATATACTGTCCATATCCACAACCTGGATTTCTGCAAAATTAATTTCTGTTAGTAGAGTCATGATAAGAGACCTGTGGAAAAGAAAGCTCTTCAGTGTTAATCTGGACCCTTGTCCTATCTTGAACACATGCAAAGATATAAAATAATTGCTTTTGATCACCTTTAAAAAAAAAAAAAAGCTCATAAGGAGAAGAAGAATCACAGCACTGAGAAGAACTAGTCTTGAAAAGCAGTGAAGCACTGATTAGATGCCAGTTGAATTATAGACAGTCAGTCAAGAGAAGGGGTGAGTTGACATACACATGGATGCAGCCAAGAACAGTGGTGACAAATAAATTATTTTAGCTGCTAAAGATAAGAACCTGCTGATGAAGATCCTCGGCACCAAATAACTGGAGAAAAATATTTTGGGACAACTTTAATTATATGCCATAATAGCAATACTTGTAATAACCAGCTGGCACACTAGCTCACTCACGTTAATCCTCTTACTTCACCTCCCTGAACTTAGAGAGTCTGGTTCATTTTTTATTTTTTTGCAAACTGGAGTTACAGGATCTAAGCCTGATCTCTCCACTTCAGTCATCAATAAATCTGGAAAATTTTTGGATACACAGTTGTGCAGACCCAAAAGATTAATAAAGCTAAAATGTCATTAAAAGACAAGCAATGGTCTCATTATGGCAAAAAACTCTCTGCTGAAGTCCCCATAGTGGCAGATTCCTCTGGATTTGAATCTTAATTCAAAATACTAATGATCAATACCTTTTCATATCCTATGGAGAAAAAATAATTTATAACTAAGGTGGCCAATGTTGAGATCACTGTAAATACCTTCTACATATTCTTCAAAGCTTACTTTCTGATTTCATGACCCCTTTATTTTATATGATGGGCAAATTGTAGACTATGACAGCAGTAACATGGCTGAGATGTTCAGTTATATCCCCTTTAGTAAGTGTGATTGCTCAAGCCTTTGTGGCAGTTGTTCTCACCCTCCTTCTTGTTATCTGTTTATCCCATTTCAATAAACGGGATTTTTATTTTAAGGTTATTCCATTAGAATAATGTTATATTAGAATAATATATCTCAAGAACACGTTATTTTTGGAATACGATCTCCATGTATACATTTAACACTGTTCTTCATAGTAATAATGTAATCCCATCACAAAACATTCAACAGATGTCTTTGCTTACTCAAGGTGTTTATACTGCATCTGAACACAACCCATGCACTTGATAAAAACACTATCTTATACAATACTGTTCAGGGACTGCAAGAATGTTGTTTAAGTCTTCATAATATCTTTGTGAGTAAGCACACAGGAGACAATAATCAGTTGACTAACCACTGAACTAGCATCCTCTCTGGGTGAAACCATGGTCATATTACAGCATCTTAGTACAAGAAGATCAGGAAATTAAGAAAATTGTAACCAACAGAAATCACAGTGGATCTTGCATGGTATACAATGACTTCAGGTTTTTGTTTTGTTTTGTTGGTTTTTTTTTCTTTTTTTCCTTTTTTTTTTTTTTTTTTTTTAAGTATCAAAGTTACCACTTTGAAAAATTGAAAACACCATGAAATTTAATCTCATTTCAAAGTGCTTAACATTTTATTTTCTACCTGAAACAAGTCCTGCAGAAGCAGTAACTTTTAGTATTGTGGATGGGTTTTGATTCAGTTCTGGAGAAAAAAAGAGGAGGGGGAAAAAAAAAAGCAGCTGACACCACACTCCCTATAGTCTGATGGTATTCTCTGAAAGTCTTCTATCTAGTGTGATCAACTGTAGGTTGATGCATTAATGCATTTCAGTAGTAATATTATCACAGGTTCAGTTGCAATTTAGTAGATTTCTTTTGTACTTACAGTTTCAGATTCTGCTTTGCGGTTTGATTTTTTTTTTTTTCTGATCAACTAGAAGGTTGAGAAAGTTACCAAGATGGCACTCATAAGTATAAAGGTTAGGTACAACCGAAAGATTTCATCTTTGTCCAGAGTCCTCCCTAGTATTTATGGGCAATTTCAGACATTCCTCAAAGTGCTCAGGTCACTTATACCTGGGGCACCATCTGAATCATGAAAGGGCAATCCCTGCAACCCATGGCTGGATAGTCAGACTGGCTGGTGTTTGAAGACAGACTTCTTAAAATAAGATCTCTCTCTGCATTCTAGCCAAACTTGTCTGAGTAGAATCATTACAGCCCCTGTAGTCTTCCTCTGGGAGGCTCTAAGAATGTTTTCAAACGTCTACATTTCAAAAATGCAGAACCTGTTGTCTTGATCCTTTATGCTCCTTCGTTAACTCTCTACTCCATGAAACACAGCAGGGCAACGTGGCTAGGTCATTGTGAATTTCTTCTGAGCAATAAATAGGAAAGCCTATTGTTACACTGGGATAATATGGGATAATGCAGAAACTACACTAGCCCCTTCTCCTGACTGTACGTCCATATCAGCTTAACTGTTTTTGAATATAAACACAGCTGTGCTACAGCTCTATCCAGCTAGCTCTTAGACTCGTAAAAGCGGTGAAACATACATTGCAATCTATTCACTCTGCCCTCAACTTTTACCGCTGTACCTTAGAACTGTACCTTGTCTGTTTTTGGACTCCTAAGCACAATCATATTAAGCAGCGAGCAAAGGAATTTAACTCTGAATTTGCTAGCATTTCTGGATTTAAAATCAGACCTAAGAGGTATATAAATCTAATTCTAATTTCTTTTATGTAAATTCAAACCACATGAAGGAAACAAAAATCTGTCATTCTGTTTGGTTTGGGGGTTTATAAGTGACACCATATTAAGTTATTTAGGCCCAGTAAAATTTAATGGGACTTATTCTTGTTCTTGCAGCAGCATTCACTGCAGAAGATACTTCCAGAAGTGTGGTGAAGTCGTTGTTTAATGTCTCCCCTGAGACTTCCAGCTATGTAATGTGATACTTTTTTTTCTTCTCTTCCAATGCTTATTATTGATGTAGAAGCATATTTACACCATAAAAGCAAAGCAGCTGGCTAGCAACCCTCGGGAATATGCCCTTGCTAAGGAAGATTTTAGCCCCCTCCCAACAGTTTACTGCATTCAGGTTGATTTAGTATGCTGAAAACCCATCCCATTTGAAAGCAAGTTACTTTCTACTCACACACTCATTGTTTTCTAAAGCTTTGTCCCTCTTGGGAGAAAAGGAAAGGCAATATACAAATCTTCTGGGACAACCATGTGGTAGTCAATGCAATCGCTTGCCCCGAGTTTTCCACTTTAAGTTTTTGAGTGCAGGAAAATGGAAGTGTACGAACCAAACCACAAAACAGTGTTTTCAGGGTAGCCACAAGGTCAATACCTTCTATAGGAAACCCTTCTGTCCAAGGAATTAGAAATATTATTTGTTCCACATTACTTATGATGAAGATCTTACTAGAATATTAACTTTTAGGTTGCAATAATATGTTATGATTTTGCCTGTTGAAGTGTTCATATCTCTCTCCATTTAATTTTCAAAGTTTTTGGTCAGGGTTTTTTTTTATACCAGTTAAATCTTGCAGGTAAACTAAGTCATCATCCATGAAAGTGCACTGGTGGAAAATACCACATAGTATAAAATTAATCGTAGCAATTACCCGATTTTAAAAAATTCACATTTAGTATAATCTACACCCCAGCTGGGTACTACCCATCAACAACTGCAAGAACCAGAGACTGCATCAGGAGATACCCTAGATCAAAATAACCTGCTGCATCTCTCAAAAAAGAGTATAAAATTATTTGTACAGGAAAATGCTCTCTCTAAACGAGTTTAGCTAAACTCCAAATGCTAGATAGAGTCAATAAATTATACCCTAGAAGTTATAAAGTCTTGTAAAATGTAACTAAGAATTAAGGTTGTACAACATTGGCGAGATTTTCCTCTGGAAGTAGTTCCATGATTCTATTCTCTTGGCTAAAAAGCTGCCTTACATTAAGTGGCCTGTCTGGAGTAGCGGACCCTTCTGTTCCTTTTTCTTTTGTCTCATTGTCTCACCACTTACGTAAATAAAATGTCCCACCATTCTGTACTAATTACACTAAAGTCTGCAGCCCTTCGGAGACTTATCGCATTTACACCTCATTGCAGAACACAACAGTCACTGGGAAAAACTCTTTTACCTCGTTTTCTCCACCTTTACATGAAACTAACTACATAGCTGCTTCTTTTGTTTTACTTACTTTTAAAATTCCTGAAAACCCATTCCCTCCTTTTTTCTGTCTCTCTGAGCATCAGATTTGTTGTTTGTGCTTTTTCAGGTGAGAGCGCTGTTCTCCTACTAGTCTTCCTGCTGCCTGTTTAACCGTTTAGCTCCTGACTTGTTACATACACGTGGGAAAGTGAAGAAGCAGGTACAGAACAGAGGTACTAAAATGGTTAAATGCTTTTACTAATCTAGATAGCAAGACTTCAGATATTTTTTTTCTGGTTTGAACACTATTAAGTACAGTTATTGCAACCAAGGCAAACAGAAAAAAACCCCCCACAAATATTGTCCTCTGTGACATGTCAAAGGGACATGGTTATTGTTAAAAATAAGGAAATAACAAACTGAAAACATGTCACCCAAAATGTGGAGTTGGCAGCTAGAAAAGATACTACCACATTTAAATAATTTTTAAAAAGCAAGGCCTGAATGATGAAAATAGGTTAGGTTCCTATTCTTGTGTTTGCATGTTGAACAGATTTGAAGTGCTACAAGGAAAACGTATTAATTCCAAGAGGAAACAAGCTTTCACTAAAATTAAACAAGGTGACAGAAATTAGTATTTCTCTTCTGTAGCATCTTGGTTTTAAAACTTAACAGTCTGGCAATGACACTTTCAGCAGACTATAGACATTAATAACATAACCACAGCAAATTTCCTCCCTTACTACTGATAAGGAAGCACTGCGTACTTTCTTAGAGACCAAACTGAATTTGAAATCTTAAACTGACGTTTCCATCAGCAGCCCTACACTCCTTTCTTAACAGTGCTTAAAAAAACACCAACCACCAAACACACAATTAAATATACTTTCCATTTCCAGTTAAGGTAAATCAGTCCCACCCAAAATTACTAGTTAAATAAAAAGTTTCTTCATGCTGCAGTAAATTAACTACTATTAATGGCGCAATGGGAGTTACAAATAAGATTGTTACTTCCTTGAGGTCAGTTCTCAACACAGCTGAAAACAATCTGGGTTCACTTTGCATTGTTCTCAAAACGGACATATTGAAGGGAAAATCATACACACTGGGTCCTGATAGCTGTAGATAATTACTCATGTGGTCTACACACAAAAAAAAGGAAAGTGTGACATGAGAGATACAACAGAATCGCTATTTACACTCTATTGACCACAAGGAAGAGATGGCTGTTCAAGTACAGCGCATATCTTTTAGTTACCAGGAAAAGGTGACAGAACAGGAGAAGAATTTAAGTACAGCAGCTTCTTGAGCATAGGAGCAACAAGCTTTCACACACACGGAAGAAGGAAGGGCAGAAAATGGATGTCATAAACCTTAATAACCTGTTAGAAACAAGCACCAGCATAGCTGAGGATCTGGCAGACAACATTTACCTGTGAGATGCAAAGGGAGGGTCAAGAGGAAAAACTAACCAGTAGTTTGCATGGATTTGATGGCTTGGATAGGAGAGGGCACAACTGAGGGGCATGTGTTGCACAAACAAGGCAGACACTGGCACAGAACTGGTAAATGCTGTTCACCTATACTGGGGTGGTGTGGAAACACTGAAGACACTTAACCTTTTTAATGCTATAAAATAACAAAGGCATGAAAAAAAGGTGCTTTCTTGAATAATATACTTCAGTCAGAAACCCATAATGCCAGCCGTTAATAATACAAAAAAATGACCTTTTATTTCTTGTGGTAATTTACTATGTTCGCCTGCATGACTCTATCACAAGAGACAGCTGTCAAAAAGGAAAAAAAGAGCAGAAGCCGGCTGCCAATCTTCAACTCAAACATTCGCTAAACTCATGGAATAAAACCAAACCAACCTCAGAAACTTTGCTGTCCTGCCAACCTCGCAGGCAGAATTAAACACAACACAAAGAGCAGGAAGGGGGGGTTAATTTGCACCTTCAGGGTCCTTGGCTTTGTCACATACCTGCTATTTCCCTTGTTCCCTGAAAAAAAAAAAAATATATAGCTGCTGGGAATGCATAAGCTGAAGCAGCCGCACCCCAGCCTTCCTGGGCGTGCCTGGCGTGCCCCCTGCCAGCAGCCGCCACAGCAGCAGCGGCGGCGGCGCTGCACAGACCTAGGGGGCGCCGCGAGCGCGGGGACGCGGGACAAGCTCCCCTCAGGCTGAGCGGCGCGCGGCCGATGGCGGGCGCGAGACAAACTCCCCTCAGGCTTAGCGCGCGGCCATTAGCAGGCACGAGACAAGTTCCCCTCAGCCTGAGCGCGCGCGCGCGGCTTTTAGCGGGCGCGAGACAACCTCCCCTCAGGCTGAGCGCGCGCGCAGCCCTTAGCAAGGGCAGGGGCGCGCGAGACAACATCCCTCCCGTCTTTGCGCGAGCGCGGCTCCTGCGCGCGCCCTCGCTGCCCCGCGCGCCTGCCGGCCAATGAGCGGCCTGGCTGGAGGCGGTGCTACCGGCGGGGGTGGGGGAGGAGCGGAGCGTGAGGGCGCGGAGCGTTCGAGGCGGCGGCGGGCAGGTCCCGCGCTGGCGGCAGGGCAGTGTGTGTGTGTGTGTGTGTGTGTGTGGCGGAGGGCTGCTCCTCCGGCGGCTGTGGAGGGCCGGCGGGCAAACCTGTACCGAAATACCGTCCCCCCGCCCAGTCCTGACAGTTCCACAGACAGACCCCCCCATCCAGTAGCTCCCTCCTCGGCTCCGTGGAGGATGTTCCCCCACACAGACACAGCCCTGTTGAGGTGTAGGTCAGGGGAAGGTGGGATGAGGCGCGGCGTGTGTTTGGGGCGGGGGGGCCGCGGGGGTGTGTGCGGGAGAGACGTGAAGGGAGAGGGGAGGTGAGGCAGCCGGCGCGGCGGCCGGGGCGGGGAGCGCGTCTGCCGGTTTGGAGGGAGGTGAGAGGGGAGCGAGGACGCGGGGCGGAGGCGGCGAGGTAGGCGCCCGGGAGGGATGGCGGGTGAGGTGCGAGCCTGCTGCCAGGGGAGGGTTAAAACGGCGCTTGTGCTGCAGGAGACGAGAAAAGTTCGGGCTGTCTTTCAGGGGCGGGGGGGAGAGCTGACAAGATTTTTGTTTGAGCAACTTCGCGCTTAGGTGCTTTGTTTTTAACTTGCGTTTATCCCCGGTGTACTTCTTTTGTAACTACTCGTGTTCTATCTTTTTAATAAGGGGGGGAGGGAATCTCCCATGAAAGTTTTCCCTTTACGGAAGGCGGGACTGAAACAATATCCGATGCATTGTTTAAATGTAAAACCTTCAACGCTTTTTTTTTTCTTTCGGTACGGTTTTATTGCCGCCGCTGCCGCTGTTGTGATAGCGCTTTCCCTCTTGTGTTTACAGCTTCTGTAAGGGAGAGACGCTCAGAGGAAGAACCAGGATCCCTGGGCTGCATAAACAAGGAAAGCAGGAGTCCATCTAAGCAAAGCTGGAAGGATTTCACCTTGTTGCTGTTTGTTTCGGGCGATTTTCCCTCCCCCCTCCCCGGACACTCTCCAGCAGAGGGTTTGTTTCGTTGCCGCGTCCATAGCCGGACAGAAGAAAAGCGCTTTACATGTTAAAGGTGCTTTTTGTCGTGGTCCCCCTGCAAGAAAGAGATCAGCACCAGCCTTCGAGGAGGAGGGAGATACGATCAACTGAGGTTTTCCCTACCTCCGGCTGAACGGCAGAGTTAAGTGACACCGCCGCTGGCCTGTGGCTGCCCGGCTGCACAGTGAGCTGGAACCACAGCCAGATCTGCTCAATTTACCTGCTCGAGGACCCTTCAAACCCTTCTATTGACGGTTAGAGATTTGTATCCAGAGGAAAATCGGATTAATATAAACTATGCAGAGCTTTGCGGGGATATCTGGAGACTACCCTCTCTGCATGGCTAATCTTGAAATTGTCTGAAATAAATCCTTAGCGCAAGGAATAGAGAGATACTTTCAATTAGTTGTGTTTTTTTTTTTCCTTGACGCTTCCCCCCCCCCTCCCCCCCCCCCCCGCCCCAATAATTTAACACTTCCATCGCAAGGTTTTTACAGGAGAATGGGACACACGCTGGAAAACTCACCACGCTTCATAAAAATCACAGGGGCAACAGTTTCCATCATCGTTGCGGTATGAAAGGTACTCTTTGGATTGTCTGCTGGTGGCTAAGATGGATCAGTCTTTCTCTGTTTCTGTTAGCGATGTGCTGAAGGATCCGGATTTACTGAAACACTGATGCCCATAAACTTACTCCCTCTCTGTTGAAGGCATTGGATGTGACAGTGCAGAGAAACATGTGTTTCACATTTCTGACTGGTTGTTTTGGTGCAATCAATACCTCCAGAAGAAACATTGACTTAGGTGGCGATTATCATACCGGGAGGCAGCCGGAGTGCTGCTTTCGGGTTGCATGCAAAGTGAGCACAAATCAAAGAGGCCGCCGTTCCTGTGAAGTGGGGGCTTCTCTTCCCCCCAGACTCCGGGGCAAAGGCAGCGGGCGATGTTCCCAGCCCACCAAAGAGAGCCCGGCCTCGGGGTGCGGAATGAGCAATGACCAAAGCGCTGTCAGGAGTGGCAGGCAGTCGGATCGGATGGGGATCAGTGAGGCAATAACGGTTGAAAGAAAGGTGGATCGCGAAATTATTGCCCGAAGGAATAGCAGGCGAGGCGGAATGATGATAAAGTTAAACTTCTGTTTCATCTTCTGTCGGGGATGGTGGGCGTTCCTGTTGCTTCAGCTCCACATGTTGCAAGCACTGGCACAAGGTAGGGCTAGAGACATTTTTGTTTATAGAAATGCTGCATCTGCCCTTTAAGAGGAAGGGAATCTCGCTCGGGTACAGAGAAACCCTTTCACTTTATCCTTATCAGAGGTAAACGGCAGAATTGGCACGGAGCTGATTTCATGTAGGAATGGTCGATTCTTACACACAATCGTTTCTTTATGGAACCAGGATTTGCAAACTGTACCTACATGTTTCTCTCCTTTTCTCGTCCTATCCTTCCCCTATCCCCACCTCCCACAGAGAATCAATAGCCCTGTCGGGACCAAACCTGCTTTTTTTTATTTGCTTAAATACGTCCGTACACTTCTGTTCTTTTAGGCAGCAAAAGAGTTAACTGCTGGTTGTGTGTGTGTGTTTAAAAACACTGTGCACTGAGCTAAGTTATTAGGAGAAGTGGACTCATAAATCCTCCGACTAGAACTAAATCAGGCATGTAAAAGGAATTCTTTAAACATATGAATACTATTCTATGTGAACCTCGGTTCGAGCATTGTTCATTTCTTTTGGATTGCCAAGTAACATTTACCCGAGACAAAAACTGCAATTGATTCGTATCTGAGCATTTCCACATCAGAGATCCTTGCAGTCAAATGAGTCACTTGTAAACGCAGGGTCAGAGTCGACCAATAGACTTTAAATATCAAGTGTCAGTCACTTTGCATGTAAATTCCCTTCTCAAAAAATAGCCAAATGGAGCTTAATTCTTAATAATCCTTTAACAGAGTAAACAATAAATGGCAAGCAGAAGCATTACAGTTGGCTGCGCCAAATAACATGCTGAACAAACGCAGCTTTCACTTTCTTTGCTGGGTTGAGTTTTATTGCTGTGTGCATTGTCTGACTGAAGTGGTGTGTGTTGTACAATGCAGAACTGTATCGTGTGGGACGATGAGTTAGTTATTAAAAGCGGAAGTTAATACTCTGTAAAGGGGAATGGTCTTTGTGTTTTAGTTCTTTGTTTTCAAGTATTTCATAGGGAACAACGGTGCATTCAGTTTTAATAACTGGATGGGCTTGTGTGTTGAGGAAGAGGGGTTATAAGCCAAGTCTGCTACAGTTTGTCTGCTCAGGGCATACTACTGCATCCTCGGAAAGTTTGGAGCCGCAGGATACAGAAGAGTTTTAATTCAGTGTTTAGTAATGGACTCCACCCTTATAAACCTTTTCCAGTGCTTTGTTTGTGCTGTCATTACTATTCTCAAACTACTTATGCTGAGGCCTGCAAGCCCTAACAGGCTATTGTTATTCTGAAACAAGACATACTTGAAATAATTCTGTCTGCAAATTAAAATTCACATCACTTTTTTTTTTCTTTTGGTAGTTGTTGCTGATAGATGCCAAGATGATGCTTCATTTTGGAAGGCAAATGGTGATGATTCTTGCTGTTTACATTAAAAGTGCAAAAATTTTTCATATAAGGCAGTTTTAAGTGCCAGTGATTCAGGAATCAATTTAGATGCCATGTAAAACAGTTTTCTGTGGTTTAGTAGTAAACTACCCATCTTATTGGATTAAAAAGTGAATTGAAACTTTTGTTTAGCACATAGTATAGAAAAAAATGTGATAGCATATTTCAGATTACTGAGCATTTGCAGTAGTATCAGTTTTAGGTAATATATATCTCAGGGAGTTATGTGGTGTTTAGAAACTATCCTAAAGAAAAGTCCTAACACCAAGTTAGTTTTATCCATCAGTATTTAAGAGGGAGAGGGGAAGCGAAGAGAATAAGATACATTATTTCTGAGAAATATTGGTGCAGACACAGGTATAGAGTTTAGAAGACAATAAACAATGAAAGATAAACCAATTATATAATGCAGAAACAAAAATGTTTTTATTTTTATATAATGCAGAAAACACGAATTACAGTTAGTCCTCTAAAAATTCTTTCACACATAAACCACCATGGAGGTCTTAATGCAGAGTGCTTCTATCGGGTTTTCACAAAATTTGTATTCATTTATAACTTATGGTTCTTTTTGTACTCTGAATTCTAATGGATTCTAATACATTCATCATTTTTATGCAAAAATTTACTTTAGAGAGAAGATGACAATTTTTGTAGAAGTCCTTCATGAAAATGGAAATTCTGCTACAGCCACAGAAAGTTTTTAATGGAATGATGTGGTCATATGCATGAAAGAATTACATGACTCCAATCTTTTTATGATAAAAAAATGAACATTCTAAATATATGGGCCATGGCTATTCTGAATGAATCATAATACTATGTTATAACCAGCTAATGTTTCTATAATAACTATTTCAGCATTAAAGAAATAAGAAATACTTCAGGGATACTGAAATGCAGGTTCTTAGTTCATAGGAAACAGATTAGATAAAGTTGTTGAGATTAAGTATTTTATACTGTAAGGTGAATGGAAGAAAAGGTTTTCAGCTGCAACAGGTTGGTTGGGTATTCTCTAGACTTGAATGATCATCCATGTAAAAGCAGATCTAGAGGCGAACTGTAGATAAAACCACTTACAAATTCATTTTATACTTAGCTCTTCAGCTCTTCTGTCTTCTGGTAGTTGTGTTACATAATTAGATATAACAATTTATTTGATTTCTTTTTCCTTTTCAAAGTGAATTTAATTATTACGAAACATACAATGGTTTATTGTACTGAATAATAAAACATTCTCTTCAAACCTTGGTATTGTTAGTGCAGACTTTCTCATTACGGGAGTGATTTTCTGGGTGGAAGAAACTGTACAGGTGACAAAGGTTGTGGCCTGTCCCATGACAGCCTACAGTGGTGCTCCCACTTCTGTCATGGCTGCAGATCTGCATAGATGCCCCTTCAGACTATGTGTGTGTCTCGCCTGGCTTACCACCTGGGCCCATCTGTGAATGGGAAGCTGGTCAGGAAAATTAACCTGTAAGAGTCTGAAAACTGTTGCACATTTCTTTGTTTATGCAGTTCTTTATGCCTGCTAGCGCTGTGATGCCTCTTTTCATGGCATTTTTGTTAAATTTGAGTATTAGGTGCTAGTTAGCCTCCAGTCATTGTGTGTCATCAGATAGTGATGAGATAATCACTGTAATTATAAAATTAGAATTTGCAAGGTGATGGTAGAAGTGAATCATTTCGACACAGTAACTACTATACTTAGAAAAACATGATCCTGCAGTGACCTCTAGCTCAGTGGTCTAGCATGCCTAGGCATAGTCCTGTTGAATACAGAGAGCTTGTTGCAGGATTGGAATTTATTAGTTATGTATGAGATTAACAAACACTGATGCCTACCGAGGTACAAAATGTTTACTAAAATACTAGAATATTTGTATGGAAATAGAAAAATTCTGCTTATTTAAATAGGTTGGAAATTGCTAGAGGCTACTCTACATGCATCTTAATGGATTTCAGTACCTTCCCAGTGTCTTACTTTTGTTGAAGAGCGAAAGAATATTTAGAAAATATACTTCTTCGGATTGGTGGCTGTTGTTCAGAATGATTCTAAAATAGATAAAAGCAGTGCAAAGCTTTAAGCTTCTCCAGCAGGAGATGGGTATCTTTAAATATTAAGAAAGAGAAGCTTGTCTGATTTTTCTTAGTTTTACAGCAACGCAAGTGTAACCTTTT
Source organism: Nyctibius grandis (assembly GCF_013368605.1). Classification (NCBI taxonomy): domain Eukaryota; kingdom Metazoa; phylum Chordata; class Aves; order Nyctibiiformes; family Nyctibiidae; genus Nyctibius; species Nyctibius grandis. The sequence continues at coordinate 95,318,190 of NC_090695.1, forward strand.
TATGCTACTTGATCAAATCTGTAATTCAGAATTCTACACATACCTGAATGTGCATTTAAGGTGATATTGATACCTATTACACTTTGACAGAAGCTGTGACATGGAAGATAGAAGAAAATGTTTCTGGGGCCCAACTTTTTAGATTCAAATATTTGATCTGGTGTAACTTATAAATATGCTAAGTGTAGGAAGCGATTTCAAGAAAATTTCAAACTGCATTAGATGCAGAGATGATAAGCAACTTCCATAGAGTATTTAGTTGTTGGAAGGACAGAGAGATGGTTGTGAGGGTAATACTTATTGGAGAGTGAAAAGCATTCTGAATTAAATGTAGAATGATGCATTACTAATTCCAAAAGATTCTGTTACTGTTTATTGGAAACTCATTAATTTGTATTGGATTTACCTCTTGTGTTCCCTTTCTTTAGATGAATATTTTAAGCATGTGCTAGACTTTAAACAGGTGAACTCTTTGTGTATATAATTATAATAATTAAAAAATTGATTTGGAGGAGTAAATACAAGCCTAGTCTAAATAGGAATGGGGTCGAGAGAGTTAGCTTTTTCTGTGGCCATGTCATGCGACTTCTAGCTCTCTCCACTGTGGTAAATCTAGGTTTGGTTTATGTGCTTATGTAGATCTAAGCTTTGAAATGGAAGTGTTTTTAAAGTTCATTTTCAGCTGTTCTAGCTCCCTGAACTTAGTCAAACTGGGATCACACAAACATCAGGGACAATGCAAAAGAGGTGATGGGGATTCAAGGCCAGGGTCATGTCTCTGGCAGCCATCACTAAGATCACTTTAAATCGTTAGTGAGTTTTCAGACTCAGACGAAACAGAAGGGAATGCGCACTGCCTAATTTCTTACAAAGATGTGGAGGCCGCTGTTCCTGGGTAGAAAATAGAAAGGTTAGTGCCTTTAAAGGGGTGGTTTAGAAGACAACTTTGGATTTCTTCTGTGAAAGACCCTTTAAGTCAGTTTCTCCCTCTGTTAGATGGAGTCTTCCTAAAAAAAGTCTTCCTAACCTAAGCTTGTAAGGTAAGTGCTAGGTTAGGTAATATGAATATTCCCCTTAATCCCCTTATATCTCAATTCTGGAGACCTGTAGTGGGAGTAATATTGTTTTCTTAAAAAAAGAAACTTTGTAACTTAAGTTCCACACTCCACAGGTATTACTTTGTAATGTTTGTATCTAATATGCAGATTCAGCAGGTAAAAATGGTGATATGAGCTCCAACAACTCTGATAAAAGGAAGTCTCTAACACCACTGTGTGCAAAATGTGGAAGTGGATTGTACAATCTTATGTCATACCATCCAGATAACTTTTGAAGTGTCATTCTTGATAAATGATAAAGCATTTGCAGTTTTTAAGCAGATAACATGAATCTTTAATCCTGTTTTTCACATTTCCATGCTCTGTTGCAGCAGCCTGGAGAGAAAGTTGATTCTGGTAGATAAATCATTGTCCCTTAGGTCTCTTTAAACCCCTTTATGGTCTTTCAAGCCATAAGCCGTATATTTTTCTAATAAACTCCTAGGTCTAACAAGTTATCTAAAAAATAATTTGTTTGGTATAGCCCTCTTGGACCACAAAGTAGACAATAATGATACATAGCTCCAGTACATGTTGCCAAAATAGTCCCACATTGATTCCTGGCTGAAATTGAAGAGTTTGTAACTCATTATTACACAAAGAATCTAAAGATCTGGTAGATGCTACTTCCATCCTCAGATTCATATTTGTCTAACTTTGTATCTTTATTAGCTGACAGTGTTGTGGCTTTGATAAGTGGTTTTGGCATTGAGTTAATAGGAAATCTACTCAGTAGCAATGCTACCTTTTAAGGGAAGGTACTAAGAAAATAATAGAACTATTTGGAATGTTTAGACATTTAGAAAAAACTTATTTTGTTACATTGATACTGTTTGCTCACCTAACATTTGTGTTGAATACAGACTCAGTACAACACAGTCATTGCTATCTTCCTTGCACATTGGGGAATGTCCCTTGTTTCTTCTTATCTGTCAAGAAGTGCAAAGGACATTCATGACTAAATACTTATGAAATAACTAAATGGTATGCGGTGATTGGAAAAGAAATAGATGGTGCTATGGCATACTTGCAGTTCAGAGAGAATACATTTATCATAACATGGAACACATGGCAAGTGACAAACTGCTGTAGTATTTAAGTGGGTGGGAGGAGGTTAGGGGAAGTCTCTGTCAGTATTTCTAAATGTGTGTACTGATTAGAGTATTTTTAAGTCCTCTCGAATCTGTGCATGCAGAGCTACAACTAACTTTTCCTGCAGATTGTTCACGACTGTTTTCTTTCCTTTGGTATCCAGAGCTTGAATAAACTCTGATTCTAAACTATCATGGTAACGTAACATTTGCAAAATAGCATCCTTGTGCTTTCTTCCCTGCTATCCCCCTTGCTTAGGAGAAACTCTTTGTCCATGAACAAATATGTCCTTTAAAGTCTTCAAGCACTCTTTCTTTTCTATGATATATAAAAAGAACTTTACACTAGCTCAGTTGACAATGCACTGGAAATACTGTTGTCGCATGATGAAGACTGTCTCATTGTTCGCATGTATACCATCTGTGTGACGCTGTTGTCCTCTATTTGCTTTATCTTTTTGTCCCAGGTTGATAAAGCCTCTACCACAATGTGATTCTGGTCTCTGATTATTGTTCCTAGGTGCTATTGTAATACAAATAATGCCTACTGCTAGTAGAAGACTGAGGTGATAGTTTAAAACCCCTGATTCTACATGGGAAATGTAGAACAGATTCCTTAGCTATCCTCTAACTGGACACAGAATAGCTTTTCTAGGACACTCCTATTATCTGAAGCAGGGCTTTTATTGTGCTGGAAGGCCTTGTTCACGACAGATAATCAGAAAGATTGTTTGATGGTAGGTTATCCCAGGCATTGTTTTTCAAACATGTTAGATAAGACTAACAGGCAAGAGATCAAGAATAGTAACTCCTGTGTTTCACCTTTTGCTATTTTTATTGCCATGAAGAAGTTTTGTTTTTGAAGAGGGAGTAACTGAAGTTACTTTTTTAAACCATTTTAATACATGCCACTTCAAACACCAGATTTTAAGGTAAATGCTATCAACTAATTTCCCATTTCCCTTGAGAATTTCTTTTTTTTTACAAACTTAACTAGTTACTTCTTTATCATGACCATCATCATATGTGTCTTAAATGGAGAAAAATATGTGGATTTTTGTTAAATTAATTTCCTGCATCATCATGTGCAATCATAATTTTTAAAATAACATATTTTAAAAAGAAAATAATATTCTTTGTAGTTATCTTAAACTTTTTAAGTTCTGTGCTATCTTTTCTCTTGGAACTAGTGTGCAAGATTCTTAGCTTTTAAGAACTACTGAGAGGTCTGTGGGTTTTTTTCCTCTTGAATAGAATACATATTTTATATAGTAACTTCTTGAAATTTGTAGACTGAGAGAAGGTGTTTCCTATTCACACAGCCTAATCATGCTCGTGCTCATTATCCATACAACAAGGCTAAAATTTCACTTTTAAGCATTTCTGTTCATGGAAATAGGAGGATAGGTTAATTGATTCTACCTTAATTCAATTAACAAAATAGGCCAGTGATACTATTGTTTAAGGAAGTCATCAGCAGAAAAATTTCAGGTGACTCTGGAGTATAAATCTACCATCTATCCACAAGTTTGAAGTAGTAATGAATAACAGAACAAGGTAGATTTCATACCTGTGTGTTCTGAAAACTTAAAGCTTACCTCAAAGTCATTTATCTAGTACCTAACATCTTTATTTCAAGTTCCTCTATACTAATGTTGATAGCAATCTTCGTCAGATTTAATTATTTTCATTATATATGATTTATTATTAGGATATAATGGGTCAAATATTTATGCATATTTTTCTGAATCTTCAGTTGAGAATTCTGAGTTCATGAGAGTCATGTCAAACTCAAAAGTTTTAAGTGCTGGTAATTCAACATTCCATTCACTATGTAAATGTATCATAATTAAAATGATGCCTTGTTAATCCCATTCAGGTTTCTCATGAGTATAATTTTCAGCTTTTGTATACTGAATATAGTTATGTCTTCTGCTACCCAAAACCTGAACAGACATACTTATGGCATACTGGTGTCAATAAAAATCTGCAGTGATGTTAACTGTTGTGCCTGTTAAAATTTGAAGAGTGCAAATCTTATTAATTCTGTTACTGAAATCCAGGTAAGATCTAAAACTTAATTTTTTGACATTTTCAAATTGTTGAGCTCCACTATAAAAAAATAAGTGGGGCAGCCAGTGAGAAAATGTAAGATGGCTCTGCAATTGGACCATCCTAATCTCATGGGCAGAGACTGATACTTTTCATCTGTAACAATTCAGAATGAGAGCTTGATGCCTGCAAAATAGCTTTCACCAACAAATGTGGTATCACTTTCACCCTAAATGCTCTTTGACTGAATAGAGATATAAAACTTTTTTCAATTTATTTTATACATTTGACGTTATGCTGAATATTTCTGTTTTAGTATTTTCTTTCTATAGGCAGTTTGCTCTATAAATTGGCAGTCAGTGAGAAGAGACGTAAACACAATTAAGCCATGACTAAAACACAGGCAAATGAAACTAAAAACTGTCAGCAGAGGAAGCTGTAGGCAGACAGAGCTTTTAAAAGTACCTCAGAAAGAGTGGTGGCTTCCCCTAAATGGCTGCGTCCAAATGGGCTCAATGAAGGAAGGATATTCTTTGGTTTTACTCACTAAGTAGGGTTGTGTTTTCATTGCCCTTTAAATTGTTAGTTTCATTGTGATAGTTAATAAATCAAGGATTAAATCAAGGATCAGTTAAATTGTAGTTATTTTTCTATACTTACAAATGACAAAATACAAAAGCTTTTGCCCATTGTCAAGTACAGTAATAAAGCAAAGTGATTTATCAGTATGAATTGGTGGCAGGTGAATTAGGAGACAGTATTTTTAATCTTCTGATTTTATTCTGTGGCTCAGTTACATCAGTGCCAGTGTAAACTCTTCAGCTTGGGAAGAACCTCTCCACTAAGGTGTATTCTGATCTCAGCTAAAGTTACACCCCCAGAAGTTTTCAGTCATCACATCCTAGTGCAGCTGGGTAATAACAAAAAGCTTAGCTCCTCTTGATCACTCTGCTGACTTGGCGAATAAAAGAGAAGAGTAACTGTCAGTTTGTGCTTGTGCAGTCTGGTCAAAAAGAGTTATTAGGTTAATAAATAATCAGTGACATTATTTAATATCTGTTGTGATGGTTTAATATAAATGAGGTTGAAGTTTTCATATTCTATATAAAAAATAAAGTGCTGAGTATTTTTGGATTTCCACACTTTTAGGTGAACAAATGTTCTTACATACAAGAACAGTTCTTACAAGAATTCTTAGTGTTCTAAATATCTTTCTATAGAGCTGCTGGACATTATAAGTACTGATAAGCCAGCTTTTGTGCAAATGTTCACTATAGTGGAGGAAATGTTAGCTGTCGCTTTATTAGAATTAATGGTATAACTACTCATGTTTACTTGAAATTCATTGCAGCATGAAGTGATTAGGCATTGGTGCTTTGGTAGATTACAGCATATTGCACGTTTTTTATAACCAATTAGTGAGTGTTGGTGTTGGACATGTGCAATGCATCTAGTTGTCACTCACACTTGAGCTGAATTTAATTAACATCCATGTCTGTGTGTTTACCAGAAGAGTGCTGTTGGAACTGCTAACATGTGACAAAAACAGTGGATATTATCTAACTCCAGAAAGAAAGAAAATGTTTACTATTGTTTGTTTTTTTTACAAGGCCAGATATAGTGCTGTTCTAAGGGCATAACTGCCTTGACTGAAAGAGCTCCCAAAACCAGTATTAGAGTTGCCAGATATGGGTTTCTCATAATTCAGTCAAATCTTCTATTCTCTGTGAAAGACAAATGTCGATTTCATACATATTTGCAGCTTGGTCACTTTTCCAGACATCCGACAGTCTCAGCTGCCTTGAAATTCTGGAAAAGTGGCTACATGCTGAATAAACTGTGTGTATGCATGCTTGGTCAGATGCTGCATCAAGGCAAGTAAAACACAAGACATCATAGTTATTCAGAGCTCACGTAGTAAGCTGACAAGTAGAATGTACTGTGCATATGAAGACCTGTCCATAGTGATTGATATATTGGGGATTTTTGAAGCCTTCAGTGTGTTCAAGCCCTCTGAAGTCCTATTACTGATGCTGGTCAGTTGTTCTTTTACTGTTGTGGTTTTTGTAGACAAAGTATTACATCTACATATAAAGAAGTTTTAAATTAACTTATTATTATTAGTCATATTAATGCTTTGCATAATTATATTTTCCAAGATTACATTTTAATGCTTCTGTCCCGTTTTTAATAATAATTCTTTTTTTAACAGGTTATTTTAACATATCTGAAAGAATATTTTGTGTCATTTGGTAATGAGTTAAATAATTGCACCCTTATAAGACTGGAGATAGGTAGAAGAGTTTTATTTGATTACTGTGATTAGAGTGGCAGAGGAATCCTTCGTCATTTATCTTCTTTAGTGTCTTGATGACTATTTAACCATCTTGGATCCTATTTCTCTTCATGCATCATCTACAGAATTGTTTATTAAGTTCTGAACAATTAACCTATGCAAACTCTTTCAAGGCAAAATAATCTGAGCAAGTGCTGATGAAGCACTTGCACAATATCAATATTGCATCGATATTGCAAATATTCATTCATTCATTCACTTTTTGTATCAATTTGACAATAGGATATATTTTAAGGGAAGAAAAATAGATTTTAATAAGCTTATTTCTGTATTACTGAACAGCTATTTAGGGAAATTAAAGTACTTTCTTAGCTATGAATAGTAGGTTGAAAGAACTGCAACAAAAATACTCTTGTAGCTGTACTGCTTACTTCCAGGAAACTACCCTATTAATTCTATTACAGATTATTAGTAGCGCATCATAAAGTGTGTATGAAGATGAGATTACTCTCAGTCTAACTGAAGAACATTATAAAGCTAGAAGAAACAAACCTTTGAAGATGGTTAGATCAGAGTTTACTGGAGACTTAATTATATTGACTAGTTCATATGACAATGTTAATAATATAAAATCTGCTACTCACGGCTTTGAATTCTTAAAATGAATGCGCCACAGTAATGTGAAAACTCAGCCTCATTGTCAAAAGGAGTTTTATAATTTTTTTTTTGTGCTTTCAATTATTAATCTAAAGTTATTTTTATCAGTTTTCACATTTTGAAAACTTTGTCAGAGAATTGTAACTATTTTTTTTGTGAGGATTCTTGTATAACAAATTATGTTCCTACTAGGCAAAATATATAAATATTTTGCTAAAAATATTTTTATATATAAAAATTTTGCTAAAAACTAGCATACAGTTTCCTCTGTCAAGCTATTTTGATATTGACGTTAAATTAGGTTAGCTAAATTATATATTATCACCAAAGGCAATATAACAAAATACATGTGGAATACATTGAAGTACATGTTAGTCCATCAACTTTGTAGAGAAGCATGTCTCTGGGAGGTAGACAAACATTATTCTGACTTTATTGCTGCTTTGAGAGTTAATGACCATAATAAAGGTAAGTATAGCTCACTAATTATCTATTAGTTTTGTTTTTAATAGCATTTTAATTTGCATATTGGTCTTCTGCTGAAAACACATGCTTTTAATTGTTCATCTTCAATTAGCATTACTTTTCAGGTTTTTAAATGAGGTTTTAAAAAGTTTAAAAAGTTTGTCTAAATGAATTTAGATACCCAGTTAGAAATGTACAAAAGTAGGCTCATGTCAAAAATACTGGATTTTAGTTAGAAACTTAGGAGTTATATATTCAGTTCTTGTCCTACATGCTTTTCAACTTGGAATGTTTTGGGCCATTATGGCCATTACCAAATTGTCTGACTTCTCTGTCTTACCTTGGACCAAATAGCTTATTGTTTAGACCCTAGCGTTACAGTTTGAAGGGATAGACTATTGACTGTTGACATTTTGCACAATATCAGATGTTACTCTCTCTAAGATCTTTCTTACAGGATGGAATTTAGTTTCTTTGATCTTGTAAAAGTAAAGTAGAAAGTATACTTTAAGTTGATTTGGAAAAAAATGCTTTTACAAATATATTTTTTTTCATATTTGCATTACTTAAAATGCATTTTTTTGGTCTTATAAATATGCTAATCTTTATAAGCTGCTTCTAGTATGACATATGGTATATAATTTGGTTTCAGTTCTTTGACATCAACCTAGTTACTGTTACATAAAAATGTACAATTAGCAGGGAAAATTAGTATATTCAGTGGCATGATACTTATAAGACTTTTGAGAAGAATCCAGGGTATTAATCTGTATTATAATCAGACAACTGTTTGAAGAGGACTTGTAGTTTCTGTTAATTGTATGTTTGTTCCTTTTTAGACAGCACTTCTTTTGGGCCTGTTTGGACTGATGGAAAAACTGCGGAGAAATACTTGTGAATAAAAGAGCAAAGCTCAGTTAAACATCTGTTTATATTTTAAATAGTTTTATATTAAAAAATATATTTAACTTAGAAGTAATTAAGGTTGTTTTCTTAGGGGGATGGAGCAGTGTCAAGAAAAAAAAAACAAACAAAAAACCACAAAACAAGTTTCAAAGATCGCTTGAAATTGCACCTTAATCTATCAATCAAGGCTTAGCCACATGAAAGCACAATATTGGCTTACAAAATGAAACAAAGTGAAATGATAAATTCAAATGTTGTAGGTTTTTACTCACATAGAGCCAATGAATAAAAAACTTGAGCTAAATAAACTAAAAAAGCTCCAGGAAAAAAAGGTGAATTTTGCTACCATGCTGCTATTTACATGGAAGGAGATTTGTCTTTTTTTTTCTTTTTTGAAATTTAGTGTATTCTAACTGTCTGATGATCTATGTCTGCTCCCCATTTTACAGGGCTGTGCAGAGATAACATTTCTAAATTGAAAAGCTATCTCAGGTAACTTGCAATAATCTAGCAGTAATAGTGCAGAGCTTAATGCAGATACACTCGGTTAAAGTGGGAAGTTCCATGATCTTGTCCCTGCCCTCAGGATCATGTGTACAATTTAAAATAGAGGAAAAAAATTATAAACAATATTAGGGGCAGGCATAGGAACCCAAGGCTCCTCCCTCTCAAGGATTTCCTGCTCAGTCAGGATCCCTCTTGTTTGTGTGTTGATGCTTTTGCCCTTTCCTTTTTGAACGCTGACCCATATACCCACTTGTTACGTCTTCATGTTAGAACATGTTAAAAAGAGTTGCATTCATTGTTAAGTGCTTTCTATTCAAATTAGAAGCAGTTAAGTGTTGTTACATGGATACTTCTGCCTTTTCTTACAAACGTTTTCTCTATCTTAGCGACAAGCGATACTTTATAAGCCATGGAAAGACAACTATAGGCTGTTTGACTTGACTCTTGGTATTAAAGGGTTCTTTGCTAGAAACTGATAATGAAGAACATTTCCAAGAATTAATTCATTATTCTTGGTTTTGGAAGGTTGGTTTGATTATGATTTTCATTTAGCGAAATTCTATCCCCAAATCATTGAGCAGTGATTCCATACAATTTTATTAAAACTAATGAAATGAATACTCTGTTTATAGGCCAAATTCAATATGGTACTTTAGCAAAAGCTTAATTTCAACTACATGAGAAGTGATATTACTGACAAGTCAAGCATGCTTTATCTTAACTGAAGTTGAATCATCATTTATATAAAAAAACCTCCCAATCATTTGAGGTCTTTCGTAATTAAAAGTTTCTGTAAATTAGTCTTAGTAAATGGAAAACATCCTATTAGTCTTGCTTGGCTTGCTTTAGAATTTGTTTTGAGATTTTGAGTGTGTAGTATTTCTTATACTTTTGGGCCACTAGTTTAATATTATTTGTGCAAAAACTGGCAGTAACATCACTGAAGTGATAGTCAGGGAGTCTTGTCTTTTTTGTACTAACATCTCTAGTCTCATTTTATCTTAATACAAAGTGATCTGCACTTAGTAAGATATAAGCTTCAGCTAATCAGAATTAGCAGCTATCTAGAGTAATAGACTGTTGAGGTGTGGCTGTGGTTCGCCTGTCAGCTTTGCCTCTCTCAATGTACATGAAGATCAGGTGTGCTTGTGCTACCTGTCAGGGCCTTGAGGACATTAGGTCTAATTTCCCTGACCAGCCTCACCAGGGCCCTCCACTCACATGTTCTGCCCCTGGGCCCAGGAGCTACATTTAAGCTGAGGGCTGGGTGTTTAGTCCCTGCCTGAGCTCTGTTATAGGTGTGCCTGCCTCCTGGACAGACCTTAGGCCTGTGTGGTAGGTGGCTTGTCTCCTAGATGCCCCCCTCAGATGTGCCTTATAACTTGTGTCTAGTGCTGCTTCTGTCCCCATTTCTTTTTGTCTCTGGCTGGTCTACCTGGGTATCACTATCTTGTGTCTTGTCTGGGACTGTTAATGGATTACATTACCAGCACCTCCCTCTGCCTGCTGTGTTCAGGTGCTGTGGGACTGCACCCTGGGTGTGGAGGGAACTCCCTGTGCTGGGATCACGCTTGGCTCCTGGTTTGCTCTCCCTTTGGAAACAGCCAGCCCTGGCTGCTGCTTGACACTGCTACACATTCAGTAACCTGTTGTGGGATGAGCACTATGGTAAAGAGACTTTCTTAGGGTTGGCAGCCAATACTCTTAATCTTGCCCTTTTTCATCGGTGGCAGGAACAGCAAACAGCTCTCTGGCTCAGATAGAATTTTCTGGCACCAGTACACCTTTCCATCCCCTCACACCTGCTTCTGATCCCCTTGCCCGTCAGCCTATCTTGCCTGCCGTGCCTTGTTGAAATCGCAGTCTTCCAGCCTCACTTCCCCACAATTGCTATAAGGCTGTGAGCTTTTTATCAGCATCTGCGGCTTCATGACTGAATTAAATAGGCTTAATTTTGAGTGTGTTTTTAAAAGACAAATTAACTAAAATACAATGATGCAGATGCTGCAATTCACTGACTCAGAACAAAAAAGCAGCGGGGCTGGAACGGGATTCAAAGGTTCAACAGTGTATTCTCCTGAGCTATGGCAGGATCAATCATACCAACACAATTCCTGACAGATATTTATTTAATCTGTTTTCTAAGCCCTTCAGTGAGGGAGATTCCAGAGATTCCATTGTCAATCTGTTCACTATTTAACTATCCAAGCTGTAAAGACAGAATTTTCTTGAGATCAGAGTCTAATTGCTTTTGCTGCTACCACTACTCCAGATTGCTAAAGTAGATGGTATTTTAGACACCTGCTATACATAATCCTTTTCTGTTTCATGGTTTTGATGAGCCTGTGCTTCTTGCATTGAAATTTGAAAAGAACTGAACCAAGCTATCCTTTGTTAGTGAAGTAAACAAATATCCAGACTGTGTCCTCAACAGATTACTCAGCCAAGTTTTGGGAAACCACTTGGAAAGTCCTAAGAGTGCTGGGGAAGATTTAGCAATTAGGACTTTCATTAAAAAAAAAAACAAAACAAAACAAAAAAACACCACAACAAAAAGCCAACACAAACCCCACAAGAAAACATTTTTATGTAGGCACCTGCACTTTTGCAGCCTTCAGTCAGAGTTGGTAGTGAAGTTTTATGCTCCTTTCAGCTTCATTCTTCTCAGTCTGAACGTGTTCTTGGTATATTGTGTCTTACTTAGGTCAGTCAGCTTTCAGGGGTGTCTGATGAGAATCCTTTAGTTCTGAACTTGTTTGCTAAGTATTAGACCCACCCCAGCATCCCCCCCAGTATACCTGAGGGTTGTTCAGCTGGGGAGGAAACACCATTAACGTATTCCTTAAGGTAAAATTGAGATGTAAAATTTCAGTTCTCAGAGCCTGAAATCTAGCTTCCTTCTCCTTGCTTGGTAGTCGTTGCATTAAGCATTGCCTTCTGCAAGACTGAATGCTTGCAGGCCAGCTATTAAGTAAATATATTGAAGCACAGAGAACGTAGGAGACTTCAATGTTTGGTGAAATAGTACATGTGGCTCAAGTAAAATGACATTGTTTTGTTACTTTGACTTGTAGGGTTTGTTTTTTTCCCTGAGGAAATGCTAAAGATATTTAATTTGGAAGAAGACTGTTTGGATGTGTTTATCTGCAGGGAGGAGGAAAAAAGGTATCAGAGTGGGGTTTTAAAAACGAGATGGAGCAAAAGAGAAGTGTAGTCTTTTAGAATGGGATTTTTTTGTTTGTTTTTGGTGGGTTTTGTTAGGTAGGAGGTCATACTTTTGCCAAAGCAAGCTGTTTGGAGAAGGACTGGAGTCCACATTTCAGGACAAGCCAGAAGGTCAGAGGCCCAAGGTAAGAAGTTTGGAATCCTAAATTCTCGAGAACACTCAAGAGTAGGAGGAAAGTGCAAGGGAACTGACAAATGGAAGATAATTGTTTGCTTACATGTTCGTATTTCATATGCTCTTTTCAGAGTGACTTGTTTTAAACTGTGAAGTTATTTTGTGCTTTTAATTCTCAACTCTTCTAGAGTTAGTAGGCAGTATATTGGAATGGCTACAGGTTTGGAGCTCTGGAAGAGAACAGTGTTAAAGTATCTGCGGCTTTGGGAGGTCTGCACGGTCTGAGGGGGGATCAGGCTCTGTCAACCACGCAGTTCTACTGCTAAAGGTACCGGAAAGTTCTGAGAAGGCCAGATGAAAATGAAGAGCCAGTGCTGGAGCTTAAGCAGTTGAAGGAAGCTCGAAGGCTGTATGAGTCGAATGTGGTGGGGCAGTAACTTGATGAGTGCCCAAACGGGAAAGTTCCGCACGTAGCCCCTGACCCAGAGCACGCGTGGGATGCGGCGTGAAATCGCCGCCTCGGGAGGGCCAGCAGAGGGCGCCAGAGGGCAAGGCGCGCGGTGGCTGCGCGCGGAGCGGTGCCCCGCGCGCGGGCTGGAGCCTGGCCCGAGCCCCGCGGGCGCACCCGCGCAGCGGCGTCCGGTCAGCGTGGCTGCGGCTCCCGGGCCCCTTGGGTGTGGTTTCAGTCCGCTCGTGTGATCTAGGTCGTCATCTCTGGTAGCGCACTTGAAGCGACATGTGGTAGAAGGTAGTTTGGTCCAGCCCAATGACCACGGAATCCTTTCATGTACTTACAGATGAATGTTTTGATTAATAACTATGTAGTGTATGGTAAAAATACTTTCAACACATTGTACAAGGCTATTAAAGTTAGGAAGATAAACAGTTTTATGTAGTTTAATGTATGAGTAAGAACTTAAAATTTAGGAGTTCTCCTAAGACAATGTTTTAAAATTCTTTTTCTAGTTGTGAAATGGATTTTTCTTCTCGCTTCAGTCCAAGAGCAGTATAGACTAATGCAACAAATAATGCAAGAATATCATAATCCATTTGATTTTTGTCATAAAAACGTGTTTGATTTGTGAGGAGAGATATTTAACGTGTTGAAGGATTTGATGAGCTAAGAATTACAGAAAGCTTTTTTGGATAACTAATAACTTGTTGGCTATCCAGTTACCTTCCTGGGAGAAAGTGATCCCAGAAAATGGTCTTTCCATTTCAAGGAAGGCCATATTTCTTTCAAGATCCTCTACTACATTCAATATATGGCTGAAGTCCCAGTAGCCTTAACAGGGTCAGGGTTTTATTAGAACTTGTCGTTTGTATTATGCTTCATAGATCTCTGACTGTCTGGAAGAAGCAATGAAGGATATACAGTGCAGTTTATTTACCTGCCTAGTGGTGTCCAAATGAGCAAAGCTGCTGTTGTACTTGGAAGTTCAGTTCAATTAGTTCAGAAAAGATTTTGTTATGGATGGACAGCAAAGCTGTAGTTTTAAGAGAACCAACCATGAGAAACTATGCATTTATCCAAAGTGTGTCTTTTTTTCTAAATATCCTGTGTTTATTAAGTATTCACCAAGTATCCAATCTGATTACCTGTCTCCTGCCTTGTACTAAAATTTGTCATTTCTTGATGTTAAATGAAATGGTTGAATAGAAATCTCAACTCTTCCCCCACCGCTTTTCTTTTCTCCTATGGCCATACAAATTATGAGACTTTTTCCTTTCTGGTAAATAGACTCTCAAGCACTCAACTCTAGGTGCTTCTAGCAAGCGATAGACCTTAGCGTTGCAGCTACTGGAGGATGAAACAATACTTTGTGTGTGGCTGGTTTGTTTTGTTAAGAACAGTAATAGATTAGTCACACAGCTTTTGTGGATAAGAAGGCTGAGTAATTTAGCCTGCTGGCAGGACCCTCCCCTACAACAAGACTTGTCCTATTTTGTATATAATAGACAGTTTAGTTTGCCTTTATCTTGGTAGGGGGAATTTTTCTTGAGGTCCTGAGTTTGGATTTTAAGGGATTTTCTGTTTTTTAATATATCCTTGTAATTTTATTAGTATTTAATTAAAATAATGTTTTGTTGTAGTAATTGCAGTTCCCTTCTTTTCAACACACAAAGCTTTCACTTTATATCTCAGATGCATATCATGCTCTGCCTTTTTTATCACATCGTCTTTGAGTATTATATTGGTGTGAGACCACTGAATAATTTGTCGTGAATCAGCACAATTTTTTTTTCTTGAAATTTAAGAAAGAGTGCTATACCAATTAAGAGGCGGTAGAATAGTATGCTTTTGAATTTGGAGCTGTGACAGATAGCAAAGCATTATTTAGTGAAGAATTAAGGTTTAGCAATTCAACATCACACATTTTTTTTTGTCTAAAAAGTACACATTTTAAATCCAATACACTTTCTGTTTTCTTTGTTTTGCCATGTAGTTGGTTTTTTTTTGTGGCGTGGTGGGAGTTTTGGGGTTTTCTTTTTTTAACTCATAACCTTCCTATATTTTATGTACTGGACATTGAGAGTGAAGCTGACAGCATTAATGAAGTGCAAAAGCTAATTTACTATATTTTGTCTGAATTTAGCCTGGTATCCACTCAAGTGAAGAATTAATCTTGGATATATGATGATATATAATAGTGTTGCACTTGGGAGCAGTGCAGTTACATTTCTCTTATTTAATTATCATGTCAAAGCGAGGAGAGTGGTCTCCCTTTTCATATGGTGTGGTAAGGTTATGTCTTGAATTTTTCATGCATACAAATCTAAGCGTGTTGCTGCTGTAGGATTGAGAAATCAGAGGACAGAGTACATGCAGTGTTGGAGCTGGAAAATTAAATATTTCAGTACTAAAATTTCCACTTGCTGTTTGAAGATGGAGAGATGCAGATAAGTGTGTTGCAGTAGGAAGGATGCAGAGGTGAAGATGAGAAGAAATTGTCTAGAATGGCATAATAGCTTGTAATTAAAAGGGGAGGGAAAAATAAGGAAAGAGATTTGGTTCATGATTCTGTGATATTTTTCATACTGCATGTTAAGTTTGTGCTAACAGTGAGTACCCACTTAAACTGGGTGGGACAGTATGTTGGAATAAGCACTAGGCAAAACATCCATGATAGAAAATTGTTGGCTAAAACCTACTTTTCATACCTAATGTTTATTTGTCTACAATTAGTAGCTGTAAGGATGATGTTTTTATATGTAAAAGCTGTTGCCATTTTTGGAAAAAAAGAAATTTCCAATTTAAGGAATGCAATCAGACTAACTTTTTTTTCCTTAAACTAATGCCTCCCAACACTTTGTTCCAGGGTTCAGATGGAGAATAGGCTAATCTGTACTGAGGTTCTTCAAAAACCAAATAATGCCGTGCTGTCTCTCTGTTTCTCTTATTTATTTATTTATTCTGATGAATCCTACTTGACATATCCATTGTTTGGATGACAAACAAATAAAAAGGAAAAACAGTTTTACTGCTGCTTTTTACGTGTTTTTTTTTTTTTTTTCTTTCCTGTGGTTTTCACACACTATTTATTCCTGGTCTGTAGGCAAACAGTTCAGGTGATTTTTTTTTTTTCAATTATTATTATTTTTGTTGTTAAATTATGACTGCCCTTTTAGTTTATTTCAAGTTAAGAGTTAATCTTGATGAGTGGAAAAATCTTGCACAGCTGAATGATGTCATATTTTTCATTCCTGTTTGACTAATCACTGAAGAAAGGGGAAGGAGTTTGCAACTTTCAAATGTCAAGACAGTCCTGAAGAAAAATGGGACAACAGGTTAATTGTGCTATTAGATCACAGAAATGGTTATGCACATGTTTATATGATATGAGTAGCTCTCAATTATCTCATGGAGTTAATGGGTGTATTGAAGACACAGTGGTTTGGCAGTGCTGGAATAGAAGCTGAGCCTTTCCCAGCTATAAGCAGTAATCTCTTTCCTTTGCCCATTGGTATGCGGAGGTTGGTGTGCATATGCTACATATGTATCTGGAAAGATTTCTTTAAATGGTCGTTTCAAAAGTTGTTGACTCATCGCAGTGGTGTGTGTAAAAGAAAACAGAAGTCATGGGTGTAAGAGGGAAACAGTCATAGACGCAATACAGCTATATCCCTGGCAGAAAGTTATTTGGAAAAAGAAGCTAATTTCCATTAGAGAGATGAAGACGCTAGGTAAGGAAATTGCTGCTTCCAATTTCTTTCTGTTCTGCTCAAGAAAAAGATATTATTTCCCTCTGACTGGCACTATGTATGATGACATAGCTTCTGAATGCAGAAATCTAAGAATATGTAATGTGTCCAATCCTGATATAAAGATTTAAAAATCAGTAGGAAAAGACATGTCGAACTCTGTTCACTCTAACAAGCAGAAAAGAAAAAAAAATCTTGCAAGTGCCTTTTAACTAGATTATCTACAGTTTTCTGAACTCATATACAAACATAATAGCCCATTTATGGAAGTTTTGATTTCTGATACTTAAACAGATTAAGTATTATTTCATTCTAAACGTAATTTACCTGAGAATACATGAGATACCCTAAAGCACTAATATATACATTGTTTTACTACAACACAGTTGCAAGCCCTTTTCCTAGTTTCATAGCCTTTACAGTCATAAGGTATCATTTGGCCATTCAGACTAAGTGAGGGAGCTATTAGTACCCCGTTTAATGATAATTGAAACAATAGAAAACACTGCCTCAAGTACAGGCCTATGTGACCCGGTTAGTTTGAGAGCTAAGCTGTATGCCTCTGTGGAATTTTTTTTTCTGGAATCTGGAAAACATTGCTTGCTATTGAGTTTTAAAAAGAAAGGCCAAAAAGTAGGCTTAGTTCAGTCTTAAACTTAGTGAAGTGTAAAAGCTGAGAATAGCTAGGCTTTGTACAACTAAAGTTTGAGATCTTCGGACGACAAGGGAGTTGATTAAATCCACTATGTCCAAATATTGCTACATAAGACAACAATTTTTCCGATCCCTTCTCTCAGAAGAACCTTATACCTGAGCTGAAATACGAAGATTAAAAAAAATAATAAAAATAAAGCCGTTTCTTTAAAGATGTTTAGGAACATGTATGTAATTTAGTATCCTCTGTCTTCTCTTGAATTGGTCTGAATAGTAATTGTAATGTTTGGAAAAAACATAATGATACCAAGTTTTAAGTTACTTACCCAAGAACAGAGTTTTCTGATAATCATTCCATAACATGTTATTACTACCACTTTATACGCTGTTCATTGAATTGATTTTTGCACACTGAATTGTTATTAAAATATACTTGTTCCTTGGGAGCATTTGTAGTAGTGCTGGTAGTAATCAAGCAAACTGGAACATTAATCAAGCATTAATCGAGTCTCTTTAATGTAATTGCTCTATTTCATGAGTCAAATTACAAAACTTGTGACTCCTAAAAAATACTATGCAATAGAAAAGTAAAGAAAAACATCGGAGCTTCAAACCAAAATCAAAGTTTCAGTGTTTTGTATGGCTTCCAAAGGTGTTACTTGATAGCCTAGTTGTTAGCTGTAAGAAAAGTAAATCGGTTTCTTTAGTGCATGGGTTTTGTGAAATGTTTATTTTTCAACATGGGAATTATCAGACAGGGCTGGATTCCAGACAGCTGGGCAGATGGTTCTTTCTTCTCAAATTGGGTTGTGTCAACGAAGAGAGACAGCTATACAAATGTTAACCCCTAAGGGATAAAGAAATCTCTGTCGATCTTTCCCCTCCACCATTCCCCCAACTGTCTGTTTGAAAATAAAAGCAAAATAGCAATTTTGATCTAATTACTGAAAAATATTCTGTTTTTTAAAATGTAAGTTTTCAAACTTTGTCTTTTAAAAAATACCCATGTTTAGAAACAGTATGCACTTGATTAGCTGGTGTTTAACATGTGGTTGTGTAGATAATGAAGCATGAAAAAAACAAATTTGCCTCAGGTCAAGCACGTATCAATTGCAGCATCATGAAGATGCTAATATATATTTGAGAGAAGTGGTTAGTAACTTGCTACAAAACTGATTTGTGCATGGGCTGTAACTAGATTTATTTTCTGATGTTTGAATTAATTTGTTTTATATGCTTTATCAAGACTGAAAGTTTGAAATCTATTGCCTAAAAATAACTACTTTAGGAAATAGACCTAAAAACTCATGATCTTGGAAAAAGAATTTTAAGAATTGCAGAAGTTACCAAATTTTTCACCTAAAACCTGGGTTTTAAAAAATAAAAATTCAAACTTCAAGAGTTTTGTTACTTGGGATTGTTGACTTTTTCAGTTTTGCCATAGGTGTGAGTTTTCTCTTCCCCCACCCCCCCGCCTTAGCTTTCAGTGAGGGATAAGACAGTACAGAAATCCATATAGTTTCCCAGTTAATGACGATTCACTTTAGTAAGTGAGCTAAACCTTACTATTGTGTGCAAATGTCATCTTGTGCTAAATTTCTAGAGTTTTGACATTACATAGAGAGAAACACTTTTGGGGAGAAAATTTTCCTACTTCAGCTTGTCTTCTGAAATGTTAATGGTAAAAGCAAGGCTGTTTCTGAGCAACAGTTGACCTCTTAAAAATACAGCTGCTTGGAAAAAAAATCCGATGAAAACATCTTGTGGAGAAGCTAGACACATCAGAAAATACCACTGCAGTAAGTGAAAATGTCAGTTCTAATAGCACTTTGGTTTTACTGGCTCCTGGTCCCTATACTGGCTTCTGAAGTTTTATGTTGAATGCTGGAGGCACTGGCTGAGGAAGTGAATTTTGCTCTGAGGTATTCCTTGCATGAATAGCTTGTGGTAGTGTTCTCTGAGGACACAAATTTCTCCATTATCTATGCAGAGTTCTGATTTGTCCCTAAATAATGAATCTGAATGCTGCATGTTGCCCTTCTTTGGGTTTCATCATACTTCACTTCTGCTTTAAAAAAATAAATATTGTTATTAAGTTTGCAAGCAGTCTAGGGAAAAACCAACAAAAGCTAAAATGAGATGAGGCAAATCAGAAGCCTAGGCAAGGTTCAAAATGTGTAATTAGAGAGAGCTTCCTCCCTTTTTCTTTGAAAAGCCTTTTATTTATTTGAGTCCAGTATTACAAAATTGAATTTTGAATGAGTAGTTTGTGGCAAAAAGTTGATTTTATTAGTTAATATTTAAAATATCACAGATTTCAAAATGAAAACACTTGTTTTATTGAAGTAACAAAACTAGGTGAAACTGTTAAATCTTAGCAAAAGATACAATGATATTTGTGGAGAGAAAGATTTCCTCTGAAGAGTGCAATCTGACAAGAAAATTAATTCACGCCTGAGAAGGAATCATGAGATTTGGCAGCAAAGTGTCTTAAAAAAGGGAGATCTTGAAGACACTTCATTTGCAGGCAGTGAATCTATTCACCTGAGTGCTTTGTTCTTGCAATCAGAGCAATCCTTAGAAGCGAAATAGGAAGGAGAAATTCGCCAAGTAGGGAACAATCTTGGTAGGCAAAGTCATTTTCCTTTCTGACGTATTTGAGTGTACAATCAGGAAGAGAATAGTCCAAGAAATATATTTTTGATCAATAGAAACACAGGTAAGCTGTCTGAAAATTCTGTACCTGTTTCTCCCACTTTTCATTCCCTTCTATTAGTTCAATAGAAGACAGGTGTAAATTCTCAATTGCACAACTTCATTAAACTTGTTTGTGCCAAGTAGGAGCTCAGAACCTCAGCAGAATACGTGAAAACGTCATCGGTCAACAAGGAATTACAAATGTAATGGAATAGCCTGACTTCATAACTTGTATTATCTCACCTGATTTAGGAGTTATGAATTCTGCTGGCCTCTAAACATAAAGTAAAATGAATCTGTATAGCCAAAAGAAATAGTGTTATGAAGATGACTTGGGATTGGCAGGGGCTATAAAACTTGATTGAAGCCCTCTGATATTATATGAATCTGTGATTATTTGAAGGTGGTACCGAATAAATGATAAACATTACTCTATATTTGAGTAAGTCACTTAG
Source organism: Nyctibius grandis (assembly GCF_013368605.1). Classification (NCBI taxonomy): domain Eukaryota; kingdom Metazoa; phylum Chordata; class Aves; order Nyctibiiformes; family Nyctibiidae; genus Nyctibius; species Nyctibius grandis. The sequence goes on from NC_090695.1 coordinate 95,338,610, forward strand.
TTTTATGTTGGTGTAAATTAAATGGAAATTTATGTCCTGAAGTGGCTTAAAGATGCAAGAAAGGGGACCAATATTTGAGTTTAGTACCAATTGCAGTAAACAAATTGTTAAAAGTGTTTGTTCTGGAGTGAAGTAGTTAAGGATTCATAGGAGTATGAAGCTGCTGATTACTACCTGCTGGCGTTGTACTTTGTATTCTAAGATAATAATGAAATAGGCTTTCTGCCTTAGCATTCTTTATGAATAGATAGAAATGAATAAATTTCATCAACTTCTACAAGGACAGTGAAGAAGCACTGATCCAGGGACCTCAGAGGTTTACATAAACATTAGTTGGCAACATGTGATCCATTAAAACATGGATCTTAGGGCTAGGGTGGAGGGGGAGTGAATCGTGTTTCAAAGGAGTAAGAGCTTGCTTTAAAAACTACAGTGAGTGTTTTTTCTGAACTTAGCACTCATTTTTCCTCACTCATAGTCCTAACTCAATAATAATGTGGTGAATCATTGAATTATTGCTGCTTATAATTTACTGACACTCAAAACACCATCTATGAGTCTTCAAAGGAAGACTCCAGTACTACTTTATAAGAAATTCCTGTTTTATATATTTTATATATATATTGCATATTTATAAATATTTTTTTTTAAACTTAAGAGATGGAGAATTAAATTCTTTTTGACTCTTGTGCAAAAAGTCATTGCTGCTTAGCAAGTACCGTACCTGATAGTATGCTGAAAACAAGTATAAGTCATGGCATTGTAGATGTCAGTAACATATATGAATATGCATTTCATTGTTAAGTGGACAAGGGCAAAAGGTAGAAGATATGGTGAGGACCAGATCTGGTTATATTTATAGCACAAAGAAAATTGAGGTAATGAAATGAGCAGATGTAGGCAAACTAAAAGGTCATGGGATGAACTTAAGTTCAGAATGTATTGCCTTTCAGCAAAACATTTCACAGAATGTTTACTGGAAGAAAATTTTCATTGTTCTATTTGAAATATAGTAAAGTTATTAGATATTGACTGTATCATGCTAATTAGTAACTCCTTACTTGTAAAGTGGTTCTGTAAGTCAGTCCATCAGGTTGCATCACCTGCTAAGGAAATGATCCTTAGAGGTACACCAGATTACAGTGTTGATTTTAATAACTTAAAAAAATGTGGAAGGAGTATGTATTTTTAAGTTTGAAAAAACCTGAGGCTAATATACCTATCATATTTTGATCTTATCATCTTAACCTTTAAATCATCAATATAACCAACAAAAATTAAGATGACAATCTTTGACCTTTCTGTATTCTGTTAGTCTTATTTTGGGGCTCAAAAATCAACACACAACTGCGTGAAAAGTAATTGTATTATATTGTTTTGTCTGACCAATTAAAAACTGATAGAAAGCTGTAAAATGCAGTTTAGTCCTTTTTAATAATAAAAAATACTACAAACAATACTTTTATATTCCATAGAATAAAATGCCTGTAGTAAATCATTGACCCATTATTTTCTCAGGCAAATGTCTGTATAGCTGACGCTTCGATTTTAATTGTAATTATAATTATAGTAACACTTAAATTTTTTTTATTACTGTTATTTTAGTAGTACCCTGTTTTCTTATTCCTGTAATGTAAAAAAAGGCTGTTACAATCTAGAATTTAAATTTCTGCTATGGCATTAAAAAACAAGAAAAAGATACTGTTCTGTCTTGAAATGCTTCTCTAATGAGGTCTAAGCAACACTTGTTTCTCTCCCCAGTGAATTTAAGTTTTGTAGAGACTCTTGAAAAAATGGCACTTTAAATATGTAAATGCAAGATCTCAATTGTTTTATTTTCTTGTAGGATTTTTTTCCAATTTTATAGTATCAGATCTTCCCTTTCAAATCTTTAAAACAAAACAAAAAAGTCTCCCCAAGCCCCCACCACTTGTAATAATCTCTTGAGCCTGTAATATGCTTTGTAGTTAAATTGTAGGGTGATGTGTCTGCCCTCCTGTTGCCCTTCAGCTGATTGAAAATATTTACTCAATGTTTCTGACCTCGAGTGTGTGAAATGGTCAATTTTCAACTGTTAGCAGTTAATTCAGATTGTATAAATAATTCCTTGTGTTTTGGGCAAGTGTCTATATGCATCAGTGTGCACTCCTGAAAAGTTTAGGTAATGTTTTTTATGCTATTTAATCCTTACTAAACAGGCTGCTATCTTTCACCGAGTATTTGCTGTACTGAATAATTCTGGCCTTTTGAGCCGCATGGATATGTGAAAACAGAAGTAGTTTGTTGCATGTTTTGGTGTTAAGTATTGACGCATTCATTTATTCTGCAGTTTTTTGACTAGGGAATTTTGCTTTCTTTCATAGCAGCTCTTGACAGAACTACTGCTCTCCCGTGTTTCAATACTTGTTTCAGTTCAATTGCAGAATGTTATAGAAAACATCACAATTGTTCTTGATACTTGGAAAAATCTTGTCTATGTTTTGAAATGTTTTTCCAAAATTTGCATGTTACATCAGAGATTATTTCAGCCAATGTTTATTCTGTGGAATAGACTTCTAGTTTAATTTTATAATTCTCCCTACAATTTAGATTTAAATTTCTGTTGTCTCTACTATTTCAAGGAATGAGAAACTACAGTGATGCTAGTGTATAGTACTAGCAGGACATCTGGGGTAATGATAAGGGAGCAAGAGGAAGGGAGACAGTCATCAAGAGGGGCTGTTTAATAAAGTAGTTGCCACTGTTCCTCACCAAAGTAGTTGTGGTTCAAGCCACTGTTGTGGTTTTCTTGATCTTTGTAACACCCATCACTTCTACCAAGGAGTCCCATTACATTTTCTGGATAATGCTCTTTGTACAATAGCAAATTTTATATGGAAATGTAGCTACGTTTTTAATAGATCCCAAAGGCAGAATTTTGCTATGAAGTTGCTATATGCAAAAGGAAAAAAAATATAAACTTAATAGAAACTAATAGGAAGGACAGCACAAAAATTCATGTTTAGTTTGATCACTGTTTCCAGTCTTTTGACATAATCTCATTGATTTGTCTCAAATTAGTATCTTCTGCTGTAGAACCAGATGTCATCTTCACATAATGATGTATGCAGCCTCTAAATTCTTTTTGGAAACAATGTTAACGACAAGATTTAGTTCTTCAGTTTTACTATATGATGTACTAAATTATATATTCATAGAATTATTAAATTTCGATGAACACTCTCTCTGGGTTCCTTTACCCTTGTTTAGACATACTGACTGCTCTAGGGCCTTGAAAGAACTTAATTCAGCTCTTGAGCAGGTACTAATTCTCAGAAAACAAATTGGCAGGTAAGCACAAATTTAATTTACTATATTAACTGCAGAGGGTAAAAGTCTTTCTGGTGTAAATATAAGGCTATGCATGATCAGGATTCCTCAGCTTGTCCTCCTGTTTCTCTTCCTGGATTTTTTTTTTCCCAGAGAGATATCTATCTATCTATGTGGAAAAGTACACACACAGGCACACATTTTTATGTCTGTCTGTAGATGTGTGTGTCTCTTGCATTTCCTCAGTCTTTCTGGACACAGTTTCTGCTTGGTAATCAGAGCTGGACTGCTGCATACTAGACAGTCCCAGACGTGTTAACTGTGCTCATTGAAAAAGCTAAATTTACTTTTGGACATCGCTGGACATTTTGTGCAACTTCAGTATTTGCTGTGTACAAAGTCTAATATTTTAGAGAACTATTTTATGGACTTCTGTCTATGTTTGAGTCATGCATACTGAGCAAATTCAGAATTTCTGGGAAGCTTTGAAATACTGCATATATTTTGTGCAGTGGATGCCTGAACCTTTCTGTCTGGAAGACTGTGTAGCTTAACTGAGCCAGCTGTGCTCTATTATCTAAGTATATGGTCCACGTACTTTACATCTTAAGTTGTTAATTGAGGTGAAAGATTGCTGTGAGTCATGGAAGGCTTCTGTAGAGATACAACATAATTGTATTAACTATGAACTAGTACTTCTATGGAGATGTTGGGTCTGAGCCATCAAGTAGACAGATCGGTAAGCACATACTGCATGAACACTAGTCAGGTCTAGGGAAAGAAACATACTTAAAGATTTTTTGGTTTTATGACTTGTTTCTTATATTTCTGCAGTGACCCCTGGTTTATTGCTCTTTTTTGAAGCCCATTTTTGTTAGTATTAATTTTTAAAGGTCCTAATCAACCATAATCTAAAATTTTTGTATGGTACATATTATAGCAGTCTTGGCAACATCATGTTTTCAAAATTCAAAGGGTGATGCACAGGGTGTTCGTGTTATAACTTCACCTTTTGTTTTGAACATTTGTTTGTTAATTGTTCCATTAAGTATGTTTTTTTTTAAAGGATGGTGTTTGCATTACTGAATGTAGTAATTACAGAAGCCACAGAGCTGCACAAGGTTTTTATAGTTAATACATAGAAATATGCAATAAAACCTTGATAAAATATCTGAATACCTTTGTAGAGTTTGGCATAGTTTTGGCCTTTTAGATATTAAAATATCATGTTTCATGTTCCTGCTTTCATAGGAAATTCTAATAATATTCTGTAATTATTTTTTATTACTTAAATATTAGCATTTGCTGAAAATGTCAATACACTCTAGAAAGTAAAATAGATAAACAGTAGTGTGATAGCAGTGATTTTGGTCAAGGACAGAAACTTGGTGAAAGCTTTCCATATTGTAATCAATTCTATATGTTTTTAATAATTTGGAAGGGGTAGGAAGTGGTTTTAAGTTGTGTATGGCTATGGAAGGAAGAAGAATATGAAATAAATATTAAAAGATTAGATGTTTTAAAGAAATTTTCCCTTCGAGAAAAAAAGAAAAGTCTAATTAAAATACTGGAAGTTTGAAATTTCTGGAATGATTGTCAGTGTTTTAATCAGTAATTTTACCATAAACTGGATTCAGCAGTAATATTCGCTTATGACATTGTTATCCATTCTGCTTATGCCTACCCTTACTCACCTTGTCCCTTTAGATGTGTTCCTACAGCTGTTTCTGGGAGTGCACTCTGAACTGAATCAGGAAGCTGATTTGATTTAATCATTCCCTCATTACTTTTTTTTTTTCTTTTCCCAACCTGTATTAGCTCCCCAGTCACATTCACAGTGCAGCCCTACAGCCCTACAAACAGTTGTGCAGTACAAGTGAAGGGCAGAATGGGGACAAGGATGAGTAGTAGAGTAGAAGGAATGGAAAACCCTTAGGTCAGCATTGCTACTGAGGAAAAGGTATGTGGAACCTTACCCTTATTTTAAATACCACAGATTCCTTCAGTAATTACATGTTCTGTAAACTAATTCACAAGATTGCAGTACATATCTTGTAAAACAGGTATTATCAATTAAGAAGATTAACAACAGCTTTTTCACACTTATTCTGGTCAAATGTGAAAACTGTAAGTGTAGGGCAGTATTTATCAAAAAAGAAAGATATTTTTTTGATTACAGCAATGATTAAAAAACTTGTGATAGCTTAAACTAGTTTTTCCTCATAATTTTTTATGGAGATTCACAGATTTATTTTTCATTTAAAAGATGGTTTGAACATTGTGAAAGCCCTTAGAACTATCAATCTCTGATAAGCTGACATACACAAGAGCAAAATCTTTTGTAATAATTAAATATCAGTTAGCTATAACTTAAATGAGTAGTAGTTGACATAGCACAGTGTCATTGTTGATGATCTTAAAATTAGAGTGTTTTCAGTACCTTAGTCTGCCTATGCTTTCTGTACGTTCAGTTGCCTAAAAGTCAAATCTAATATTAAATTGAGAGGTGGAAAAGCCTAAATTAAACATTTGAGAGAATTGCCATTGTTTATATGAATTTTTGAAGTTTTCTATTATGGTTTTCCTGAAATGAGGTTGAATGTTGTGTGGAAAGAAATTACCAGGAAGTTGTTACTGAGCTGTGACTAAGAGGCTGTAAAGGTCATACATAAAAACAGGATTATATTTCTTCAAATAGAACAAGAATATGCCCTGTGAAGGCAGAGTAGTTTGAAATACACTTTTTAATATGGGGATAATTCATGATGGCAATTCTGGTTTCTAAAGCAATCAAATGGATTATTTTTGTTCTTAAGCCATTTCTTTCCCCTATGGTCCATTTTTTAAATACAGAAGGTAGAAGGTTGAAAACTTAGATCTACAACAACCTGTTCAGTGGATTGTGCTGGGCATTCCAAGAAATGTGAAATAGATTTGACTGATACCTTGGAATCCTAATTTTCCCCTTATCGTCTATACTCTTTAAGAAAAGTGCACTTCCTGCCCCCGCCCCAAAATGCCCAGGGGAGACTAAGAACATCTATCAGCAATGCGCATTCTGGAAAGCTTTTATTTTAGAAAAACATATTTAGGGTACTAATTATAATACAGCAGAATTTTGGCTTGCAGTATTTGATTGTTACGTTTGCACAAAGCATGATGTAGAGTAGCTTTGTGATTGTAGTCTTAGTTTGCTAAATTCTGATGACCCAACTCAAGCCGAGCTGTTCCATTTAGTACAGATAAAGGGGGATCAGGATTCTGTAGCTGAAGATTACTCCTATACATAAATAGTACTCACCGAAGATGCTTTTATAACTAGATAATCTGTGATTACAGTTTAGGAATGGCAAATTGAATGGTGAAATCCAAAAATGGGACAGAAAAGTGACTGTTCATAGCACGTTTGGGGTTTTTTATAGACTCAGAAGGACTATTGCCCAGTTCATGGTATTATTTAAATTTGTACTTAAGACCAGCTTTGGAATTATAGAGGAGCTAAAGGCACATAAACGTTCCAAATTAGTCCCCGCTTCCCTTTTCCTTGCCCTTCAGCACTGCTCCTACTGTAGCATCGTGGCTACTTTCCAGCTTCACAACCCTACCTGTTTGAGGAAGCAAACTGCTGTACGAGAGCTTCTGAAGTGTGTATCATACCCCAAATAAGGGCCCAGTGCTGAAGATCTGTTCCTGTCCTGTGCCTAAACATCACCCACGACAATGTGTACAAAGCTGAACTTGCATGGGGACTGTGTCTAACGATGCCTGTGTCCCGGGGAAATCAACTGGACTTAAACATTTTATGAAAAGCTTTGCTTAACAGATGGACTTAATCGCGTATGAATGTGTACTCTTACATGTTGCTGAATTTGCATCTTTAAAAATGGTTTTAAAAAGAGCTCCTTGGAATTTTTCAATATACTCTGCCTATTATCTTTTGTTCTGTTTTTACACAGTGGGGCAAAGTCTGTTGTCTGTGATGGGGAATTGTGTGTGCAATGATAACATAAGTTACAGAAATAATGAGGAAAATGGCTCTCCTCAGGTATAGAAAGCAAGTTCTGTTTGTATTTATATCTTAAGTCAGTGAGGAATGGAATTACTTAAATACTTGTTCTCATTATTTCTTTTGAATCATTTAAACTAACAATTAGTTTTAATTAATAAACTGATGAACAGTTTTTATAAGTTCTCATAATTTTTGTAGAATATTCATGAAACTGATTTTGGTCTCTACTTAGTCTAATTGAGGTAAATATTAAACTATTCTTCGCTTATTTGTCAAAGATGGAGAATTAGCGTCTGATTCACAGTGTCTGATTCTGCTTTGCACCTATATGAAATAAAATATACTAAATCAGATTGTAGGGTTTTTTAACGATTGAACTTGCATGTACTTCGCATAACTGAAAATAGCTACCTAGTGTACAAGTCATTGGAAAATTCACTGTTATCCCAGCGCAGTTTCGGTGCAAACTTCAGTACATCCTTAATTATGGAGTCACATAATATTTGCCATCAGATCCATTTGTCAACTCCATTTGCTGTCCAAAGTTACAGATGTCAGAAATTTGTACATGTCATTGATTCATTTGTCATAGTTGTTGTATGTTAACGTTAAAATCAAGTTAGCTAATGTTGGCATCTAAATTGCCATCTTTAGGTTTCAGAGTCAATAACAGATTTCAATTAATTCCATACTGATCTGAGATGTTGTGTCAGGGTAAGGCAGATATAAGGAAGTCAACACTGGTTTATACTTGCTTCACTTGTTGGTTTTCTTCAGAAATAAATCATGATGAAAGCGTAAAACAAAGTTTTCCCCAAATGTAATTTTTGCAAGTGAAGGTTTATGTTGATGCTGGAAGTATAAGAAAGAGCTCTTCAACTTACAGCATGAGGTGGATTCTGATATTTAAAAAAAAAAAAAAAAGAAAAAAAAAAAGAAGGGGAAAGTGAGGAGGAAGAAAAGAAACAATTTTACCCATAATCTGTTGTTGTAAACTACCAAATTGTTACTCATTAGATAGTGAGCATATAGTTGTTTAGGCAGATTACATAAACAAGAAGGCTAACAGCTACAATTACATGTTCCTTAATTTTTAAATGTAGATTTAAGGTTGTTAGCAGGTCATTACTTATATTCATGTCTAAGTAGAAGATACTATTTTAATTACAATTTAGGGCATTGCAAAAAAAGCATTTTGATGGGATGTCACCTCAGGAAAAAAAATCAATTCACTTTTTTAGGTTGAATTTTGTAGAAAAGTATACAACAGTGAGTTTAAAAAAAAACCAAAAAAGTGCACTATTGCTGGATGTCTGGGAGTTTATCAGGAGGTTTGTGGTTTTCCAAATTACAGACTTGGAGAGATGAAAAACCTTATTCCTGTATGGATAATGGAGGAATTCCTATGTAATGAAAAATATGTATGTTTTTTACATATTCAGTAACAACTGAGTAGGGCTCAGGCAATTTTGTGGGGGAAGAAAGGGAAGGAGAACACAGAAGTAAGAGGTGCTGGTCAGATAAGATAGCCAGGCCCAAATAAACTGAGTGAATTACAGAGAACTATTAAACCTTTCAATGGAGTTATCTAGGGAAGACAGTTACCAGACACCAACTTTTAGCTGTTGTCAGCCAGCAGAGGGAATTCACATGGATTCACTGTGATTCAACTTGAAAAAAGAATCCTGTTAAATACTTGCCCTTCCAATACAGTGAAAGAAATGAAATCCAGGACAGTGTTTGGGGGAGGACAATACTGCTAATACACTTGTGCATTTCGGTTTTCCATTCCATGAGAACACTAAAATACTACATTCTAGACAGATCACATGGGTTGGCTTGAAAAAAATTCCCAAGATGGGTAAATGTTTGGTCAGAATTCAGATTCTTTTTGGCTTGCTAGAAGAGCTGGAAAGGGAAGCAACCACTAAAGACAAGAACTTCGAGTTGCACAGCTCTGAGTTCTCTTGAAAAAATAAGTGGGGTAGATCCCAGGTCTTACGGTGTACACTCCCAGTTCTTATGGTGTACACACTGTGTGAGGCGTAGAGCTGACAGATTTCCCCTTTCCCACTGTCCTTCAAGGAGACAGTGGGGAAAACAGGTGTTGTTCCAGATACCCTTTCTATTTTAGTTATAGAAGCCTGGAATTCCAGCTGTGCACAGGGGGCAAAAGAAATAGAAAACAATAATTTTTTGTCTAATTGTTAAGGTATCTAGACATTTTACAAGGTTAGGATGCTGATAGTCCATGATAGGAAAAAAGAGAGATATCCATCAACCAGTGAAGGAAATAAAGGGAGAAAAAAGTAAAAATTGCATTGTATGCCTTAATGTGTCTTCATGCTTGTGTTAGAAGTAAGTTAACTTATATCTAATTAGAAGTTAACATAGCAATGATTTTGTAAGGCAAGCATGTGCACGCAATGAACTGATGTCGCAGGAAGGAAATGACAAGTGCAGAAAAGCATAAATCAACCTCTAGCTGAAATCTCTTGTTTTTCAACCGTGCATGAAGGCTTTATAAAAATTTTAACCCTAAAGTAGTTCTTAATTTTCAGATTTTCTAAGAGGATGTTTGTAGCTTTGGAAGTCATGAATTGGCTCAAAAGCAATTCAAGATCTTTAAATTTGTAAAAGATAGGAACTTCGTGATATTACATGCAGTTGATCTGCGTAAAGTAGAGGATTTGCACTTGACTGAAGTCAAGTGAGCAACAGCTCTGTGCTGATTTGGAGAACAAAGGAGACTTTGCATGTTAGTAGCAGAAAAAAGTATCAGTAATGTAAAAATTATGTATGTCTTTATTAAATATTAAGTTTTAAATGATACTCTCAGTTAATATTTTAATATTTGTCTTATCAATTACTTCTGTACTAAATCTATAGTTTTTGAACTCTGAGGGTGTACATTGAATTGGCCTTTTGAACTTAATGAATTTTAAACAAACAGAGCTAACAGAGACTAGCTAGAGCACTATTTACTTTTTTGTTTGATGAATTGCCAGGACTGGGGCGCTAAAGGGCATCACAGTGCAGGTGGTTTCAATACCTTTGTGTTCTTTCTGTGTTTTTATTTGGAACTCATTAGTTCCTGTTAAAGCAGTAATCATTTTTTGGATGCAGCTGAAATTCTTAGTTCTTAGTGAACTCCTCCTGTGTTTTTTCTGCCTCTTTATTTTAGTGTATTTTAGTTTTATAACGAGTCTTGACAACCTGGTATTTATCTTGTGTTTGCTTAGGCTTTAAATTCTGTATAAAACGATAGATCTATTTGATTTGAGAGTGTATTTTATCTTTCATACTAGTTATTGTGTTGGGTGAGAATGTGGAAGGTTGGAGTACCTTTAAAATTCACGTTGTTGCAATATCTTTTTCATTTCATATGAAGAAGTTCATGCCATTTGTGTGGCTTAGAAGCAATTGCAATGAAAAAGGTGAGTCTCTGGAAGAGCTTGCCAAGATTCATTTTTCCAAGTACTCTTGTTTTTACTGATGTACTATTGTTTTGTAATCCTTATTGGAGAGAATAGGCCAAGGCCGTTGAATATAAGTACTGGTTTTCTTTATGCTTTTCCGCTCTGTTTTATATTCACTAAAAAAACGAATCTAATAAATTGGTAAGATCCAAAAACCTAGAAGTCCTTTTATCCCCCCCTTTCATTTTTGTTTTCTTTTTTTCTTTTTTCTTTTTTTTTTTTTTAATCTATGCTGAATTAGTAAATATATTGTTCTGTGTCATCAGGTAGAATCTGTTTTTTCAAAAATGAGGAAGAACAGCCGTTGTGGCTGACTTTTTTTTTTTTTTTTTTTTTTTGCAATGCAGCTTCACCTCATTTTTACCTGAAACTAGCAGAAGAGTCTCCATGCAAGTTATGTTTGGCACAGATTTAGAGTTGTGGCTGCCAAGATTAGTGATGAAGTAGATGGAGAGCTACTCTTTTGCCATCATTACACAGTGAACTGTACCTTGATGTTAGTAGTAGTCTAATGATAATGTTTCTAAGGACATGGGTTGAGTTTCAGACAAAGATGTTGTTATATTGTTTAAGCAAGTTGAAAAAACAATCTGCCTGTGGAAGTACCTTAGGATAGCTCTTCATTTGAGAATCTTGATTGCTGTCTGTTATAGCAAAGGTTGGTTGGTTGATTTGGATTTTTTTGCTTGTTTTTTGCCTACCATAAATCTTTTAAAGATTTTTTCAAAATATTCTTTATCTTTCTTTGAGTGAGAAACAAAACTACATTGGACCCCAAGGAGTTATACATTACATATAATAAAAAATACTTAATATAAGTGGTAAAGCCAGTTTAAATGCTTTCCTCATTATTACTGTGCCATGAAAAACTATAATCAGAACAAGCATGCTGTAAAAGCAAACTCTTGTTCAAAAGAATTCCTTTCTTTCAGTTCAGAAGGAAGCCATCAGTAATTGTATTACTTAGCAATTATAGGGAAATCCCTTTTTGTTTAAAATGGTTTATAAGCTTGAGTTAATCCTTCAGTGGTCTATGGAAATAAACCGAGGATAAAAAAAAAATAAAGCTATTCAACCAAAACTAGAGATTAATGACAGTCAGAACCAACAATTAACTCAGAATTCTTAGTCTTATGTCTCTAGTGACTCAGAATCTCTGGTCTTGTATACCATTCTTCTGTGTTTTTAAAATTAATATTTGATACATAATATTTGATGCATGTTACTAACAGGATTAATAGAGAAAGGTATGAAAACTTCTGATTTTAGTAGACTACATGCTAGCAAGTCTTGCTTTTAGACAGGAAGCTATGAAAGAACCAGCGTACTTTGTGTTGCATGAGTGTATTTTACGTGAGTTGTTGGTTGAGTGGGTGGTTTGCTTGCCAGATTGAAAGGCATTGCCAATGATCATTAAAATGTCATATAATATGTTTTATAAATCACTTCAGAAGGTACTGTTATGACTAAAACAGATTCAAAAATAGGGGCATTTCAAAGAATTAATGTATAACACTATTGCATTCTTGCAAGTCAGTAGATTCCACACAGTATTCTCAAGCCTACATAATTTAGGCGTACACTGTATGTCATTGTACTCGGGTGCGGGCATTTCACTGCAGTGCCCATCAATTTTGCTTTGCCCAGACTGTTAAACTGAAATATTGTTCAGCTGAGCATACCTTGTTAGGAACAGAAACCACATTATTTATATAAAAATTTAAGGCGGGAGATAACTGAATTTCTTCTACTATAAAATTGTCAGAAAGTTAATGATAGCTGACTTATGAGATAAATTAAGATGATAGTCTATTAAGTACAGATTAACAGGCATACTATATAAATATCTAGAAAATCTGCTTTCTTTATAGTTAGGAAGTAGTCGCAGAAATGCTCCATACAATTCTGGTATTCGTTAAGAGAGATCTTAAAATGATTCTGCCTTCTTGCTTTTAGTATTGACAAGTGATATAACTTAGCATGGAAGCTAACCTTGTGTATTTGGTTTTCTTTGTATTTAACTTTCCACTGAATTTAATTATGGTTGCATGATTCTCAAAGCATTAAATTAGAGCCTAAATGAGAATAATTAGCAAGAACCTGAAACAGTTCACTTCTCTTCAAAATAAAGCAAGCCTGAAATAATGACGGGAGGCCTCTTACTGGATTGCTCTGGAGAGGCCTCTACTGGATTGCTCTAGAGCTGTGAAGGGAGAAAAGACTGCCTAAAATATCAGAATTGGTGTATAAACTTGTGTAAATACCCATCACATCCTGGCAGGTTTCATGCAGGCTGTAGTAGGCAGTTAAGGAAGATCATGAATAAAGTGAAAAATGTTTTTGAAATCTATTGCACTCCATCTGACAGCTGGCTTAATGTTGTCTCTAAAATGCTATAACTTGTGAGACTATGCAGTGGTCAGAAACCTATAACTATTTCCCACGCCAACCTTTCAGTTTGCTGTGCTCCCCTGAGACTGGGGAATCTGATCAGTTATGTTTAACATGCCATGACATTTAAAAAACAATTTTAAAAACTGATGGTTACAGTTGTCATTGTGGAAGAAGACTGATGTATTTTTCATGGTCTTTAATAATCTCATGAAAAACTGAAATCACCTCTTAAGCTCTGCGCTGTCATATGGATCAGGTACTTCCTTTTTCCAAGCAAATGAAGCAGCTCTCTGTAGCCTCCTCTGGAAGTTTAGTGCTTGGGGTACTTTAGATCTGCAATGTACTGAGTAGAAAAGCATCATCCTGAGGAAACCGACAGTGCTGATACATGATCTTTGATCCTTTCTCTCTCTAAACACTCCAAGATGTTCTGTTAAAGCATATGCTTCTCTTTTTGCAGAGCCAGGTGCTCTGCATTCCATTGCTACTTGATTTTTCTGCTCATCTTCCACAGATAATGCTGCTCACTTTTTAAAAATAAAAATAATAAACACTGTAAAACATTAAAAAATTTTTTTTTTGCATCTTCTGTTTCATAGTAAGAGATTTCTTTTCAAAACCTCTTTCATATTGTCCTCTCTTCATATCGTCTTTCTTTCTGGAAAATAGAAGACTTCAGGAAATAGATATCTGAGGAAAAACATGGCAATGGAGATGGCTGAAATCAGATAAAAGGAATTCCTGCACCTCGTCTGGCTGTGCTATAACTCACTGTCACTTCATTTTCCCAAAGAATGCTTGTTTGAGAGTCTTTATGCTTGAAAGAATGAGAGGGAAAAAAAAGGTGTGGGGGGGTGGTGGGGAAGTTGTACCTAATATCTGCCTGCCTTCCAGTCAATGTGCAACGTCCACTTCTTCTCTGATGGAATTTTGTTTTCTTTTGTAGAAGGAAACTCCCATCTCATGTCTTGGTTTGCTTCTACCACAAATGCTACTGGCAGTTTAGAATCTTTGGCTCATTACTAATTCCAGGCAATGTCCTTCAACACTTCAAATCTAAAGGATGGAGATATCCAACCTATAACTTTTTTTCCATTTTAGTTTGGTTTGCTAATTTCCCTTTCGTTTATGGAAACTGCTTTTGCAACTGGTTACTTGTAAGTAGCAATGAATTCTGGAGTATAAGGTGACTGAGGGAGGTAATAAGGCTAACTTACCCGTTTGTGATTCTCTCTCTCTCTTTTTTTTTTTTTTTTTTTTTTCTTTCTCCCAAAAGAGTGTTCTCTTTACTAGCACTCTCAGAGATGCCATACTGAGCTCAGGCACTTTAGAGTTCCCATAGGAAAAGAAGTAGCTGGATTGATAGGCAAAGGGAAAATCCATTCTTTTTTCCTTTTTTTTTTTTTTTTTTTTTGCCAAAGAAGAGTAAGAGGAAAACTCCAATGGCACCAAGAGATTAAATGCATAATGCTAATAATGCAAAATCCTATTTATTTGGATTTTTAGCAGTTTAAATTATATTCATCATATTTCTGTGCATTCTCAGTATTGAAAGTACTCATATTAAAAAAAAAAATAAAAAGATGATTCAGCTGGCAAGAGATACCAGCTCCAGTTTTGCAAGCAAATGAAGGGGAAGTTCAATTAAAAACTTTCAATTTAATAAGTCAGTAATGTGGTAATAGTTTTCTCATTTGTATTGGATTTAGATGAGAGAAATCATTACTGTCAAAAAAATAGTTTTATCCTTTGTACAACTTGCATTTATTAAAAAAACCCCAGAACCACAATGTCTTTTGATGTTGTTGATATAGAAAAGAAGGCAGTTGTAGAGAGGTGGGCTTCCTCAACTTTATTTAATAATTTTGTTACAGTTAATGTAGCTACTTTCATTTTGCATCAACTACTTGTGTTTCAAGATTGTTCAATTTGTTATTGGTAAAACCAGATAGTCTATGTTTATGTTTGAAGTAGTAATTACAATTTTTGTGCCTCAAGGCTATGGCAGGGTTTTGGCATCATTGAACCTGAGATGGTTTAGATCAGTGTACTTTTACTTTCATGTTAAGAAATTCGTCAAGTATTTTTGGATTTGTTTTTAAGACAAAATTTCCCACTTATTTAACAAAAAACATAGTGGAAGTGTGCTATGAATACTGTACAAGTTTTACATCTTGTTTTATGGAGCACTGTGATTTCATTTAGAAATGAATTTGGTTTACATTTTTTTTTTGTGCAGGATTAGCTATATTGTGTTCTGTTGTCCTTTCACAATTGCTTTCATAGAAGGTCTAAAAGGTAAATATTATAAAATGTGTTGTGACTACTCCTTTGAAATGTGGTGATCAAAAAAAAAAGTACTATTTGCAAGTGTTTTGGAGGATGTGAAATTATGCAAGTTAATAGGAACTCTTAGTCAAATAGATCATATTGTAACTTTAATTTACCAAATAAGGCATTGATTGTGACATCTAAGCTATACTGAATTATGGAGATCTCTCATATGGAGAATGTGTAGCACTGGTTAATGACACAGGTATAGTGCACTTTGTATTCAGTTTGGTGTCATAACTTTCTTAAAATGTTACAGTACCAGTGCTGTATCATTTCCATTTATACACAACTGGGATATTTTAGAATTATTTTCGAGATATTTTGTGACTTTTTAATGTGGACAAAGGTAGATGATAAGATGTCTTCTTTCTGTTGTGGTTTAGGATTCTTTACTGTGAGGGTGGTGAGACCCTGGCCCAGGTTGCCCAGAGAAGCTGTGGCTGCCCCCTCCCTGGCAGTGGTCAAGGCGAGGTTGGATGAGGCTTTGAGCAAGCTGGTCTAGTGGAAAGGTGTCCCTGCCTGTGGCAGAGGGGTTGGAACTAGATGATCTTTAAGGTCCCTTCCAACCCAAACCATTCTATGATTCTATGATATTCCTCAGATTATTATTAATAGTATTCTACTTTTTCAACAACAGCAGCCCTAATCTAATAATAATATGTACTATATAGCAATCTAATATGTAGCAATCTAATACTAACAATAAAATATTGCATAACTTAAGTGTTCAAAAGTATATATTCTGATACAGTAACCGTAACTCTGTGGGCAGATGATTATGTCTATAACAATTTCAGAAGTTTAGATACTATTCCTTTTCATCTTTAATATCCAATTTGGGATGGAGAAACTCCATAGTTATCAGCTAGATAGAAAAACACATGAGAGTGCAGAACAATACCCTTTTGAAACAGATTTATTGTGAAGCAGCACATCTTTTGAATCCTGTTCTAGGATTAATTGAAAAAGCAGTGGAGTTGTATGGGAATGTAGAAGTCAAAATTGACCTAGTAATTCATGATCCAACAATAAACACAAACATAGGTAAGTAGATGAGAACAGGCGCAGTTCCTGAGATTAGTTGACCTGTGTTACACACACATTGTTATGGTAGAATAGACTGGAAATAGGAAAGGCAAACTCAAACGTACATTTTTTACTCTTGCTAATATAGTGAAACAGCTTCAACCTAGTTTTTGGAGATTATTTTTGCGGTTGTAAGGTTAGAAAGATTTATTTTGAAATGAAAGCTTTAGGATCTGTAGAAAACACTTCGTCTTTCAAAGTACAATTTTGGGGTCAAGTCATGCATTTGGAGCATGAAAATACTTGCTGGCAAGTGTAATTCTTGCACAAGTAACCCTACTTTAATTCTGCTTTGACTTTATCACTGCCATTCATATTTGGAATTGATGTACGTTTTTGCCATGTCAAAAATAGATGAGAATAGTTTTGCAGTTTTTCTGGGAATAGCTGATCTGTTTTTCTGAAAATAATGCTGATTGTTATTAATCAACTTGTCAGAACTGAATAGTTCTCTTCTTTATCAAAGTGAAGAAAATTGGGACACTAAATAACAGTCTGTGTGGAACTAGGACACTCTGTTTGGAGACATAGCTCCAGACACTGTAGAGGATTTTTTTGACAGATAAGCTGTGTGCTTAAAGAGATAAATGTTAATCTAATACATTGGAAAACAGGCAGATTACAGTGTTCTGTGATGCATTCAAATAACAAGACTAAGTTCTATGCACCAGCTGAGTCTGTTTTGTAAAACTCCACAAACTTACTGTGAAGACCATGGCAGGAACTGGTAAACTAAATCTCATAGACTCTTGGCACATGATCCAAACATCGGTAGAGTAAGCCCCAGCTCAACTAACATTTTAATATAGAAATTAATATTTTTTTGGATTGGATTGTGGGGAGTTGAAAGAAGATCAACATAGTGCCTCTGTTATCTTTGTTCTCAGTCAGGCTTCTATGTCACTTTCTTCTCCTTTCAAATTTCCAGAATAAATATTATCTATCCTTACTATATTCAGAATACTGAAGCTTGATATAGCTGTATAAGCTGATAGTTCATACCCTATACAGCATGTGATTTCTTCAGTTAAAGGTTCGTGTTAGTGCAGACACTGAGTGTGAGACACATGGCAAACTCAAACTTTTAAAATGGTAGTTTAATACTGTATTGCCTCAGGCATACATGATAGGACATATTAAAGAATGATGGTGATTCAAAGAAGAATTATAGAAGCTTCAAGGTGCGAGAGCTGTTCTTGTCATAATAAGACATGTTCTTTTATGGTTAAAGCCAAGATAAGGAACAGTGAAAATGAACTCAATCAAGTTATTGGGTTATCTGTAATTATTCTTAAATGTTATCAACTGAGTATAGGTTGGGAAATGACTTTTCTTTAAGAGTTTTGTAGTTTCTAATACATAATAAAATGTGTTTTAACTTCTGTATATATACTGCTGACTACAAAAGGTGAAACTAGCAGGTGGGGGGTAAAGAAAATGACAATCTCCAAAAACAAGGATTCACAATACTAAAATAATTACCATCATTTAAACTGTGGAAGCAAACCCAGCTGTTTTGTCTAATATTAGCTGTGTGACAATTGGCATGTCTGAGAGAACACATGCAGGTTCTCGTACAGTCATTTGTCCTTCTATTCTGTGTCCAGAATTTGTGTGGAATAACATGTAAGTACTGTATTAGTGTATCACTGTACCTGAGCTAACAAGACCTGCTGCAAGTCTGCACTGTACCTGGACAAGATCAGTCCAGACTATAAAAATAAAAAGATAAAAAAAAAATAATTGATAAAATAACTGGTTTTGTCCTGTTCTAAACTGGATAAGTTGATCTGGAAAAATAGAAGTCTGTTGGAAGTAATAACTTCTGAACTTTGATCTGGATGTTTTTGTTTAATACAAGAACATATCATGATCTTGTGAAGATTCCTGCTAATTGCGTAAGAACCAGAGAAGAGTCATTTGAGCCCTCAAAAGCACTAATACCCAAGGCAGGAGTTTTTACTTTTCCAAAGACTTTCAGACAAAAAGAAGCTGTGAAAGGAGTTGTCTGCTTGCGTTCCTCACAAAGAATTTTCTGTTCTCTGTCTGAACCTACTTACACCTTTATGGCTTGACACAAAGAAGCAGTCAGGTTGCAAGTGCTGTTTCAAAACTGTACTGCTGTCGCAAAGGTGATACCAAACTGCTACCAAGAGAGCAGAAAGATTGCTTGGTATGTTTGGCTGTTATATTGAAAGGGTAATTCCAGATGCTGCTTGTGTTGTCTTATATCTCTTGGCCTGGCACCATAAAGGGTGTGGTGAAACTTCTCCAGAGGTACGGAACTTTTCTTTATCATGTACTGCTGTAGTACCTGAAACCTCCTGTATAAAATAGCTGATAAAATGAGACTTAGCTGCACTGCTGTTGCAGCAAGAGGGAGGCTGGTAGCCTATGCACATCCCCCTTGCCATAAACTGATCCCTTCACAGGTTTTGTCATCCCAGGGTACCTGGTACTGGACTTTCAGTAGCTTCACATCAAGTGACCTTGATTCTGTGTCTGTCTTATAAGACAAACCTAGCAGCTGTTCTGAGAATATGTATTAAATGTTAAAAAATGCTCCATTGAAAGCTGAAAAGAAAGATAGAGATCTTCTGCCTTTTGGCTTCTACTTGAAGATGTGGTAAGAGTCTGTATGTCTTTTGGTTTTGTTTTTAATTGCTGATCCAATAGGATATTCTACAGTTTTGGTTTTTTTTTTGATGAAGAATAGTCATTTTAAGAAATAGAACTTGATTGATCTAGCATCTTAGAGGGGTACTGTCTCTCATCTTTTCTGGAATAATTTCTGAAAACATGGAAACAAAATACAGCAATTCTTTTTTTGTATAAAATACAGGACTGTTAGATATAACAGGAGTAACACTTGAAATTTTGACTGTGCAGCATCTTAGAAGCAAACATTGCAGAGATAAATTATAATGTTCATATAAATGTATGTCTGTCTAAATTTAACACTGAAATAAAGATACAGTTGTCTGAGTAAGTGACTGGATTTTTAAAGATGCTGCACGCTGAGAATTCACCTTGACTGAAGTGCTGAACTGAAATCACAGACATCACCACGTTTGCATTTCCTCATCTTATGTACGTACTTCACTTCAAGATGATCACTCTCAGATAATCAAAATACTTACATAAGTATTTGGAGGACTGGAGGTATATTTTGTTATGGTTTCTTCAGCTTGGGCAGAAATGTTTGAAAATCCTGGCTGGGTTCTTGTCAACAGTCAAATATCCTAAGTACAGGTTACAAATTCTGGTTGTTTCTAGTTAACTGGGCATTTAATGAGAACCAGTACAACACTGGAGTATTATAGTTTTTTTCTGAACTTTTCTGTGTAATTTTAAAAAGTACTAACTCAGGTTCAAAAGGTTTGTTAAATATAAGATTTCTAGTAATTTTAAAAGTAGTGTAATATATTAGAACTTATAAAGACCTTGGAAAAGTAAATGCTTCTCCAAGTGGCTTTTGATTCTGTTGGTAGCATAAAAATGATGTTCAGATCTCCTGTTGAAGGACTCTCATTAGCATTTATGAAATAAAATGGAGGTGAATACTGTTGTGCCACTTTTCTACAAAATATTTGGTGAGCATTTCTAATTCGTAGATTCATAGTTTCCCATTTCTACCTGTAAATGCTTATTTGCAGAGAATATTGAATAGGAGCATTAGACCAAAGATTTTCTTAAACCACAGAAAGAGATCTCTACGTAGCCATCACCAACATTTCATCTTAGTACATAAATCAGGGAAATAGTCAATGTAGTGAACAAATTTAAAAGATGTGAGAAACTTCATATGCCGTTCCAATTTGATCTTTACCAAATGATGTATATTATAAAATAAAACATACTGATATTACTTCGTGCAACTACCTTGCAAAAATGGCTTTGACTTAGAAATATTAGTTTCTGTCACAAATTGTATTTATTTTTCCTGCGGGTAGAACTCAGGGTGCCAACAATGTTCTGGTAAAAGTTAAAATTACTCCTATGGTGACAGCAAGTGACAGGCTTCATAATATTGCCTTTTTTTAAAGATTTAAAGTTTCAATTTTAACAATGTATAGAATAGGCTTTTGAGGAGTGACAAAGCTCCAGTTCTTTGCTTGATGTAATTTTCAGGAGAATGTTTGACTACAATGAGTGGTTTCAAAGATGCAACTAGGTTTTTCTCTGGTATAGTGGAACACACCAGCATGGTACAAATGCTCTTGTGGCTATCTTTGCTTTCTTTATTTCTGCAGCATTACATTTCCCTGTCAGAGGAATAAAGTGATTTAAGGAGGAGGGGGAAAAAAAAAGTTTTAGTTTCTTAAGACAATGTATATATTTTTGCAGCAACTATGTCAGCATTTTATGTTTTCACAAGGCATTGTACATTAAAGAGCATTAATATTTAATAGAGACATTTATTCTTGAGTGAAAAAACTTGTTATATTTTATTGCCAAAAAGATTCATGGTAACTGACCTTGTCTGAACTCTGACAAATATTATCTAAGAAATGATTATTTGGACCTGTGCATCCATCCTAGACTGGAAAAGCTTGTCTTATTCTATTTTAAAGTTATTTTCAATTTTGAATGAAAACTAATATACTGAGTATATTTTCATTTCATTGTTGATATGCTAGATAAAAATAAAATATTCTTTCTTATCCTGAATACTGTTTTATAGCCATTCAGATTTAGTATTGTAATGGCCTGCTGACCCTCCTTGCTGAGAAGCAGAGACTGAGAAATGTTCTCAGCGTATTTTTCATTAAGTGGCTGCAGATTTATTTAAATTGATTGAAAGTCATCTCTAATTACAGGTCATCATAAAGCAAATGATGATAAGGAAAACGTAGCATTTAGTTGAATTTTCAGTCATTCTTTTTTAGTGCATTCTAATTAGATTACCAACTGTTCTTTCAGAAAAAGTACTTTGTAGCAGGAATAAACATCTATGAAATTACTTGTTTGTTTGCCTGTGTTTGTATCTGTACTTCTCTTGTTTTTATATACCTAGACCACTGTACTGAGTGCAATGTTATTTAAAGACAATGTAATGTAGGCTACTGGGAAATTAAAAAATACGAAATATTTAATATGTTAATTGTACCATTTAATCTCAAAAGAAATTGGAAGTCTCCCTCACATTTTTGAGGCTGATGATTATTTACTGAAAGCAGGGGGAAAGCTTGGAATATGTAATTGTGCTCTGCCATGATGAGGAAAATTACTACTGTTTTGGTAGTTTCTACATTTTTTGCAGCATTCATGCTTTCAGTTATTAAAGCAAATAAAAAGAATTCTCCCCAGGAATTAACAGCCACCCCCCCCCCAAAACCAAAACCAAAACCCAAACCAAAATAAGCCCAAACAAACAAAAAACTCCACCGAACTTGTTCAAATGTCCATGTTAATATTTTGCTTCTATAAGAGATCATGGGTGGTAATTGATTGTAGTGTGTGGCCCAAAGAACTTCATGGTAAATATTTTATTGAATAAAGCTTTGTATTACAAAGGGGCTGTTCAGCTTGTAATTATCAAGCTAAAATCAATATCACTTTCCCAGACTGGTACTTTATATGTAAGAGTATTCTTAAATACAGTAGTATAATCAATAAACAACCGGACATTTTTCATTTACAGTAATTAACTCTATCCAGTATTTTTTCAAGGGACCTTTTGCTTTCTGTGCTATTAATAAGAGTTCTGCTTCTTCCCATCATACTTACCAAATGGAGCCAAAAAGTCCGGACAAAAATATGTTTGGGTTTTGAATACCTGTAGTCTTCCACTGCTCCTCTCTGACTTCCTTTGGTGGCAAATACATCTATCATTGCTGAAATGGAATTGTCAGTTTTTCTTTTTAAAAAGATAAATATCAAAGGAATTTTTGGACAGAAACTGGAGAATCTTCTCCTCCACTTTGAGAGGAATCCCTATCTATTAATGATCCCGCTGAAGATCGAGTTCATTAACCGTTGTGGCTGCTGAAAGCACACACAACGTGTTTGTGTACGCAGTTCGTACATATTAGGTAACATATACTCCAAAGCATTAATTGAGTTGGTGTTGTGGGAGTGGCCGTTCAAAAGGTTAAGGCATTGCTACTTTATTATATTGAAGTCAACAATATACGCTCTTTAATTTCACTGTGTCAGCAGATGTGACTTTTTCAGGAATTTTACAAGTGTTGCAGACAGTGCTTCTAGCACAGTCTAAAACCTTTTTCAAGGTAGTTGCTGTTGAGTAGTTGAGGAAAGCAATTGCCTCCTGTCTGAATGTTCTCTGCAGACTGTACAAATAATCCAGTCTCTTCCCATACAGTGTTCTCCAATTTCCCACTATCTTGGTGGTCCTCCACTTGATTAGCTCAACTTTGTCAATGTCTTTTGCGTATGAGGGAATGGGGAGCCGGATATCGTGCTCCAGATGTGTTTGCCAGGTGCTGACTAGAGAGCAATAATCACACCCTTGACCTTCTGGCTATGCTCTAACTAGTCTTAATTTTCACTTGTTACTTCTCCCTAAAAGGAAAGCAAGGTAGCAAAAAGGGCTCCAGCTGTGTGGAAGAATGAGATGTTTTTCGCTTTGCACTAGTGTAATCAAGACTAAACTTAACAGGTTTACACTGTCTGTGTTGTAACAGCCTCATATTCTTGATGAACAGGCACAGCAGGATGTCCTTTCTGCCTTGATAAAGGGTGCAGCTGTTATCATTATTGGTGTGATTGTTTAAGAACTAAATTAAAAACTTGACTTTATTTTAGCTTCTAAGAAAAGGATGCATCAATGCTGGAGGTTTTATTTTGTTTTTGTTTAAAATATTATATCAGTGAATGTTGCCATTGTTCTGATTATTTTGTTTTAATCAGAATTTATTTTAGAGTGAAGTGCGAAAGTGTGGAATTATTGTTTTGAAAGATGCAAAGATCTATGGTACACTTATATTAAACAAAAATTATATTTCTTGTATAAGTTACAGATAATACATATATTGTCTTTGAACCTGGAAGAAAGTTGTTATTTCTCAGAACAAACTCACTTTACTTTCCAGGAATAGCAAACTAAATAGCTAAAAGAGAAAATAAAATTTCTTTAGAAAGTAGTGTACTAATAACTTTTAAAGACAAAACCATTAGAACTCATTAGAATTCTGGGGTTTTTTTAACAACTAGTGAAATAAATTTGAATGAAAACTCAGATTAAGCATATATACCCACAAGTGTTCACGTAGTTTGTAATAACCTACAGGCACACATGTGAATTTTGGGAATTGCAATAACTATTGTTGTGATAAAAAAACCCATCCTTTACATAAAGGCCAAGCAACCAGTCTGGCAGAACTTTCCTGCCAGATACAGCTGCCAGTGCACAGTTTCTATAATCAATACCTTGTACAGGGTAAAAATAATTTTACAGATTTTGTGTAAGTCAATGATGCTGCTCTACTGAGAGAAGATGCAGGACTTTATGTTAAGTAGCAGCGCATTTCTCTTCCAAGTGCACTTCTCTAATTTGAAAAGGATGTTCTGTTACTTGGCAGGGTGGTTGAAATTACACAGTTCATAAAGAAAAGATATATTTTGAGACACTGTGAATGTATATACTGAAATTGTTCCTGAGATTTGAACTCAGAATATGAGAAGTAACTATGGTACTTTTTAAAGAATATAATTTTTTGCTCTGAGTGACTGCTAAATGAGCTTAGTGAAATGTTTTAGTATGTTTTGTTAGTAGTATTTTGTATAAATATTTTGCAGACAGTAAAAATGGTTACAAATTTACCTTAATCATTCAATTCATTTTCTAATCTGTCTTTTCTAGTATATTTGTTCAGTCCCATTTAACCACAAACTAAATATATGGTACTTCTGAGAGCTGTTAAAAAGAATTATTGGTGCATTGTGTACTGATAAAGGATATTCTTTCATAATGAGTGGATAGAGGAAAAGAAAGAAACCATATTACACAAACAGTGCTTCCAGTTTAAGATCTCTGATAGATTTCTTTAAAAATGGTCAAGTATCCTAAACTGGATGCCAGTGAAGTGATATCCATAAATGTTTTAACATATACCAGTGGCCATGTTTAAAGTAATAGAGTACTTTATTATAAACCTCAACAAGATTGTCAAACTAGTCAGCCTTTGATAAAATAGTGTTCTGTGAATGCTTGGCTTTGTGGATTAAGGTAGTTTGGTTGATGGCTTCTAAATACAGGTTAAAGCAAATTGTCGGTTATAATTGTGGAAATAAGTTTAATATAACTATTTTCAAAGTCTTTCAAAAAACATTGTATATATGAAATTATTTAAATTATATTGTTCAGTAATATGTAATTATGGCTTTCTTCAAACAGGCAGAGAAGAATCAAGAGCATGATTCTTCAGTATTAGTGGGAAATCACTGGCTGTGTTTTGAAGGAACTTTTGTAAAACTCTACTTGAAAGGGTTATGTTGTAAAACATGCTTTTCTCAGAGCTAAGAGGGTTTTTTTGTTTGAGTTTTTTTTGTTGTTGTTTTTTGGTTTATTTCCTTGTCTTTGTGCTTTGAGCATGTCCTGGTTTTTGTGGGGATAAAATTTATAGAATCGCTTTTCTGTTACATTTTGTTTCAGTTTGTGGCCAGCTGTGGGATGGTGATCAAGGCCATTAGCAGTGAAAGCCAGGGCAGCTGCCCCAGGCTGGCCCTCAGGTGTGTTCTATGACAGTAATGTCAGGTTCACTGTAAATGGGAAAACTTCGTGGGGATGGGTGGGGCTTTTTGCTCTGCTCTCTTCTTCCTTCCCTCTTTCTCCCCCTCTCTTCTTAACAATTGCCATCCCTGGAGCAACTTTCCACCACTCTGTGGGCTAAGTATAATTTTGTGTGTTTTGTATTAGCATTGATATTGGTTTCCTTATTTTATTAAATGTGTTTAAATTTTAGCCCACGAGTCTCCCCCCTTTTCCCAATTCCCTTTCTCAGTTGGGGAAAGGACATAGGGTGATAGAACAACTGCTTATTGTTTAGCCCTGGGTGCGGGCTAAACATAGATGGGACAGTAGACACATGTAGTTGTGACTGAAGCACTTCTGTCATCGTTTCTGGAATTTCTGTAGGTAATGTGATGTACTCCCGTTTTATTTTCATGCACTTAATAATTCGTCCTTAAATTCAGGTTAGAAAGCCCCTCTCTCTCATTTGCGTGTACGTAATGTCACTAAAATTATTCAGATTTTTATCCTGATTTTGGAATCCTGCTGTTACCTGACTGCCAGTCCCTGACATTCCTCATAACATTCATTGTCTGTGCTGATTGTTCCTGTCTGTGGCATGGTGTCAGACCTGCTGCAGTTTATAACTTGGAATCAGCATTGTCATTCAATCTTCATAAAATCCAGGTAGAAGGAGCCTGCATATATGTAAGTTTTCTCGTGGCCTTTGCAAAAACATGTTCTTCATGTTCTTGTTTATATGGAGAAGAATTCCTGGCTCCAGGGTCTTCGAGCTACTTCCCAAGAGCCAGGTTCTCAACTGCTAGCCCACCTGGCATATAAAATTATAAATAAAAGTGCTGTGGATTTTTTTTGAAAGAACTGTGCTATGTTTGTTGATAATGTAGATGCACTGGACATATGAGGACATGAGGGTATGAAAGTACAGCTGATGTTATATGGATCTGTGTCTATATAACACCTGTTTGATGGTGGCCTCTGTGTCATTACGGTAAGATGGCTCCAGAATATGGTCATTTAGACTGTGTGCAAGGAAATCCTAAAGGAATTGTAAAAACTGTGTGCTTCCCAACATTTCCTTTGTTTTTCAAAAAGCAATGATTTAGTCAGCTAACATGATTCCTGTTAAGGAGCGTATTTGGATTGTTTTAATACTGAGTTAGTTGAATAAATCTTAATACAATTTACCTATCTCCCTTAATGAAGTTTTAAACATCCTTATGAGTCGTTCTGTTACCTGTACAACCGTCTTCTTAGGATGTGCTTAATTGAATTTATGTCAGATGGGATTTAAAACTTTCATAATATATGCAGAATAAGTGTAATAGGTTTTGCTTTGGAATATGATAACCAAGGGACATTTTAATTCCTCAAGATAACTCAGCGTATATAATATTTCTGTCTCAGACTGGTGATAGAATCTTCAGTTCCTCTCTCTTCCCCCAACCAAGAAAAAGATGAGAAGTGCAAAAAATCAGTATTTTACGGTGGGTACTCCATTTACATGTATTTCCTGCATATAGGAGCATAAAGTTTGGAAATGTGTAGGCAGGCAGGATACCTGCAGAAATAAATATAGTCAATGCTTTTTTTAATGGCTTAACATAAATGCGGTGTACCTGACTCAACACTGTAGTGTCCACATTTCTTTCGCATGAATGTTAAATTTGTTGTTACTCTGGGGATGAGGGAGAACTTTATTGGTGTTCTTTGGGATACAGAAATAAGTTAGTATTTGTAATCTACATTGCTAGGAAGAGTAAAACAAGCAGGGTAACAGAAAGAAGTCCTGATGTTTTTAAAGCATTTTTAGCCCTGGAGGTTCTTACTAAAATCATAGAAGATTTTACTTAAAACTAAGAATTTTTCTTTTCAGATTTAAGAAATTCTCATAGAATTCGGTTACGACAAGTGGAATTCACAGCAAATACTGACATTCGTATAGAGAAGGCAGATGGAGAGAGGATTTTTAACAGATCTATTCTTATCCTTGGTATTATATATTAATAACTTATGCCCACTCCTTTTGGGTAGTGTAATGGAGTTAACTCTCTTCATAGTAGCCCATATGGTGCTGTGTATTGAATTTGTGACTCAAATGGTGTTGATAACCCACCAATGTTTTGGCTGTTGCTGAGCAGTGCTTGCCCAGTGCCAAGGCCTTCTCTTAGTCTGTAGTCTGGGGATGAAGCCTGGACAGCTGACCGGAATTGGCCAAAGGGACACTCCATCCCATAAAACACTATGCTCAGCAATAAAATAAAACAAAACAAAACAAAAACGCACAACAAACTACCAAACCTAAAAAAAAAAACCATTGTGGGGGGGGTTTGTCTTCCAAGGTAGCTGTTGCTTAGAGACTGGGGGGGCATCAGTCTGCTTGTGGGAGGTGGTGAGTGGTTGTCTTTGCATCACTTGTTTGTTTTCTCTCCCCGTTTCCTTCACTTACTGAACTGTCTTTTTCTTCACCTACACTTTTTCTCACGTTTGCTTCATTCTCTCCCTCACCTTGTTGTGGGGGAAGTGAGCAAGTGGCTGTGTGGGTGCTTAGCTGCTCTCTGGGGTCAACCCACCACGGAGGGTCACTCCATAACCTACAGTAAGAACAGGGGGAAGAAAAAGTATTCATTGATTTTATAAACAAAATAAGTAAGCGTCAGAGGGATCACATGTAATATATTTAGTCCACTATCTAGTTCACTGGAATTGCCCCAGTGGAGATGCACAGCTCTTAGAGCTGGCAGGATTTGGTTTTGTTCAAAACAGAAATGTGTCTTAGACTTTTTTGATAGCTTATAAGATCTTGCTCTTTTCCGAGGAAGTGGGATGTAAATATCATAATTCCAGTTTACAAGGAGAGTGAAAAAACAGGCCTTATATGTTATGGATATTAGATATTATTAGCTTTATTGGTGTTGAAACAAATTGTGTGTAAGACTTTTTTTCTGACCAAACTTTTGCATTAAGAAACTCGCATTATTTCTGTGATGAAGCAACTGACTTTGGGTATTTTGTATTCTTCTGTTGATCGGTGCTTTGTATTGTTTCCCTTTGGTAATATGTAGGTAAATATTTCCAAATCAAAAGCTTGGTGCGGAGTTCATTGATCTTTGGAAAGCCTTTGATTCCTGACAAAGGAATCTTTCTAGCTACAAAGATGTTTGAAGGAAAAAGTCAAGTGAATTTGAAGTGTGTGTGTCTCATCATGCAGCTCAGACCAGGTAGTATACCACTAAGAATTAAATTTAATTTTTTAACCAAAATGGTTATTGAAGAAATAAGGATGTATTTTCTTTCTATTTCTGGTC
This sequence comes from Nyctibius grandis, assembly GCF_013368605.1. Classification (NCBI taxonomy): domain Eukaryota; kingdom Metazoa; phylum Chordata; class Aves; order Nyctibiiformes; family Nyctibiidae; genus Nyctibius; species Nyctibius grandis. The sequence goes on from NC_090695.1 coordinate 95,367,245, forward strand.
AATCAGAAAAACCACAATTAATACACAATATTGAAAGTATGATAAATTCTACGTTTGAGTATTTTACCCGCTATGGTACGTATGGGTTACTCACTGTGTCTCGTTGAGTCTCACTGACTTTCAGACTGTTGGCCTTGCATGATGAATTAATTAGACTATGTGTAAGAACGCATAGTTAAACTCAAGTGGCTCTCAGTTCTTGTGATCATAAGGTAATGTAAAATAGGAATATAGGCTTAGTTAAGCCTATATTTTATGTATCTGTATAAGCCTATCATTACTACAATTGATCTTGTCTAAGGTTTAGCAGTGATTCATGAGGATATTTGTTATGATATTAAAAAGAACACAAAACATCCTCACCTTTTATGAATGTGTATGCATTCTAGAAATACACAGTTAATCTAGCAGACTCGGCATTATTTACTATCTTTATGAATTATGAGGAAGAAATGTGGTGACATTGGAGGCAGTTGTGACTTGCAGAGTTCTAGGCTGTAGGTGACAGTGAAGTGAAAAAGGAATTGCTTCGTCCTTTAGTCCTACGGTTATTCATCTTGCATGTGTAACAGTGGTTGATATAAAGAGTGAATAAACTGTTCAAGATAAAATAATAGTGCTGGTAATGGCAGCCAGGTACGCAGACACTGATGAGACCTGTGAGCTGTAGTCCCTGGTCACAAAAAGTGTCACGGACAGACGCAGTCTGAGAGCAGCCTGACCTCCGGTCTAAACTGTTATGGCAGTGGTATGTTCTCCACAGGTTTTGCTTAGATTTTAAAGTTAACAAATGTTAACTTTGAATGAGCTGGAGGGATGCAGGTTGGTGCAAATGAATTATTTGACAAGTTCATGGGGCTGTTATGACCCCTTACACTTACAGCCTGTCATTAGAAACCCATCAAAATGTATGTATGGAGCTTAATTTCATTGAACTGTCTTGTGTTGTTTTCCTGCTTTTTTCTCTGTGAAATACTAAGTCTTGAGGGTTTCTTTTGTATTAGTAAAGTGGCATATATTAATGTTTGAACATACTCATTGACAAACACACAATGACAGATTAAAACGTGCAAATGAGATTCTAGTTTTAAACTTGGTATTTTCTTGAAATACATGTCTGACATGTTTCCTAGACCAGTGGTTCTCAGCTGTTCTTGTTCCTTTCAGAAATTACACGTGAGTTGCTGCTTAGCATGTGCTTTTCTCTTGCCTTTTTCTGGACCCCGTAATGTATTCCCTACACAAAGACTGAAAACTGCTACATACTCTGGGGTTTCAGGAGCTGAATGATATTTTAAGAATGTTGAGGAGTAAGGGTTTCCAGCTGCTTTTTTTTTTTTTTTTCTTTTTTCCCCTCTAATATTTCAGTATTTTGTGTATTGGTGTTTTGTTTTGTTTTGTCTTCTTTGGTTTTCCTTAGACTCCCTAATAGCTTGCTGTGTCCTCTTACCTAGCGTACTAGAGGAATGCTCACTGGAGATTGAGCAAAAGATGGATAAGTTTCAAAAAGAGGTTTAATCAAGGAAGCTGTGTATGAGCCAAGGGTTGAATAATTTTTTGCTTATCTACGTATTGAAATGCATGTTGATGTGACAAGATAACATTACAGCTGAACTCTTAAAATATTAAGATGGTTTGATTAAAACTTAAAAGGAAGCAACTGGAAAGTCCAACTACTGTCAAATTTGTTATAGCGTATACAAGCAAACTTACCAATGTTGCTTTGAGTTTTCAGAAGCTCAGATTATCACATTTTACATTGTTGGAGCAATTTTAAAACAGAACATCATGGAAAAACTCCCGAGTTCCTTTATTTTGTAGCCTGCCTAAAATCATAGCAGAGAATTTTCCTAGGGGAGAAAAGTAAATTCCAGTGCCATGTTATTTTATGCTTCCCTTATTTGATTTACTTTATGTATTCCTGATTTATTTATTTGTGCTTATCTGAGAAGAACTGTGAGCTGCCAACTGACTCAGCAGTAACGCGATTGTAATAATCAAAGTAATTTAGCAAAATACATTTTTTTGTTTTTCAACATAAAACAAGTTAATCTAAGGGGAAAAAGTGTGAGTCATCAACTTGGAGTTCACTCACTAGCAGCCTGTCATCCCACTTTCTCACGAATATTTTTCTGTGCTTCTTCAAAGGATTTTTTAGATCTCTTCCTTTCTCTGTTGTACTGGTGGTCAGGGCAACAGCTCATTTTCATTCGGTTGACAGTGGCCTGCACACCTGCCACAAGTACTGAGTACTAGGAGTTAAATCAAGCTCAGTCCCCTGGGAGACAGTAATTCAAGTCCTTGTATTATGCTAAGGAAGATGAGCAATGGGATATGTTATCAGGAGGAGATAATGAATTTGTGTGTTAAAATAAGATATTGAAAGCTCCTTTTCAAAAGAGAAAGGAAGTCTCTTCCCCTTTCTCCCAGCCCCGGAAGGATTACTGTCCTAGCTGAAGTCTGTGACATCCTTTCCTTGAAGACTTAGTTCAGTATTAGAATGCAGAAGGAACACATCAAACTGGAAGAGACAAGGAACTTCTCTATTATGCTTTTTTTACTGTCTTGATTGTTGTTTGCTCATTTTGGGAATTCTTTAAGTGAGCTGTTGCTGATTTTTTTTCTTTTTTTTCCCCCCTTCTTTCTATATTCATTTTACTGATCCTGGTTAAGATGGTCTGAAACCCCTAAAAGATCAGCTGTCCTGTACCAGTTATTTAATGAGGCAATTGCAGCCACTTGTTTCCTAATCTAGCTACAATTTTTTTTTCCTGAGATTTCTCATGTGCTTTCATATGCTCTTGCTCTTTCACGCTCATTCTCTGGTGTGCTCTTGTTCTCTCACACTTGCTGTCTCTTTCTTGCAAGTTGAGTTCTTAGTTGTAACATGATGTAATGGGGTAAATGCTATCAGTTTGGGGGGAGAAGGAGCTGTGTGACTGTGACTGCTTCATACAACAAAAGTTGTTTTGTGGATTGATGACTGGACTGCGGAGCACAGGGGGAGGACAGATGATGCAGGGCTAGCAGCATGCAATTAGTAGAAAGCACTGTGACTTGGAAGGGGGATGGCCTACAGCAAACACACAATGAGAATCCAGCTGCTGGAGAAAGCAGAGGGGCACACGTACGTGTGTATACATTTTATTGTTTTAAACTAGCAGTCTCCAGAACCAGACAACAGGTAGAACCTCAAAGATTCTGCTGGGTGCCATGTTAGTTTCTTCAAACTTCAGGGTAGTCAAAGGTGACTTTCTCTCCTGTCACTCCACTGAAGCTCAGTATCCAGTCTGTCAAAGAACAAGTGCTACACACCCTGAGGCAGCTACAACTAGAGAACAGAATTTGGAAGGTAAAATAAATATCTGCGATGTCCTTGCTGAACTTGAGAACACTCATTAAGCATCTGCTTTAATTTCTCTTTTACTTTACTGGCATATGAACAAGGATGGAAACTGTCCTGCAGAGCTGGTGTTAACAAATAATATTAAAAAGTGAACAACAAAGTCAACCATGCATATGGTACAGGTTTTTTTTTTTTCTCAAAATATTGGTTAGTATTGATAAGAATCTTTCAAATGGAGAGGCCCCACTGGTTTCCCAGTGCTGTAGTGTGTAGCCAGTGAAAATTCTGTGATATATTACTGATGACAATATTACCTTGTTTTTCCTCTTGGATACAAAGAATATTTTTAAGAAGTATTGAATGCTAGATACATGAAGAGACTTCCCTTCAAAACTGACTGAACCATACATAGATATTTCAGTTTTCCTGGCAGCTATAAAGTTTGTACTTCGTGGAGATCATATCTGAGTTTGAGTGCTATTCCAGTACTGAGGTTACACTTGCCATTAAAATTAACTGTGAAGCATGATGTTTACTTTGGATCTGTTCTGAAATGTACGAGTGCATCTATGATGAAAGTGATGTGTTATAAATGGTAATTCTGCAATTAATTCTGTATCATCATCACAGTTTTTTGGATTTCCCTAGTAATACTTACAAGTAGGCGTTTTGTTTAAATCTTTTCCTCCCCACATTGTGCCAGACTTGGTTTGTCCTGAATCACTAACACAACAGAGCAAAAAACCCTCACATCATGTCCTTATTTCAAACTTCAGGCAAGCAAAAAAGAATTGTGTTCCAGGTTCTAAAAGCAATACTCTGAAATGATTTCACACACTTTGACCAGAAAAATACACAGAAAATTATATTTTAAAGCATGTACAGTAAGCCCAGGGAGATACAGAGCTCAGTGCTATGTCAAATAACTCTTCTGCTCTATAAATGTGTTGTCAATGCAGTGAGGATATGAGCCAGCCTGTGTCACCTTCCTTCAGGGCTATGGTCCCTGAACCGTTCTCATTTAACAGTATAACCAGAAAGGAGACCTGGCCCTCGGGTTAAGCTCCCAGCCAGAAGTCTGGCTGGATTCTACTGTGACAGTCAAGTCTTGTGTTTTATCTGAAGACCAGAGTTTACAGAAGCCATGTAAGCTGTTTACATGGTTGAGATTCATCAAGAGCATTCCTGAATGCGTTGTTCGCTTCTAAGGCTTGTACGGGCAGCGGAATGAAGGGAGGAACCACAGTTTGAAAGTTCTTGAGGTTAGCTTAGGAAGTTTTATTTATACCTGTCGTAATAGAGTATTTTTTAAAATTTAGGATTGATGTAAAGAACTGCAACCTCATCAAGTACATTTTGGCCTATATACGAAATAGTCTAAAACTCCCAGGTATTCTTAGTAAGTACTTTGCTTTGTCTTCATTTGAAATCCATACAAGAGTTTCAAGGAGATCTGTCAGGGATCCTGTAGAGAAGTCTCTTCACATTTATTTAAATGGTGCTAGAAAAAGTACTCCTGCTCATAATTCGGGTATTACTTCAATGTTTTAAGAGTAATTCCGGTGTTTCAAAGAAAAACTTTCTGCAGGACCCTTCACAGTATGTCTAAACAGGAAAAGGACGGTGGGGGGACGAAGCTGGAAGTGCTCATATGACTAGTGCTAATATGACTACAATGCTTGTTGTGCTGACCTTGAAGGTTTAAGGTCACCTTTCATCATGACAGAGTTTTAAAATAAATCCCAGGCATATATGTTGTGTGAACTCACTTTGGGGAAAAGAATTATGTAAAAAAATGAAAACTTGCAAATTATTTCAGTTAAAGAATAAGCATAAAATAATATATGCAATGCAGGGAAAGCTAATAAGCTTCTTAAGGATAATCTCAATGTCATTTGTTTTGTTGGCCCCATATGAAGGGCATGGACTCATTCTAGCATTCTGCATGCTTGGTTGTACTGCACCGATTCTCTTGTTCCATTTGGAATTTATGTTTTTGTAGAAAAAGATTTTGGCAGTTGTCCATGCTCAGTTCAACTTCATGGCACATGCAGAATTGATTCAGAATTACTGTGTGTGACCAGGCCATTAACACAGCACAATTGCCATTGGCTTGATAAGTTTGAGATAAATAGAAAATCATGACACAAGGGTTACATAAATGCTGACATGGAAATCCTGCGTGGAAATGTAGGTAAACACATGGGAGCCTCCTGAGGATAAATGGTAGTGCAATACGTATGAGATAGTGAAGAATAAGATCTGTTCAGATTGTAATAGTGGATATGTGATTAGAATTAGTTTGTTAAATTCCTATTATACTACAAAAAGACAATTTTAATTGATTCTTATGAAGCACTGTATATTTTTTTGTTAATTGTTTATATTAAATGCATAGTGAGGTTAATCATCTGCTCAATTGATTTCTTAATATCCTGAGGGATTTTTGCTGTTGTTCTGTAAATATTTGCTTAAGCAGTAGTGCTAGAAATAGGAAACAAAAGGCATCTTATCTTGAACAGAAACAGTACAGTGATTTGAATTTTGCATGTTTCTTGTTCTGTCTCAGCAGTTGTTACTTTCATTAACACATTTCTTTATTACTGCCAAATATGGATAAATTCCACAGTTAGCGGTTAACTCCAGGGCAGTGGAGTTAAACAAACGATCAAAAAAAAAACCCAAACCAAAGAAACCTTGAAGTCAAGATTTTTTTTTTTTCCATATCCATTGACCTTTTTGAAGGTTTTCATACTCTGTTCTGCTGCCTGATTACTTAGGGATTCACTGAGCAGTTTCCTTGAAGGCTATTCTTTCTGCTAGCCATTGGCATGAAAATGCGTCTGAGACCTCTTTTGATCTTCCGAGAGCTTTGTAAAGATAGATTAAAAAGAAAGCTATCAGGCATTTTTTCCCCATGAAAATACTGCCTATGATTTCAAGTCATAAAGTGTTTTGGGGGGTTTTGCTTGTTTGTTTTTAGGGAATTGAGATTTGGAGTTGTGACAATAGCGCTTTTTTTTTTTTTTTTTTTTTTTAAAGCAAAAACTGAAAATACATGAATGCATATGGTGCCCTTTGGAAAGCAAAACTAAAAAACAAACCAGCCCTCTGTGGAACATTTTATGTTAGTTAAAATCCGGAGAGATGATGAATCTAGTACCCTCTGGACAAAATCATGTTTAAAAAGACTTACAAAGGGCTTGATTCCAATAGAGTAATTAAAACAGAATATGTCTCTCAGGAATCTGAGTTTATTTTGAGGTGCTGATGTTCAGATAAATCAAAATTTGCTTTTGCGAGTTAAAAACAGTCTGCTATACTTGCAGACTATATTATAATAAAAAAAAAATTAAATGAGATTAATTTGTCGCTGTGTGCCTCCAGTGCCTTTAATTTGAAAATGTGTGTTTACATTTTTTCTTCCTTTGAGACCACGTATTTGTATTGAAATTTCAAATAATCTGTGTTCCTGTTTTAGACCCCTGAAATCAGTCACTTTGCATTCAGTAGTTGTGAATATCTGCTTAGGGAGTGGGAAGGGAAGGATTTTTAAAATAACTTAACCATTTGTATAGTGTTCAGCGGGGATAAGCAGCAGAAATGCATTGTGATTTCTGGATATGATTGACTTAATAGTTATAATCAGCAAATAAGTATTTTTCATACAAAAAATCCCCAAATTTCATTACAGCCTATGTATTTAGAACATATTTACCCATTGTTGCAATATAGTCGTGCATTTCATTTGGCTGTTGGTACCTCCAGTTGTGCTGTTCTGAGAACTTGGTCTGTGGAAGCTGAAATGTCTATTATTATTTTCAGATTCTGTAGATGCCTTGTTTATCACACTTTCTTCATTATTGCTTTTTACCTTAATTACTGATGAGATCACAATATCAGTTGCTACTCTGTTTCAGAAACATAAATGAATCCAACGTCTTCTTAAATGGAAAGAAAGGCACAAGAACTTTGTTTAAGGTTTACCAAAAGTGGCAGGTTAAGACAGTGTACAAAACCAGTTTGGGTGCTTATAGACCATACCATTTGATCCAGTTCTTTTCTGAGTCCTAATGTATTCATTCGAGTGTGCTGGTTTTGGCTGGGATAGAGTTATTTTCTTCATAGCAGCTAGTATGGGGCTATGTTTGGGATTTGTGCTGAAGACAGTGTTCATAATGCAGAGACGTTTTCGTTACTGCTGAGCAGTGCTTACACAGAGCCAAGGCCTTTTCTGCTCCTCGCCCCACCCCGCCAGCGAGTAGCCTGGGGATGCACAAGAAGTTGGGAGCTGACCCCAGCTGACTGAAGGGATATTCCGTGCCGTATAATGTCATGCTCGGCATATAAAGCTGGGGGAAGACGAAGGAAGGAGGGGGACGTTTGGAGTGATGGTGTTTGTCTTCACAAGTAACCATTACATGTGATGGAGCCCTGCTTTCCTGGGGGTGGCTGAACGCCTGCCTGCCGATGGGAAGTAGTGAATGAACTCCTTGTCTTGCTTTGCTTGGACACGCGGCTTTTGCTTTACCTATTAAACTGTCTTTATCTCAACCCATGAGTTTTCTCACTGTTACCCTTCTGATTCTCTCCCCCCATCCCACCAGGAGGGAGAGAGCCGGTGGCTGTGTGCGGCTTAGTTGCCAACCGGGGTTAAACCACGACGCTCATCTTCCAACAGAATGCCTTGGTCAACGAGCTATAGGCTGTTTTGGTTGGTGGCAAAACAGTCTCTCATTCTAAAGGCTGTTTTTCTGTAAGACCCGCTTTCCTGGTCACCGTGCGCTTACCAGTCTGCTGTGCACAGTGGCGTGTATATGAAATGGGGATGCAACGTAACGGGAACAGCCTTAGCAGAGCTACAGGAGGAGATAAATATCACTCAAAGATGTTAGGTTTTCTCATGCTGCTTTTGTGCCATATCTATGGAGTTCTGAAATATTCTCCGTTTGTTTTTCTGACAAAACCAATGTAATTTAATCAGTGAATTTCATCAACTCACTAATCAGTCCCTCAGTCATTAATAAACAAAACACTGGTTTTGGGGGTGCACTGTTAACTAATGTTTTCCGTTTTGAGGAACAGCTACTGAGATTTTGAAAAGGAAATATTTTTTTTAACAATAGCCATATTTTGCTTTTGCTTCTCTGATTTTGGTGTAATACAAATGCACGTTAGGGAAATCTGATGATTATTACTCACTGAAAGAAGTCATGTATTACCGGTTTTACTGTCCTTAGTGTTACTAATTAGTTAACACAACTATTTTGATTTTTGTGTGTGCTTATTAATTATTTTATCATGAGAAAAATGAGGGGGATCCAAGTGCCCTATTAATTTTTTTCAGCCTGAAAAAAATTCTTATAATTAGTTTGGTAAGAAGAGGAATGAGTGAAAGCAGCTACTAATGAGAAGATAAGTATAGTAATCTTTTCATGATATAAAACTGTGATTGTCAGTAGGTAGTAACAGGAATCAGGAGTATATTTCATGGGACCTTACTTCTTTGTGTGAAATCATTAACATCATCTTGATATTGTAAATTGGGTTATTTCACACCTGTATTTCTGTCACTGACTGCTAACACTCCAGCCACAGATACTAATACGTTTTTGCTAATTAGAGAGTCATTAATGAGGTAAAGAATATGAGCAATCAATTATGGCTGTTTTAGTAATCCAAACAAAAACTTAATTGCATAAATTTGCCTTGTACTTTCAAGTTTTGACAGTATATTTATGAAACATGGCAGGAATGTCAACACTTTGTAAGCAGCAGGTGTGACCTATACAAGTTTTTCTCATGTTCAGTTGCAAATTGCTTGACTCGTGATATGGTGATATGCAATGATAGATTAATGCTTGTTAAAATCCACTTTTTTCTGTAAACAAGAACTTCATGTTTCCTGCTCTGGTTTGTTCTATTTGCATCAATTATATGTGAGTTTTATGAGAAATAACTTTTGTCTTTTTTTTTATTTTACAGGTTTAGAAGTTATAACAGTACTATGTAAACAAAGTTAAGCATTTCCTTGCCCCCCAACTTTAAATTCGAATATATTGTTCTTATGTATAAGAACTGCACATCTTGTGTTGTCTTGCTCCTTTTCTGTCTAGGTCTCTATGGTGAAATAAGATTTCATGCTGTTTGCCTCTTATTTACAATTTTTAAAATTTCCTTATGTTAAATAATAATAATAATAATAAAAGTTACCATTCCAAAAAATGGAATTGCGATCAATTCTTTTTAGCTCTATTAGCTGTGCAGTGATAACTCAGCTGAAACGTACCTTTCTGTGCAAATAATGCTCCATTATTTCTCCTAGGTAGTACCGTAGCGGTGTTTCTTCATGGTGTGCTTCGCTTCTGCTAAAGCCACTTCTAACTAGTGAGGCGTACAGCTGCTAATATTTAATGCAAAGTAGGAGAAAGATTGTCCGTGGGTGGGACCATGTTCAGAATACAGTGGAGAGTTGTGGATGTAGGAGCAGCTATAAAGTAGCTTTTAAGATGCTGCTTGTTGTAGGGTGGCTGGCAAGGCAGCGTATGGTGTCAGCTGCAGGTGCTGTTGGAAGGAAAAGGTAGAAGAGGGATTTGTAGCCAGAGTAGGTTGCACAGTACAGTATTTCTGTCCATGTACTTTTTGTGTACTGTCTAGGAATTGGATTCAGCCTACTGTTATGTCAAAATAATAATGCCAGCCCCCTCCAATTAAAATAGCCTTTCTGATGAATAAATATGCTACGAGAGAAGGTTGCTGTGAAGATATTGCTTGATATTAACTTGGATAAATTTGTAATTGTACTTTTTCAATTTATCTTGGAGGTAAAAATGAGTAACTTTTTCTATCACATTACAAATAAGTGTGACTATGATGTGAGTATTCTCAGGAATGCTAAGATGAGTTGTAACTTTTTCCCATGCTCAGAAATTTGTGGTTATCCAGGTATGCAGTCTCAAATGCATATTAATATTTTTCTAATAAGTTCTTTCTCCCATAATTTGCATGCTTAAAAGGCTTGCCCTAAGGGTATAGGTAGATAAATATAAAAATTATTTTGAAGTCATGATGCACTGTTAATACTACTAACATCTGGAAGGGATTTATACAGCATGACAACGCTGCACTGTAGTGGAATTATTAACCTTACTTTTGTTACTAACTGATGAAGACACAAGGGAGGAAGATGTTCCTATCATTGCACAGTCATTTTTCAGAGCAGGATTTCTCAATAAATAGCTCAGGTAAGAATGAGACAGCTTGTTCTGAGGTGAATGCCCAGAGCTGTCATAGGATGTCGGTAGTGTCCTTGAGAAAGTGTCTTAGGTGGCATCAGTCTTTCACTTCAAAAATCTCTATCCAAATAGTACTGTACACTTTGTGTCTGCTAAGTATTGCCACTGGAACCCCTGACAGAAGTTGGTTGATTTGGGGGTTCTTTTGGTCAAAGAACTAGTAGATCTGCTTTCTGTTCAAAAAATTGTTGCACTTCTACGTTGTCCTGAGTTTGAAGAAACAAATTCAAAAGATTAGTATCTAAATATCTAATAGAATTTCACTAAGCATTACATAGTTTGAGGATTTTGATTATTAAACAACTACTTTTTGTTGAAATAAAAGGTAGGGAAAATTCTGGAAAAGCAACTTCGTTTTTAATAAAGCCATATCAATTATTTACCTGGTAAGTATGAGCTGATGAAGATGAAGAAAAGGGGTATTAAGCCATGAATACTTAAATTTAGACACTGATCCGTCTTTTAGCCAGAGACGCACAATAGAAGCTTTTGCAAAAGTAAGAAGTCACATAAAATGTTTTCTTACATGAATATGTTTTAGCAGGAAGCTTGAAAAACATTCTTCCATTAAAGCCAATTATATCCATTGGGTATGAAGCAACAAAAGGTTAATGTACTTAAAGACCTAACTGCTGGATGGTTTTCTGTAAATGCTGTTATTTTTTTATTTGTATTGAAGGGAATGATCAAGACTGATATATTATGCATTTCCTTGTTGTTTGTATTTCTCCTCCTAATATTTGGTTTTAGGCTCCAATTAGCTGTGAAATCTGCCTTCAGTGAAATTACTACAAGCATAGTATGGGCTTGTCAGGAGCTGCTTAATTCTATAGCTACTAGGCTGCCTTAGCTAGGCTTAGTAACTGAGATACTAAATATCTCTTAAAGTGACTAGGAATAATTTAGCTTAATATTCCTCATCATCAAATGGCAATTAGAGGAAAGAATAATGATTCTGTTACTTCCCCCCATTCCCTGTTATCTTTCAGAGGACAGCTGTCTCTCTTGCTGAGGTGTTTATAGGTGTTTGCTACTTTCTTGTGTTAGAGCATCCCAATGTGAAAATAAGTATTGTATTACTGATTTTATAGTCTATTTGCTTGCTTAGCTGGGTCTAAACAAATTGTTTCAGGTTGTCCTGTTTTCTTTGCCATCTGGGAAGGACCTCTTATAGATCCTATTTTTAAGTTCTAATTCTTTTGCTCCTAAACACCAACAAAGTTCACAAGTACTTTAATCAAGTTCTTTGCCAGGTTTTCCAAATCTCAGCAGCTTTGTCCTCCTGCAGATACGCTGTTATTGATACCTAAGCTGGCAAGTTTAAAGCTGTGGTCACATTCAGCACTGCAGTGCTAATCTACCCTGTATGGCCAATGTCCTTTGGCATTTCCATTACAGCTTGTAAATCACCTCTTACATTGCAAAACTGAGAGACAGAGGATAGAGAAGTCCCTTCAGTAATGCTGGAAGCAGTCTGCTGCCCAGACGTGTTCTGCTTCGACACTGAGTGCTGTGCTTTGCCCGCCTTCGCATTGTCTGACTGAGATCAAGAAGCTTGCTTTGTCCCATAACCTTTCTGAAATGTCAAGATCCCATCAGTCGTTTAATATGATTAAGTTGCTGATTTATCAAGCAGTGTTTCAGGATTATACCTGCTGAATGTAAGGGAATGAAGTTATTGACTCTAGAAAATACTCTCCTCTTTTTTCATTTCTGTCTCCTCTGAATATCTTATGTATCTCCAACCTCTCAATTTAATAAAAGTTAAACTATCTTTTGTGTATGAACCTCATCTGTCCACCTGTGAATGAGTACTAAAGCGTTTTTCTTTGTTCATATATCACAGAAAATATTTTTTTTTCTTAAATTCCTGCTTCACTTCTCAATCCTGTGGAGAGAACTGTATTAGAAAAGCAACTCTGAAAAGAACAGTCATTCCTCTCTGAAAAGCTTTTGGTGTTTAATACCTACTGAGAAGCTGAAATGCTTTTAAGAATTTTTTCCAAGCATAAACTGGAGTAAAGGAAAACATATTTCTACCTTTTAGCTAGATGCTGTATCTTAATGCTGACAATTTGTCTAGTACTTAATATCTTCTGACCATTATGTAGCCCTAGACTGTTACTTAAAACTCTTTCTTGAGGGGGAAAAAAATTAACACTCTCTTATATTATTATTACCCTCCCCGCCTTTTTTTTTACATGCAGAAATGGGAGAACAAAGAAAACAATGTGTTTTTCTTGGGGTCAATGGAACTAGTCAGTGGTAACTATATAGAAATAGAAAAATTTTGTCTTTATCTCTGCTTTATATTGCATCGATGATTAATGGAAATACGAAGTGAAATAATAAATTTAGATACATGCTTACCAAATTCTGAAGTAGCTATTTTAACTTATTTCCAAAATAATAGGAGAGAGGATTAAACTGAAACTTCATCAGAATCAACTAAAATCAGTGGCCATAATTATATGAACTAGAAGCTTCATTTGTTAATAAAAATCAGCACGAAATGTGTTTTTCATGTTTTCAGATCTTAATGCATGTAAGTAGCAAGCATGTCTCCTGTGCTTTCTGCAGAAGACCCGTGCTGTATGGAGCCCTCAGCACATTATCCACTTTGTTTAGACTTGAGTTTACATTTCAAAGCTATGAAATCGAAGGAAAACCTTCCTGCTGAATTTAGAGACAGAGTTGTATATTCTGCTATAGTTTTCATAAATTCCTCCAAGTGATTTTTATGCTCTATATACTTTCAGTGTTTTCCTTTGAAAAGGGAGATGTTAGTGAGACATTCTCTGTCTTGTATCCTCAATACTTAATTTGTCAATTTTCTTCTCTCTGTCTACCCTGCTGCCATGAAGACTCCTTAGACTCATCTGTTAATTTACAGGGTTCATGGAAGCTCTTCAGTAAGGTGTAAATGTAGAAGGATAGAGTCATGGAGAGTCTTTTGTTCATTTAAAAATGGTAATTTTATTTTTTTAAATAGAAATACAGAGCATCAGACTTGAGAAATTTGAAAGTGTGTGTGTATGTATTATGACAATGCTTACTATAAGCAATTTTGTGCCTTCTGCTTTTATTTATGAACAGACATATCTCTGCTAATTCAATATACAGAGCAAGTGTTCAGCAATAAGCAGTCAATATCTAGGATTTTCTTTAAATAGTCTGATGTCAGACTAAGAGACTGGGAGAGACATTTGGGCAAGAATTTCAGATGTTCTGTTATAAAACCCCAGGCTCTGGAATTCTATAGAAGTTCAGTGATAAAGGGGTTGATTTTTTACCTATTAATTGAGAAACTCTGACCACCTCATACCTCTTTTAATGCAGTATGAATAAAATGGTGTAGACATATAAATGCATTAGAAGGCATTTTGTTGGCTGCCAGAGAGCTTGAACACTTTCTGGTTTACTTGGATGACTTTTCTTCATTTCACCCAGATATTTTAAGTTTTGTTTGAAATCAGTGAACTGAAAAATACCACTAATCTAATTCAGTAGGAGATTATTTAGTAAAAAAATGAACAACTCTCTGAAGTTTAACCAAAGTGTTTCTATAATTCTTCCAGACAAGTCTCTTACCATTTTAGAAGGTAAAATGTAGATGATGTGTTCTAACTAATAAATGGAGATTTACTTGTCCAGGAAATCACAAATTGTCTTGTGATTGTTGTCTTCTGCTGGGAGCTCAAGCGTAGGCCCTCAGAAAGTGTTTTCCTGAAGAACACACTACTGGTATTATCAAGGAAGAAACCAGTTGAAGGTAGAATAAGATTTAAACAATAATTTAGACTTTGACTCAACCATTTCCTCTAAAACTGAATGGTTTTCATGTCTTAAAGTTTAACAGTCATGTTTTATTGTTTGTTATGAATCTAATAAATTTGCAGTATCTGAAAATCTGAGAAATTTTGTATTGCAAACACATTCAATATTGAAGGTGCCTACTTTGCTATTAAAACAGAGTAGTTCAATAGCTGTATGGCAATTGGTAACACACATAAAACATTCTCTATTAGCAAAGCAGAGAAATACCTCTGTATTTTTTACCTAATATTACACCCATATAACTATGAAGTGTAGCTCTAATTTTCTTCACATGTGGTGAGAACATTTATTAGTGTCAGAGGATGTATAGTTCTAGTTTTTTGTTTTCATTGTTTCTTTTATTCTTTGAAACAGTGAAAAGAGAACATGAATGAAAAGCATTTTTATTGAGTAATTTACTGTATGTAAATTGTGAATTATGTGTCCCATTCAAACAATCTTTGAATATTTTAAATTGTTTCTGTAGTAAATTATTTATTAGTACTCAGGCTATTAAACAATGTAGAGCTACTTATTCTAAACCATATCTTAGGAAAAAAACCCAGAAACATCAGTTGCTTTTCAGTTGAGTCGTATCAGTTCTGTTATTTTTACTTATGCTATTAGGGAAGCAAAGTAAGACTCTAAGTGAGGCCATCAGAAAAAGAAAAAAAGAGCAGCAGGTTTTGATCTGCTATAATTTGGTATATATAATCAAAACTGACATTTAAACACCAAAGAAAACATCTGGGTATTTTCAAATACTTGAAGGCAATTTGGTTTAGTACTTGGTTTTAGTGTTTAACTTTCTGTTAATTTTTTTTTCCTCATCATGATACAGTGTGGGTATCACCATCTATACAGTAGCAGTAATGATAAAAGTAATGTAGCTTGGTAATGATTGCTATTCTAGAGTGAGTTTCTGGAGCAGCAGGAGAGATTATTTTACAAGTGGCTGTACAATACCAGTTACGATATAGCAGGAACTTGAAATTTCTGTCCCCTTCAAAGAGATGACATTTAATTATGGTAATAGCTTTACTGATAGCTGATACACAGTATGGTGTGCATTAAAATTATACTGTCTGTGAGAAATTCCATCAAAATATTGTTTGAAAATACAAGGGAAGAAAATACCTCCCCATGGGAGAAAATTGTTAGAAATGTCTTTTGACTAAAGGGGTAATACAGCAGTTTTATTTCTTGTATCTTTCCGCAAAGGTGGTAAAAGATAATTTGACAAACACTGTCAAATGTGGTAACCTCATGCAATTCCTTCACTGCACATCTTAATCCCTGATGCACTCTCCTCAGATAGATGGGCTGTGAGTATGGGGAGTTTTAGATGTGACGCCTTTGCAGCAGTTTCCCGCTGACAGATGCAGTGACCTTATCACACAGACAGCTCTATCCGGTGTGACAGGCTAGCCATCTGGCTTGTATTGATCATAATTGATTTAAAGAAAGTGATCCTCCAAAGCTTGGTACTGTTAAACCCCACAGCTAAATAGACATTTTATTTGGAGACTTTAACCTTTAGGGTGTTTTTTCTCTCATTTCAATCTGATTTGTAAAACATAAGCTGAAAATGTGTCTTCTGGTGGTAAAATGCTATTGTCTTTCTGAAACATAGCCTTAAATATCTGAGGCAACTCAAATTCCGGAAAGATGAAAAGAGAACTGGAGTTCACGGCGGTTGAGATAGCAAATAACTGTTCACTGGTCCTGAACAGCAACAGGATCTTTTCAACCATTTTCCAAATAAAAGATAAATATTTCATCCAGTTCTCTGTTACTGTTTTCATGTAAATATTATATGTATGTAGATACTTACGTCTACAATCTAACCAATATCTTGTAACATTTCAATAGCTGTAACTAACAGGCACAAATTGGCTGTATATTCCTGTATATTTTTCTTATATATTTTTCAAACCAGAAGTAAATAAAAGTGTTTTTAGTTATGATGTTCTTTACATTTACAATATATTTGACATGAAAACTTGATAATATATTTCATCTTTTACATTTGTCATTTAAATATGTTACTTAACGTTTCATTGAAAAGGTATTGCTTTTAATAAAGTATAAATCCTACACTAGAGATTCTGCAGCATATCTAGTACAGAGACAGTCATGGAGACACCATGTAATGCTGAGTATATAAATTCTCTCCGTTCTGAAATACGCCTAAGCAGTAAATAAGAATCGCTTCACTGAGAACTAAAAATCCGCTGTCTCCAGGGGCTGCTACTCTTGTACAGCAATGCTATACCAGAGGTTTGCCAAAGAAACTGAAGAATGTGGTATCTCGCTGAAGTACGTGAGCGGCCAGTGTAGTTCAAGAACGGAATGAGCATGGGGGCTGAACTGTGTTTTCATTCCTAAGGATGATTTCTTCAAGTTCACCAGGTGGACAGTTCTAAGGAAACTTGCGTTTTTTGTTCTTTGTACCTCTTTTGAGGATGAGGCGGTTTAACATCCAGGGGTGTCAGTTCAGCACTTTTCAGAAATTCCAGAGGGAACGTTTTCAGAATGACATAGGGAAGACCCAGCTCTTATCTTTTTGAAAATCTGTGTCAACTGGAGAGAGGCTTGAGGGATGTGGTACTGTGACATGTAATAGAACTGTTGAAAGGGAGGATTTTTGTCTCAAAACATTTTAAAGCAGAGTAACTTAATGCTATATGTCATTTGTCTTAATAGTGTTTTATGTGTGGTCTCAATGGAAAGAGGGCACCACATAAATATATTACATAATGTAAGTATATATGCAATAAATTGTGTATTTTAAAGGAGTTGTTAGTCAACTATGTAAAGGGAACAGTTCAGGTTGGATGAGGAATGGATGGTTCCAGGATGAATGCAAACAAATGAAATAAGCATTGATGGCCCCCTAGATTCAAGAAGAATCTAGAGTTATAGGGTCCACTGATAAAACTTACAGTTCATGTGATCCTTTGTAGATCAAGTCTGATTTGCAAGGGAGGGAGTTTGGGGAGTATCACAATTAAGAATCCGTATGCCTGGCTTCAGGTAAAGCCATTACAGAGTTACTCTGAATGCTTGACTATCCGGGTCGAATGACTAGGGTACATATTGAGAATTTTAAGTGAAAGTAATTAAGCAAGTATTAATTGTACATTATTAGGCTGTGGATGAATCAGGATGAAGGTGACAATTACAAAGCATGCTCTAATCTGAAGGTGATGAATCTGAGTATAGCAGTGCTTGCAGATGACCATGAGGGACTTGCGTCCTGAGCTTCAGATAAACCCTACAGTGTTAGACACACCAAATACTAATTCACTAGGATACCACCTGCTTACAAAGGCCTCTCCACTCCATGGGTCATTTACTGGGTATCAATTCCTAGGGTTTAATTTTTCAGTCTCATCCAAAAAATGACATGACAATTCTTTTACTGCTGCTTAGCGTGTTCCTTGGGAAACAGAGTTACCTGGGAGATCTCTGGAAGCGTTATTTGTCTTAACCAGGATGAAAACAAAGTGGATAGTCCTAAAGGACATAATTTTGAGAGCTGTCTCAAGGCTTCTCAGAAGTGTAGGCAGAAGATGCTTGTGCAAAAAGAAAAGTTCTCTGCAAGAGTAAGGTGGGTAATGGGAGGTAGGAGATCTCAATGGAGCTTTAGAGTGGGTGTGAGGAGTCAGGTGGGATATTAAGATGCTGTCAAAAGAAAGAAGAAACATGGGAAATGAAGAATCAGGTTATGGAAACAGTGGGAACACAGTATTGTGCTGCAGATGTTTATTAATGTTCAGAAAAGTATGTATTGTGCACAGACGATTGCTGCCTCTTGCACAGGCAAGTGGTCAGGGTATCACATACTGAAAATATTTTACTTTCCCGCCAAGCAGTTAGTTGCCAAGTGTCAGTTACCTATTCTGCCTAGGCCAAAAGTCACCTCTAATCATAATCCTGTTGTACTATATTATAGTTTTGCAAAAAAAAAAAGTCTTGGTGGTATCAATGTATTTTCACAAGAAAATGTGTAGACATCTGAAATTTTTAAAAGGAGATAACTGAAATTTGCGTTCTGTAGTGTCAATAGGGATGGTATCAAAGGGAATGATATCAGAACAAACGCAGAGTGAAACTTAAAAGTGAAATAGAAAAAAACCTGCAAACCAGAATGAACTAGTATTAGTTTCTGAGATGGCTTGGATGGTTAGAAGAAAAGCATTTATGAGACTTCAGTGAGAAAGGTTTTAAGAAGAAAGGAGATTGTATAAAGCATGAAGGGGACAGAATTAATGATGATACAAAAGTAGACCAGATACCAGACTCCTTTGAAAGTCTGCTAATTGTTTAGATTTTCTTTTTTTGGGGGGGGGGGGGAAATGAAGAAGCAAGACCTGAGGAAAATCTAGCTCTGGGTGAAGAGAAATGAAAGTTAAGATGTCCACTTTCTGAAGACGGTTATATATGCCTCCTTGTGGAAATTACTGACATTACTCACTTGTCTAAATAGAGTTAATGAGCATGTAGAAAGGCACTCTTATTGTCCTCGGTGTCTGATAATTGCCTGTACTCAAGGTTCTATAGTTCTGTAAAGCTTGGAACTAATACCCCCGTGCTGTGACACTTTGCTTTGATTGTGCTGGATCATCAGATTAACCATTAAATTGGCTATTGAAAAAAGAGTAGAAAAATATTTTCTTGAAATTCTTTTGCAGAAGGACATTCTTAGTCACAGTGATTGGATAATTTAAACTAATATGACATTCCCATAGGTTATCCAATGGTAGAATTAAATAAAAAAAAAAAAATCAAAGTATTCCAGTTTGCCTAAGAGGAAGAGGGTGAAGGTTTCTCTAGACTGGTTTAAAATGTTTGTGTTATGCAGGTTTTTAATGTATGGATGATATAGAATGAAAAGTTCAGGGAAATATGCATCTCTTGCTGAAACAGGCCATACAGTTGCCAAAAGTAATGGTAAGAATTTTACTGTTCTCTGGAGTGAGATGCTTGCTTACTTGTAATGTGCAAGGATAAAGGCATCAAAGTATCTTGAAGATCTTACAGAATCAACGTTGGGAAAATATAGCTCTGGGAAGATGGTATTTTTCAATTACTGTTGATCCAACTAATGTTTGCCTTATAAATCAAATGTTTTCATATCGATTGGAATTACTTTCTGGAGAAGTTTGCATTAGGTATTTGAAGTATCATAAAATTTTGATTAATATAATAATATTGATCAAAAAAAACTTGTTTGAAAATTAATATTATGATTTGCTCTTGCTTTTGCTTAAATCTGTAATGACCTCAGAGAAGCTACAGTAATTTGTATCACCAAATCACCTTAATTCTAAGTGATGACCTGAAATCCCACAGCAGTTTGTAGGATTCTCCAAACCAGCACTACACCAGACATTTCAAGAGCAATTCTATCTAATTGCCTGACTCTGGCTGAATTTCAAACAGAAGCTGACTCTGTATGTGTGTTGCAGGCTTGATGTAACAGGTGGATCTTGTCATTCTGCTGATTTAATTATTTGTGGAAAGCTACTGCATAATTGTTTTGAAGTAGAAAATTAACAGTAAAGACAGCCCATTCCTGTCAGCCTTTCCGCTCTTCAGTTTTGGTCCTAGGATTTTGAATTTTGCAGCCAACTTTTCTTCCCAGATACAATATTGCTACTTATCTTAAAAATTATTGGCTTTTACTTCTCAGACTGAATGCACTGTGAAGTACTTCAAAACTTGTAGAAGTGAAAATTATTAGCTAAAAGCTAATGTTTTTTGAGATCACATCCTTTTAAAATGGCTTTTAGTGACTTCAGATGTGTACTATTCTAGATGCTATGCATTTTGGTTTTGAAAAGGCACTTACAGGGGTTTACAGTTTATTTTTAGATTTTTAGAGGCTGATAACATTTAATGAAGATTACACTGACTCACTAAATGTGCATTTACTCTGATAACTGTTGGTAAGTATTTTTGGAAACCTGGGGCATGTCTGTCTTTCCTCAAAAAGCTAGAGATCACTATGTGTTGTGATCACTATTTCAGGATCACGAACCCACCCTATTTTAAAGTAAGTTCTTTAACTGCACAAGAAAAGATCTCATCACAGGTGGATTTTTTTTTAGTCGTCTTATTTTTCAGTTGCTCATTATCTTGTCCAGCTGAGTTTTATGAAATTTTTGAGTAATGAGTAATATGAAGTCTTCTCAAAACTAGTAAGTTCTTGACACTTGTAAGTTGTATTTAAGACTCTCAGGTTCGTTGGAGAATATGTGCTGACCAGGTATTTAAAGTTTTAGGCATGGATTTTTTTTGTTTGCTTGTTCTTTTAATATAAACTTTTATATATGAAATACAGAGTGCATAAAGATACATTGTTTAACAAAAACCACACATAGCCTGTACTACGTTTTCCTATAATTCCAGTGTTGCCAGCCATGTTGAGTGCATTTTTGTAGATATTGATGGCATTGTTTCACCTACTGTGTTGGATTTCTGGTAATTAAAATTACGTAGCATTGTTGGGAAGCTTACTGCAATCATGCCCTCACTTGCAAATGATGAATGCATATAAACTAAAAATATTTAAATGATACGTAATTGCTAGGTTCTTGACTCAACAATTTAGTTAGCTCTAGGGAGAGGGAATGAAAAAGGAAAAATGTTCATTAGGGCTTAGGGATTCAGCCTGGTGTATTAGAAGGAATTGGATTATTCGCTTTACAGTGTTCTTAACAGATTCAATTTCAGCCAGAGATAATTGAAGTGTCGTCAAAGCTGTGTGCATCACTAAAACATACAGAAAGACATAGTCCCATGGGTTCAGTAAAACAATATAGAACAATGTGGAGTAGCTTTTCAGAGATTTAACTGCCATTACGTTGAGCCTGCTTTTGAAGTATATTACAGCAAACTTAGATGAATGCCTTCCTGTGTAGTTTGCAGAGTATTAATATGTTTAGATTGTTTTCTTTCATTGTTGAAGGAATCTGTTTAACAAGTTAATATTATGAAATCTAATGCCAAGACTTGTGACTTTGTAGCAAAAATTCATCCATGTTTCTGATCAGTATGTTTCTAAAATTCTCCTAATTTCTTTCTTAACATTCCCTATAAAGGCAGCTTTGGATTTTAAAGCTATTTTTTAACACAATGAATGACACTAATAGTAAAAATGTAGTTTAGTTACTCTTTATTATTTAGATCAAAATATATGATTATTGAGAAAAATCTGTTACCCAACCCTTTGGTCCACCACCTCTGTACAGGGGATTGTATCTGATTTCAACTGACTTACTGATCTGATCTCTGCTGTAAATACATTACTGCACTGGCTTGTGTACTTTGGGGGCTGTTCTTGTCAGCCAGCCAGATTCTAATGCGGTGTCATAACCGATAAACTCCTTTCATGATGTAGTACAAAATGGACTTAATCATATTTACTTATGTTTTTATTCTGGAGAACATTTGAAGAGGACTACCTAGACTAACTTGTAGTAAAAAAGCCTGGAATGGAAATTCCATGAGATCAAGGTGGAGTTTAGGGTACACAAAGAGTTGACATTTCATAACCATTTATAAAAGTTTTACTGATGATCAAGGCCCAGCTGATGTGAGTGCAGAAAAAATCACTTGTTCATGACCTGTTCATGCAGAAATCACAAGAATTTTGGGAAAGGTGCAGGCAGAAGAAGGTGTGATATAGGCAAAACAGAAGTACTAAAATGTTTAAGCTTTGGAAAAGTCATCTGCTCGTTTGGATGCTTGCTTAGCCCGTGAAGTTTGTTTCTAGCTAGTTGTCTATATATTGCAAATGTTGGGGTTATTTGTGGATTTTTTCCACATATTTTTGGAGGTTTTATTGGATTTCACATTGTTAGGTTTAAAACAAGTATAATGCCAGTAGTTCTTGTGAAAGCAACTTCAGCTTTTTCTACTCCTTTGAACTTGCTTCAGAACATAACTACTTATGAACTACTAAGCTTTTTTAACTTTTTTTTTTAACTCGACAGATTCCCACTGTATTTGTGTGATGGGCATCAACAGGATTTTAGCAAAACATTGACTTTTATTTTTCTTTAGCTCTGAACGTGAAGTCATTAATTTATATAGAAACTAGAAAAATATTTTACATTTTATAGTGATGCCCACTAAGTTTTTTAACAAAATATTTTATCTTCCATAGAATTGAAGTACTTAGTACTAAGTATTTTATGCATAAAAAGATACAAGGAAAAGCTTTTGATATCAACACAGAAAGTCATCCACTACAGTCACTTCATAATAGTTTTAAAGAAGGTTTTCATAATGAAACAGATTTTTGCTTTTAGAAGGCTGCTTAAACACTGTTCATGAGGTAGAGAAGGCCAGGGAGGAGAAGCCATTGTAAGTGTTGAACACAGCCCTGGCACAAGAGAAATGCAGTATATAATATCAGTGTACATATTACACCTGTAAGTAGAAAAACGTGGAGTGTTGGTTTAAGTTATTTTACCTTTAAAATCTTTTTTTTTAATTGTAGAAGTAGTTAAGGTTATTATTGCAGAAGCTATACTGATTTAAATGGTCATAGTTAACTCTATGAGCTTGACAAGGTAAAAGAGATAAGAAATGGATTCACAAGGTAAAACTTGGTGCTTTGTGCTGTTTTCAATTCACTGATTTCAAAGCACTTTACCAGGATTAATATTCTAAGCCTCCACACAATTCCCAGGGGGAAGTTAAGCATTATTCACATTTTAGACATGGGCAAATGAAATCCAGAGAGGTTATAACCTGTACAAAGTCACACAGAGGCACTGGGCCTCTGGAGAACGAGGGGACAGACACAGAAATTTTTGTGTCTTGTTACCTGCTGTTACCATCCGAGTAAAGGATGACCTGGAAGGTACAAAAAACCCCTCTGAGACTCCATAGTTTAAGTCACTTTTAACCCATTTAATGGATTTGTAAGTAAGCAGCAGCAGTTATTTCATGCAGGTCTTTAATTGCTAGTGAGTTACATTGTGTCTGACCTTCAGAAAAGTTGTTTTCTATGTGGCAGCATGCTCAAGTTACTGAATCAGGCATACAAAGATAAGACTGCAAATACTGGAGTATCCTGGTTCATTGGCACTCAGGTGAAATGTCATTTCTTCTGGTGCTTTGCTCTGTAAGGAGCAGTGAGCCAGGAGATCAAAAATCCACTTTCGAACTCTTTCCTATTACACTTGGTATATCTCAAAATTTTAGTTCACTCTGGGGACAAAAAGACTAAAACAATGGAGAAACTATGATGATTTCTATCTCTTTGTTGTAAGATGCAAAATAAGTAAGCTGGTCTGTACCCCCAACTGCTAAATACAGTGGCTGGCATAATCAAACTGTAGTTTGGCAACAGGGCTTTGAGTGGCTGTTGTTGTTTATATGCTTGACATAAATTACCTATTTTCCTGAATGTATATGCTTGCTGCATGCTGACTGAGTAGTTTTCTGGCTGTAGTGCAACAAATCTATTTGTTGATGTACGCCTTCGCCGAATGCAGGCACTTTGAGATATCATACTGTGGTATTCATATAGGTACACTGTAACTATAGTCTTTGCGGTATGTGTTTGAAAAATTAAAATTCAGTTATGCATGCAAATGCATAGTATTATTAATGAACATACTTTTATTATAATTAGTGATGCTCTTCAGACATATTGATTTATCTGCTAGGGAGATCAAATTACTGTAGCATTATAGTTTTTCCTAGTCTGTAGCAAAACCAAGTAAATGGGATAGAACCCTGAGGTATTTTGGACAAGGTAGGATCATGCCTGGAGAAATGAAAATAACAGAGATGACCTTTGAAAGTACTCATATGGAGGAATTAATGTTTTCTTAATATCTCCTCATTTGTAATTCTTGTTACAGGCTCATTATTCATCAGAAATGTTTTGACGCTGTGTGATATTGCTTTCAAAGCTGAAATATACAGAAGTAGCTGAAATTAAATAATAATGATAATAAAAAACCACTTTGCTCTGGGGAAGTGAACTTTTTGCAAATGACATAATACTTCCTTCGTTACCTGCATTAGAACAATTCCCTTGAATATCCGTAAGGATGCTTTTTGTACAGTATCTTTTTATTGATAATTCTGTCTTTAGTTACAATGAAGTGATCACTGAAGATTCAGTTTAGTAAAGTAGTTAGTACTTGCTTAAGTTAGAACATACGAGCTGTCCAACTGACTGTAAAAGAATTATTTATTGTGCTTTTCAAACTATTGCCTAATTGCCAAAAAAAGAAGGTGTGGTATTGGGTGAGAAATCAGCTCTTACTCTTACAGAGCTTCAAGGGGTACAACTGATGCTTATGTAATTATGGTGCCACCTTGAATAGGACCACCTTGAAGGCAAGTGTTTTGCTAATGTCAGAGTACAGGAGCATGGTGATTGTCAGGTGGAGGCAGAAAGGTGGTAGGCGACCCTTGAGAGATGATGATCCTGTTTCAGTGGACAAAATTACAAATTTTTCAGATGGCAGAGCATTGCTCAATGTCATTCATATAAAAGGCATTCTAATGAGAAGGAAAGCACGTTAACTGAAGTGTGCAAAGTCTTGAGCAGTGATTACTGACTCTTGCAGTTTTCTGGCTGATGATATCCAGGTTTACAAAACCATGTATTTGATTAATAGCCACTGACAGCCATTAACCTGTCATGTGTCAGTAGTAGCAAATAACATCAGGGGTGCACTAACAGTGGATAGTAGCCATTGCTTTTGGAGATTGCTATTTCTGAACTGACATTCAGACATGTGTGTTACCCAGCTCCAGTGCTATCTCTGAGTTCGGCTGGAGCTTCTCATAAGTATTCCTACAGGGAGGAATCAAGGCATCAAGCTTGCACTCAGCTGGCATGTTATCATGTGCCTATTACTTTTGTGTGCAAACCGATGAAATCGCATGCCCTGTGCAGGGTAGCACTACTGTGTTAAGCACCATGATTAATGAACTGAGGGGTTAAGAAGGGGAAATTTTCAGCTGTCATATAAAAGTTTGTTGTGACTGGTTCTTGTGTTTCTCTTGAGCCAATATTTTATTGTGTGCTTACATTTATTATGCTTATAGCTTTTTTGCATCTATTTTGGTTGCATATTTTCGTAATGACACATTAAGCTACTGTCTGTTCAGTTAATTCTTGCTTTTCAATTAGTGATTATTGATATTCTTTGAGAGGTATGATTAAAAAGTATTTACCTCCATTCACAAGGTCTGATTTACATTTAAAGCTGGCCTTACACTAGTTTCAACTGTCCTTTTTCTGGTACTACCTTATTATGCCTAGTCGCTACTAACTTGGATATTGTGATCAGCCTGCTTTTTAGGTTGTCTGAATTGGAAGGAAAACGTTAACGTGTCATGAAATATGAAGTTTTTTCAATGAGCTGACCAGTCCAGTGGCGGGGGTAGGGGGTGAGTGATATCCCTGCCTTATAACTGAGCAGCAGTATTCTGGAAGCCTTGCTTCAGAACTCGTAATACCCTTTTTAAAATATGGGCTCTGATAGAATAGGATTTGTTTCAATCATGATGTGGTAAATTTATCCTTGGGGATATCAAGAAGGAGGAGTTCCATCAACAAGTGTCTGCCTTTCTGTCAAGATCTGATTAGTTGTGAAATTACAAGTAGCGTTTTAGACATGGTTACAGTAAAGGTTACAGGCACTCTTTGGGTCTGAAATTTCATTTTAGAGCAAAAGGTCCCCAAGGGCTGGTTTAATTTATTTAATTACATTGTACAAGACTTGGGTAATAGTTTTAGATCAAAGTATAAAAACCAACTTCCAGGCGAATTTGTAATATAATTCAAAGTGGTAAATTGCTAAACACTTCAACAGTTTTGCTTTGTAGGACAGAATGATACAAGGATATGGATTGCAATGGTATAGTACAAGTGTAAGCCTTATATTAAAATCATAAATAATAAACTAGGAAATGTAACTTGCTTAATTGTAATGGCAGCATATCTTCCTTGAAAAGACTATGCTACAAAACTGAATTAAATTGGTCTAGGAAGCCCCCAGGCCTTTTTAAGCATTTCTTACCCCCCTTGGTAGCTTGGATGGGGAAAATGGGCTTTAAATCTAATCTTTTCATAAAATAACTATATTTCAAAGGGTTCTCTGCCTGTAGTACAAAAAGAATTACTTCGTTAGTTCTAGGTCTTCCCTTATTAGGTGCATCATGGTGATGGATGAAACTTTCCTACACTTTCAGATTCCCCTCATTGCATACCTTGAGTGATACTTCTTTTCACTCTTCCCACTTTCAGTTGAAACTTCTGTGTCCATTTTCCTAGACATCATATTTTGGATTTTTTTTTATAGCTGTTTTACTACCACGTGTCCAATTGTATTGGGCATCTGCAAGCTGTTCACTTTTAGGTCTATGTTCAGCAACGTGATGAAAATGGCTCAAAACCAGCATCACCAAAGGAAAGCATTGATGACTGATTTTTCTAAAGGTACAAAGTGCACATGGCAAGAAACAGAAAGCGTAACAAAACTTACAGGTCCAGATCTTTCTTACACCATAATCTTTCTTTGCCATCTTTTTTGATTTTTACACTTGAGCAAACTATTTTCAACTTCCTTCCTAGAAGTAGTAAACCCCTTGGTTTGGTCGTGTCATTCTTTGTGTGTTTCCTTTCTAATCAGTCAACTTTGACTGTCACTCACAGCGTCATGTCTGATTGCTAATACAATTTCAAGGCCAAGGCTACACTAATGGTAGTCATTTCTAAAACTTGACAAAGGAGATGTATTATGAGGGTAGAGGCTGGCGATAAATCTGAACTGTTGTATCTGGTGTTTGTGAGTCTGGCTTTTATCTGAGTTACTGTTTTACAGTTCTTACATTAAATCTTTTGATCCACAAATATATGCTACATCCATCAAAAGTTTTTCCAGTTCATCATGCGTGGTCTTACAGCTTCTTTTTATAATTTTTAAAACATAGACCAGCAATTTCATTGAAGCCTTCCTTTAAATAAAGGCGCTACGACACTTTGCCGTCAGTGTTCCTAAGATCAATATCCCTCTGAAATATAGGGCGCTTTCCTCTGTTTCATATTTAAAGGGCAGTTCTGTTTGTTTCTGTATTGATGTGCTACTTTTTCATGGTTGTCCATCCTGCTTATTTAATCTGTTTGGCAATACAGCAATGTTAGCTTTTGCTCAGCTAAGGTGAAAGTTATGACTCATCTAAGAGCTGTCTTCATAATGATATCTCCGACTTCAAATTGTTCCACCTAAATGAACTATAAGTACATTGAATTTTAATATTCAGATTCTTGTTCTTGGAACAAAAAGAAGCAGCATACATGAGAATTGCATCAGATACTGATAGCTTTTTCTAGAATAAACTTTATGATCAATTTCATGAAAAAGGTTAAAAATGAAAGAAATGAGTCAAAAATTGAGGAGTGTTGCCCAACTTAGTTTTCTCCGTGGTAACTGTCAATGCAATACTAAAATTTTTCATATGGATATATTAATTATTACAGCAGAAATAATGGTAACTATAGAGCTACAGTAGAACTTCTTTATGCTAAAACAGAGACATGTCTCTTCTGTTGAAGGACAGTGAAAAACTGAAGTGGTACTATCTGCTCCTTTGCTTCTGAGCTTATCAGGCAGTCTTCAAATTATATTTTAGTTCTTTTGGCCATTTAACACTAAAGCCGTTCCCGATTAATACAAAAAGTTGTTCTCTTGATTCTCTGTATTCACTGGATCAAACAGTATTGGCTATGCTGCTCGCACAAGCCAAACAGCCGCCTTTTGTTTAAATTTTGCGGT
The DNA here is from genome assembly GCF_013368605.1 of Nyctibius grandis. NCBI lineage: Eukaryota > Metazoa > Chordata > Aves > Nyctibiiformes > Nyctibiidae > Nyctibius > Nyctibius grandis. The sequence goes on from NC_090695.1 coordinate 95,395,522, forward strand.
ATCAGGGCAGATGATAAAATCTACTGCAGTTTCCAGGTTTATAAAATTCTTGAAACATCATACTAAACCTAGAATGGGGGAGTCGTCTTGTTGTTCACAGACACAATATGTTAAATCTGCAGATGGCTCAACAATTTTCAAATATCTATATTTAAGTAATTCTCTTAAAATGTTTGATTAGTCTTGCAATGTGCTGTTTAGTATCAAAGATTTAGCCAATGATCATGATTATTATTTGTGCTGAAGTCCCTTTTCATTACAAAAGAAGCATTAAATGGTCTGTTCTGTAGTATATATCATTTCCAAATGGATGTGAAAAACTACATGTGTTTTGTTTGTTTGGCTTTTTTATCCTTATAAAGTTTTCCTTGAAACTTTTTTGTGGGGTGGGTGCGATACCCTCACTGTGTTGTGTTTTTTTTTTTTTTTTTTTTACATTTACCACACAAGGCTTTGTGTTCTTTTTTCTTTCTATCATTTAAACTTTAATGTTTTGAAGGACCTTTTATTACCAGCCTTCTCTATCCTGCTGTGTAACCTTTCTGACCCTTCTAAAAAGCTTCCTTATTCTAGGCAGTTTCCCCTCTGTAACTGAGTAATACTGTATTAGATTTTCTCATTATTTTGATAATAGTTAAACTCCTGAAATCTGATGTTAATGTAGATGTTTTTATGGAAGAAACAAAATCCAAACTGTGAAGAGAATTCCATGCTACTATATGAAACCATTGAATCACCAGTATCGCTTGTGAAGTATTACAGACTATGTTTAAATGTTACTAGCAGAAAGTTGCTTATTTGGAGGATAAAAGTTTTCATAGTAGCTAATTTGAAAGAGTTGTTAAAGTTGATAGTTCAGTTAATAAAATTTAGTTAAATAATTGGATTTGTTTAAGAATAACCAAGGGACAGGAAAATAATTTGATTATCATTTTTCTAAGGTAGAACTTCAATTTTAATTTTCTGTAAGTTCCTGAAAATTAGTAGCTGGGTAGTTTAGAGAACCTGAATTACTGCTTCCATTAGATACAATCTCAGCAATTATCAGTTGTGACTGACTTAGTGGCTCACCAGACAGGGTATTGATACTAGTTGGCCCAACAGCAAGTAGGAACCTTCTGCTGCATCTCGTGATTTCTGTAGCCTGATAAAGTGTCAGTGGGGAGGGACTGGGGGTTGAGACAGCAAACTGTAGATTTGATGAAGAATGAAGGTATAGGGATGTGTAGGGGACCTGGTGTTGTGTGTGGGACTGGATTAGTGGTACTTAGGGAGTCATGAATGAGGGGGAGGACTTTGGGGTTATTGGTATTTGAAAATGAGGGATTTTGTAGACACAAGCATGTCCATAGATAATTGGACTTTATTAATTCCCTGTCTGACAGAACAATGCACTGCTTTACAATACTTTTCAGTGTTGTATTTGAGATAGTGGAAGATGTGTTTGTCACTCTGTTGTTTTGCTCTCTTTAATTTATACTGGGATTTTTTGCTTGCTCTAATGAATGAACTCCAGCTGTTGGGTTCCATATGGGAAATGAAGCCAGCATAGCTCTTCCTGACAACTTGTGCCTGTGCTGTGAAAGCTGAGAATGAATCAGCATGAGAGAGCTGGAAATGATAGTCTAACATAAAACAGATGACTGTCATCTATTATTTGGGTGGCAAAGCAACATAAGAGGGAGGAAAGTCTGCTTTTCAAGCAGGGTTAAAGAAATGAACTTTTTATAGCAGTGCAGTTTGTGGCTCTAATTTGGAAATAATTTACAGTCACTTGGGAAATTCTGTCTTCGAGGGTGGATTTGAAGGTGTGTGCTATGGAGAAAGGAATGGTCACAGTAGCTTCCCTTGGCTGTGGTGGCTTTGGGGAAAGGGGAAAATAAGCTAAAAAAGGAAGGAAGAAACCAAACAAAAACCCCCCACCAGTCTGCCTTTAGTAGTCACCATAATTAACGTAGTTACTAATGGATGTCTGTATATATCATCGGACAGTAAGTTTGAAGAAATAAATAGCAAATGACTTAGTTTTGTAAATACATCTTTTCTATTTCATGCATGCTTATTTTACTCTGATTTTAAAGACATACTGGTTTTCACCATTTTTTAACCAGGGACACCATGAACAGAATGTAGTTGAATTGGTAGACCCTATTTGGATTTTGGAATTTCCATGCAAAGTTCTGGGTCTCAGGTTAAAGCAAAGAGAAATTGTGTTGTATATTGTGTATTTTATGACAATTAAAGACAGAGAATCAAAATTCTTGTGAAAATTTACAATGATGTTCCTCACTGTTTTGGAGTATTTTCAGTATTTGAGCCAATGTTTCTTTAAGAATTCAAGTGTCGTTTCTTGATCTTTTTTTGGCTCAGACATGAGTGCCTCCTTCGAGACACAGTCTGCTCCTGATCACCCTCATTCTCTTTTCCGTCTCTCCACTGATCTTGAGCTAACCTGATCTCACCCAGCATATTTCACAGTCAGCCCCCTTACCATGCCTTTATTGTGTTAAACCTACGCAGTGTCTCTGCTGATCTTCTCTTTCTTTGCAGTTTAAATTGATGGAGCTGGTTTTCTTACAGCTTACCCACATGTTCTCCAAAACATGGGTGTCTTTTCAGCATCTTTTGTTTTATTGCTGATTTCTTTCAAGCAGTGACAGTACTACATACTGTGGACCCCGTTGATCCATGCTGATTTATTTCTTTATGAATTCATGTGTAATTTCAACCCTTGAAAATAAGTGGATTCATAATGTGTCCATTGAGGTATATATAGATATAGATATATACGTATGTGACTTCTAGTCATTGTATCAATAGAGAGAAGGATGAACTTGATGCACTGTTATTACATTTTCCCTTAAATAGCTTCTTTAGACCAACGAAGTTTCCCACGAAAGAAATTATTAGTTTTTATGAAATTTATAATTTCGTGACTGGAATTTCTAATTTTCAGAGAGCAAAACAGTATTTTAGTGTTCAATAATGAACAGAGAGCAAGCGTTAAGAAGAATGAAATCATTAAATGTGTATCTTGTTACATAAACCTTTATCAGTATGATGGTGTAACTACGCCAATTTATTTTGCCTACGTATGTTTACTTTTTATAGGGCATATTTGGCTGCACAAAACTTTTTCTTAATTGCTTGAATTTTGAGCTGAAATATTTTATGCTGATTTGTGCTTGAGGGTAAATTTTTTTTGAAAGCTTGAAAAAGAATGAATAGTTCAAGTCTTTTTGCATAGAGAAATATATCTGGCAAAAACACTATTGCCATTAAAAATGAAAAACTGCATCGATTTAGATGAAGTATGACAGTTTAAAATAATGTGTATATGAAGATTTATTTTGAACTCATGAAGCTTATTTTCATCAATGATCCAACACTCTTTATTAGAAGTGTGCAATATAAATACTTTATAATTCGTATTCCTGAGGACACCTGCAGAATAAAAGAGGAGATTGCTCTCTTTATTTGCATAGTTGCTGTGGGTATTTTTGTTTAGGTCTGTAAGATGTCTGGTACCTTCCATGTCTCTTAGTTCACTTTTGAAAGTGTTTAGTAAGCACTGAAATGCAAAATGGACATCTGTTCTCAGGTGGCCAATGCTCAGTAGATGAAGCAGGCACAGTTATGTGATACATTCTGTGGCTATATTGATGATAGGTGGTGTCTGAAGGCACAGTGACATTACAAAAAGCATGTTTCGGTTAAATAGATCAGAAGAAAAATATGGAACCACTGTTGCAGTATTCTTTCACTGAACAATGAGGAGAAAAAAGTAATTTTGAACAGTTTCTTAATTCAGATTTTCAAATGATATGAATATGGGGACTTTAGAAACAAGCTTTACAATCGGGCCATCTTGAAATGAGTTTCCTTATGCTGAGGGAGGAAGGCGAAGAGAAAGGTGACCTGTTGAGGTTTTTATCCTACAGCATACCCATGAAGAAGTAACCATAACTTGTCACATTTCCAAAAATCATTTGTCAACAGGCTGATGCCACAAACTGACTCCTTCAAGCGTGTTTTGTAAGAGGAAGGAGTTAGTATGTGGCCTCCTGCAAGAGTTACCATGAAAACAATTGATCTATAATCTACTTATGTGAAATGTAATCATAAACTAAATAAATTGCTAGTGTGCCTCTCTTGTTTTAGAGATAAAGATCAGTTGTGCCAATATCTTGACTCATTGAGACCAAGAAATACACCGTATTTCAAAGCTTTTGCTCTTCTCTGACTTTCTGCTTGTTGGGTACATTTTGTATTTGTTTACTGTAAGAAGATGAGGAACATATGGGTTTGAGTTTCCAGCAAAGTTTATAGTTCCAAAGAATACACAAACAGCTCAGCTTCCTTGACTTCCAGAGGTTTTTTTTGTGCTTCAGTAGTGTTTTATTGCTTCACTTCTCTTTATAAAAAGGTATTTATCTTATAAATGAGGTTGATAAAATCTACAGATCAGTTTCAGTTTTAAAGCTCGTGAAAGAATTTAGAGCTCTCAAATTCTCTTGTACAATGTAAAATAAATTTTCACCTTAGAAGGCCACAGATTCCATTCATTTTGGCTTCCAAATAGTGTATAGCTGCCAGAATAGAATTAATTAGTATTTCCTTTCAACCTTGGTGTGCACTAGAAGCACTCATTAGAAGTAAAAGGCTGAAAGTTGTGCGATAGCTGCCATGGATTTTGTAGTTTCTTTATCTAGTTTATTGATACCCGATTTTAAGGCTCAGAAAACCTCTGTTCCTGATGTGGGTATTCTCGTGAGATGTGAAGAGCTGTTATCAGACAACGATTTGCAGTAAACAGTTGTAGTAAACCAAGGAATTCACCAAGATCTTCAAAAAGTCAGTATGGAGACTGGCTTTCAAAAATGAAACCTCAGGTCAGAATTGCACAGTAGTTTCTGAGTTTTGTGAACTTGATACAAATACATTTTCACTGCGTAGTGTTTATTACTGCTTGCTAAGGTTATGTCAACACAGCAAATGGAATCCTTCACTATTATGCCTTGTTTTAAAGAAAACCAGCATTTTTCCCAGGAATGACTCTTTCAAGACTTTCACCTTGCAGTGAAAAATAGTATTAATTACCTTGGAACAAAGGCATATACTATTAGTCATGGAATGTGTGGCATTCTGCTTTTATACTGGTTATTTCTGACTTTGACTCAGATTCTTTTCCTCTGTGTAATTTGTGTTTCCATTTTTTTAATACTGGACAGTCTGACGGGAATTCAGGAAAGCTGAAATTTTGTATTTTTTCAGAAGAATTCCAGCATGCTGCTAAAATAAAATAAACATTGTGTTTTGTACATTTAAGAAACACTGTGTGCATAATATAAACAAGACATTTATTATAATCTATCTTAGCTATTTTTTCTCTGCCTACTATGCAAGCAAAGCAGCAAGGTAAAGGTCCCTCATCCATAGATTTAATCTTTCTTCAGTTCAAAGCTTTGTAAGTAAAAGCAACCATCTGTACAGGACAGCTGTTGAAATCCCTCTTTTACAAGCATTGTATTGGTGCCAAAGTGAAGCTTCTTGCCCTAATATCATTGTGCCCTCATTAAAAATAAGCAGCCCAAACCCATTCTATGTTATCCTTGGAATCCATTAAATGATACGGTAATTCCTGTTACAACAATAGTCTTCTGTAGCGGTTGTTAATGCAGAGCCTCAGTGCATAGGGTTCGTTGCATTTTCAGCCAGTGTGTGTTTAATAAGGAGTTGGGCTTTTTTTTTGACATTTAAATAATTTTGTGAATATTGTTTTTATCTGTTAGGTCAACTAACCCATGCATTCGTTCAATCTATGGGCAAATCGTAGAATTACACAATTCAAGCGATTGTTTTTTTGATTTCTGTAATATAGTTGTTCTCTCTATAGAAATTTTAGTCTCGAAAAGGAGAAATCTTAGAAATTAAAATTAAAAAAATACATGCATAAGGGCACAAATTTTCATGAAAGAATAGGCTTTCACTAAGTATGTGAAAAAACCTTGTCCAAGTATTATCAAAGAGAATAAAAACAGAACATGAACAATGTATAACAGCAAAGAATTGTTTTAATGTCATTGGCTGGTATTAATTTCAAAGGCACAAGAATAAGGTTCAGATACATTTAGGAATTTTTAATGGAATTTTCTTTCAGTTGCTTAATGATGCAGATTTCCCCCCCACAGGCGGGGGGGGGGAAGCTAAGCCTATGCATTTGATTTTCTCTTTTACAATGCTTTTCTTATGTCCTTTTCTGTAGTAGTGTTACCTTCTCGGGTATCTGTCTTTGAAATCAATTTCAGATGTCAGGAAAAAAGTTAAAGATGTTGGCACTAGTTGTCACAGATCAGACTAGGATGTCTCATTAAACTGAGCAAAGAGAGAGTGCAAATCACCTTTAATTTTCAGATTGGTTGGTCTTTAATGTTAAACTGAATGTGATTGATGCCTTTCACAGTCATATGTGATAATATTTACTGAAACTTCTCTTAAATATTTGAAGGTATATTTCTGTGTCTGCCTGGTATGAATGATTTCAGTTTCCTGTGTTTTCCTTTCTTGGCTGATGGCCTCTAAAAGTGAACTTTCAGAAGAAATGTAGAACAAGTCAGGCATGCCCCTGTTGTGTTGATAATATCAACTTGACAAATGTATTCTGAATTTTGCCTGCAGCCATTTAAATGGAAAGTGAAGTCGGAAGTGTTTTATGGTAGGGTTTTTTTTATTGCTTATACCAGCAAGTATTGTACTGATTTTGTCAAAGGGAAACATAATTTTTATAAAGCATTTGCCCTATTGACTCCCAACTAGAACAATGTATTTTAATCCATCATCATGTTATTTTTACTGCTTCATTGTTCTATTTGCCATTATCGCACTTTTTCTGTTTACTTCTAAGCTGATATAAACTAAAGGCCAAAAGTCTAAGCTAAATAAATATTATCTTAATACTAATTTAGGCTAGCTGTGTATTAATAGAACTTGTTTTCTATACATAGTAAAGAGAAATAAGAGGTTGTTGTTGAACTTTGCATAGTTTTCATGATTTGGTTGCATACGCAGAGAACGTCAATTCTGATTGTGCTTTTTTCTCATGTATACCTTTTCTATTAATTCTATTTATTTGTTTTTATAATGAATTGTATTTGAGGTACATTATAAATATGAAGTAGAAGGATAGAAGTCATCAGCTTTTGTCAGATACAATGGGTTGGCAAGAAGCACGTGTAGAGAAGTGTCTCGTAATTTAGCATATGTTACTTTAATTTAGAAATTATCATTTTTGTTGTGAGGCTGCTGGATTGGCCTTTGTCCAATAAATGTTTCCTGTAGCCATGGAAGATGTTAATTTAATGTGTTTTCACATTAAAACGGTGTACCTGTTGAGTATTGCTAAACAGAGAGAAAAACAACTGATTTGCTTCTTAATGAGGCAGTAATAATGTGCTAGCATTTCAGTCTGTTTACTTTTCAGTCAGACAAGGTTTCTGGTTGAGCATGTATCTCAGAAGATCTATTCCGTAAACAAGCCTTTTAAAGTCTATGCTAGTAAAAGACATTTTTATAAACTACATCAGTGAAAACTCTGTGAAAAATGTATGAATAGGAGCATTTACGTGACAACCTTTAAAATAATAGCTCTAGGGTATTTGGAATATACAACAGAAAGTTAAATGATATTTGGGCCAAACTGTTCTCTTTTTTTTTTTTTTCCTGGCAATTCAGATGCTAATTCCTTTAAGAATAAGAACAGGTACATTATATGCACTTTTTCCTTCTGTTTCTCTTATTCGCACCATGAGAAGAAGTAAAACAATGGAAGTGCCCAGGAGGCTGCCCTCTAACTTTGCTTGCTGGGATCACTTTGATGTGCCAGAGCATGTGTGTTCTGCCTCCCAATTAGAACTTGCAAAACGAGGTTTGTTTGCAGTAACATATCAGAGTATCAGGAAAGGATTACAACTGTGTTCTGGTTCAGTGACCTCCTCCAAAATAGTTAATCTATAAAAGGCTGTGGGTTTGTCTGTTAAGCAAATAGCTACAGGCATTCCTTTCTTTTGTAAATGCCCTTTTGATATATAAGAAACCATTTTCCAGGTATTTCTAGAGGACTCGATTTCTGTCATTTGTTTGTACAAGTTTTTTCTGCAGTTAGGATTGGAACGTTTTTGTATGCGCTTCAGACAAATGATTTTATTGTAAAGCTTTAGGTTGGAAAAACAGGAAGTATACATTGATAGTTTTTAGTTCTGTTTCTAAATATGTGAGGAATTGCAGCGTCAGAACAGAGTGAGCAGTAACTACTATTTCTGAATCTTAAACCTCACATAGCCCAGGCTGTTTTCCAGCTGCGTTGGCATTAAGTGTCTGGTGAAAGGTGAAGCTAACTTTGTTGATCTAGTCTCACCCATTGCTTTCCTAAAACAAGTTAGCGCTCATTTTAGACAAAGAACTGCTCTTTGTTTAAAAATAACTTGAAGTTGCCAGTCCTTTCAGAGAATGTAATTATTTCCTCTGGGGAAAAAAGAGTAACATGCCGTATCTACTCAAGGAAAGCGTTTAAGATGCCCTTTCCTGCGTTTTTTGTCCTGCAATAATCTGCTTTTTTTAGGAAGAACATTTTGCTATCAACAGTTTTCTCTGGTGGAGCCTGGTGAAAATAACCTCAGTCTGTATTGTCTTGTGATACGCTCCCGGTAAATATGTGTAATACGTCAAGTATATTTGTCCCTTTCTCCCAGAGAGTTTAATAAAGGAAATTATTTTGATTAATAGCTTTTAGATTTAACAAACAACACTGTTTTGGGTTATACATCCATCTGGTCCAGTTTCCAAATTGTCAGCTTGATGATGTATGTGAATGTATACAGCAGAAACAGATGACTGGAGGGACTTGTGAAATCCTGCAGAGAATTAAGTTGGCAGATTGCAATTTTATAGAACTTGTAAACCCGCCCAGGACTTACCTCTTACAGGACACAGGAGTTCTCATGAATCAAGGTTCAGGCTTATTCCATGTTCCTTTTGAATATACATCTTCATTATCCTCAGGTTGCCTAGGTTCAAAGTGAAGAGTAGAGGTTTGCTCTTCATTTGTTTAGCGCTGCTAAGCAGGATTTAGCCAGACTATCTGTATTTATCTGATTAGGCTCCAGCCTAATGGTCAGGTGCTTCTGAGTTGGATTGCATGAGAGTAGGATACAGTATAATAAGTGTAACGTAGGAGTGTGGTGGTTGTTTTCTTCCTTGATGACTTGTATATTATGCACCAGTGGGATGGAAGCTAATGAAGTAGAGCCTACTTGTGCTTAATTCAGTGTTGTGGTGATACAACACAGAGGTGTCTTTTTATTTTCTAGTCAGATGAATTGTACTAAAATATAATGATTACACAAATTACTCCCAAAGGATAATAATTCTTCGAGTTTATATTCCTTAACCTTTTGTAACTTTAAAAAGCTCCTCCTTTTTAGGTTAGAGGACTTTTTTTGTCTGTTCTGTGATTTTGACAGAATACATTGTGTAATTATTACTTCTGTCCTGAGAAATCTACCCATACTAGAAGGAAAACAATTTTCCATTCTATTTCAGTACATAATTATACATTCTATATATATAAACGCTTCTGATAATGGGTTTTAACCAATATTTTATTGATTTGCTGTTGTTACATGCAGAGTAATAGCTTTCAGTTCTTTGGAATTTCCTAATTTTGACATACTTAATGTCTTCTTTACAAATGGCACAAATAAATAATGAATATTAGTAACACTGTGAGCTGTATATCCCTTCAAGATGTTTGGGTGCATTACTACTAGTTCTTAGAATGATTTTTAACTGAGTGTTTCTTTTAATACAATTCATAGTGCAGTGAATGCAATCTTTGAAGTTGATTTATTATCAAAATTTTACCTCTACATCCTTTAAAATTTTAAGCACATTAACTGTAGTATGTCTGCAAATAGTAAAGTGATGATCAACTATGCTTTATTTTTTTTTTGTCACCTAGTAGCATGTTTAGATAGAGGTACTGTGTGCTCAGTATAGGAATATGGTACCTCAGTAAAAATATTCTTAAGGTTCATTGCTCCTGCATACTATAAGATACACAGAGTTAATATAATAGTTGTGTACACAGAGCAGTCTGCTTATAATAGCTTCAGACCTTGGCATTAAAAACAAAACAAAAAAAACCCCAAAAGACAAAACAAAAAACCCCAAACAAAAATATCCCACACCCGAAAGAACAAAAGAAGAAGAAAACCTCTCAAACCTCAATAAAGTTACGACGTTATTTTCAAAACACTATTTAAGTTCCCTCTCTGCCTAACTGGCGTTTAACCCTGTCTGGCTTAGAAATAAATCTTTTATTTTTCTTTTACATATCCTTTTGATGTATGTCATCCATCAATGTTAGCAAGAACAGTAAATGCATTGATCTATTGCTACACTTGGCAAGTTAAATAACACTTTATGTAAGAAGTATTGATTTATAAAATCCTGTACATGTAATTAACATTAGAACTGTCAAAAGTTGAAAACAGTATTAACTTGCTGCTTATTTATAACCCAAAGAAAATTAAATAAAACATCCAGATTAATAAACTAACTCCCTTTTTTGCCTTCAGATATGTCAAGCTAAGTCATGTTTTCAAGAACAGTGATATGTTTCTTCCAATTCTGACAAGAAGAAATTATGTGTTTCATCAGTATTGTTGGAATTAATTCTGTAGTCTCCCGATATGTGTATTATGCCCGAGGTGGTGAAAGAATTCCACTTGGATAGTTCTGAAAGGGTTTAGTGTAAAAGATGCAGAAATAAGTGACCATATTAGGGAAAATTAAGGTGGCCGATTTGTGTCAGGTTTTCAAAGAGCCTTTGATCTGGCCCTCAATTAGTGCCTGCTCTTATGCATGGAGGTATGCAAAGGTGTATCTCCTGTTTGCACATACGGTGTATTATCCAGTTGTCTACACAAATTATGTGATGAGATACTTTGAGAGCTCTGCAAGGATCACTTTGTGCTTCTGTTTCTGACTCAAGCACTAACCAGGTGCCTGTTCCAGAGTTTGCTTAAGATGATGGGAATATTTCAGTTGAGTTCTGTGAACTTCGAGCTGTGCTTTGATTGCATTTTTGTCCTAATTCAGCATCACGTAAGGATATGAACAATCCCATCTCTGTTCAGTATAGTGTATGATCATGTGCTTACCACCCTTGAACTCAGTAGCACCATTGAGATCCTTTGAATTGAGTTTGTTGAGGCAGGCCTTATCCAATTTATAAACCTATTTACATATTTCAAGTTTCAAGTAAGCAGTGGGTGTTGTTTTTTGACAAAGGTTTGTGCATGAATCATTTCCCCTTCAGTCCCCTTCATCAAAAGAGATGTGTGTTTATATCTTCTATGGCTATTCATAGCTTCTGTACTGTTTAGAAATAATTCTCTCCTTGAAATAATAAATAGGTGGCCTTACATGGCTTTCAAGTCTGGCGGTGCCTTTGCTGTGCCATTGTTTCCTCCTGCTGCGCTTTTGTTTCTGTTCTGGTACTTCCAGACACTCATCAGCTGTTTACCTTTTGATATAATTTATCTTCTACAAAATAACCAACCGAGAATGCCTCTTATACCAAGGATGAACTTGTGGAAAGCACATTTATGTTTTTCTCTTCTCTGTTCTGTTAAATGTTCTGTAGGGTTTCATCCTACCTTCATCCTGGTGTCAGTTGGAATATTTAGTGGATATATATAGATGGATAGATATTGGTGTGATCAGACTGGCCCTACAGTAGTTGGAGATTGTAGATTATGTAGTAGCAACAGTAGCTTCCTTTGCAGTTAAAATAATGAAGGAAATCCTGCTATATTTAGATTCTCTTTCTGTAAGGCAGTTTTGCCTTCCACCTGCTGTGTGCCGAGATTTAAACAGTAATAACTTATTTCTTTGAGAGCTCCACAATCTTTGTAAACATCACTAGATACGAAGACAATATAAAAAGCGTGGAGGTTATGCTTTGATACCAAATTCAGTTCAGAGAGGTTGTACGTTTCTGTGGAGGTTTTCTTTTGGTCTTGATAGTTAATGGGTTCTCTTTTATTTGCCCGCTTTGTACACTATCATTCCTTTTTCTCTCAGTACATTTGTAACTTTCTTTAAGATATCCTTATGAATCTTTTCAAAAATAATTCTGCAGTCTTTTTCAAGGATGAACTACACTAACCATAACTTAAGAACATCATCTGTTGCTTCTTAGTTTTTTAATCTTACAGCAGATATTCCATGGATTCATGAAATTATGAATTGTGATTGCCTTCTGATGTACACCAAACCAATTTTTTTTTGCCCTGACTCAACTGAAGTATTACAGGAGGTCAGAAAGTGAAACTAAGACGTGAGGTGTAGAAATTAAACGCAAAAAGGAAACCTTAGTGGGACTTTAGGTTAATACATCAGGAGCTGCTTGAGGCTCAGTTAAAATGATATCAGCTCTTTTTTTTTTTTTTTTTTTTTTCCCTTGGCTGCTCTGCTAAAGAAATCAATTTTAAGAAAAGAATGACACAATTGCATGTGGGAAAATCTTTCTTAGTGTATTTGGGGATAACCATGAGAGTTTTATGTTGAATTTTAAATGGAGTGATGTTACTGACCACTGTCTTTTTTTTTTCTGTCAGAATCCAGGTCCTGTAATAACTCTCTTGTGCTTCTGTGGGCCCTCCTCCTTTCAGCTCTGTTTTGAGTGTTTCTAATAAAACTCAAGAAATCTTCTCAAAAGGGAATTCTTCTTCAAGAAGTGATCCTGTAGTGGTTGAAAGGGTGGTCTTTGAATAGATGACAGTGTGTTAGGGAGTAGATTTGATGAATGCAAAGAATAGGTTATGTTTAAAGACTTTTAAGCAACTGCTGATAGTAAGATTTTCTTTTTTATCATAAAAACTGCTCTAGCTTTTTTTTGTTGTCTTGTCTCAGCATAGCATAGAAATATGTTTTTGTGGTTCATCTAAAGCTGTTTGTAGGGAAAATGAAGAAGGCTGAGAGATGTAACAGGAAATATTTGTGCCTTAAAACAAGGTAGAAAGGTTGGAAATATTAAAACAGTTTTCCTGTAGCAAGTCATTTCATGGTGTGTATCTTAGAATTGTAGAAGTTTCTAAGGGAATGAATTGTGATGTTTGTTCTTTTAAACAATACTATGTATTAGTCAAGATTTAGGAAAAACATTTGACCTGTTTGCATCAAGAAGTGAGGAGCTTAGAACCTGCAGTGGAATCTGCAGTGCTACTTAGGTAATTCTGAAATAGAGAACTGATGCTTCAATTAGGAAAAAAAAAAGAATTTTTAATTAAATCTACTTAACTATCAGTGTGAAACACTCATTCTTGCCACTTGGGACTCCTATTCTATTGAATTGTTGAAAGCTAATCATAACTATACATTACAGAATGTTTAGTTTTCCTCTTGGGATAGCGTGCAACAGGTATGCAATCTGAAGTTCAATATTTCTTCCATGCAAATCAAATATATGATTGGCAATTACCCAATAACTAACTTGCCAATTAGTTATTTGACCTATTCAAGGCAAAAAAAGTTACCCATTGCAATCTTGTCTCCCAGTGACTGTGCATTTAAAAGAAATAAATGTCACTTATTCTAGAAATATGTAGGTTTTCTCACAGAACTTGCTGAGTCCTAAAACAATTTAATTTCATCCCCAATTAAACCTTTAAAAGCACTATCCATCACCCTCAGCTGATACTGTATTTGCATTTAGAGATTATAGTAGAGATCCAACAAGCAGGTTATCTTTCTTATCTATAGGAGGACAAAAATGGGTAGTGTGGGCTCATTTACTTGACTTATGAAATTGAGGAAGAAAGACTGATTTAAATACAGTTGCTTCAGTATTATTCCAATATAAAATCAGACATGGTCTTTGATGAAAGTTCAGGAAATCCACTTTAAGGGAATGCTTTATACCATTGTACAAAAAATCTTAACTATGGCAGTATATTTGAAAAATAACCTGATATTTTAATGAAATATTCACTATGATGCATCAGTCCTTTCAAATCCAGGCTTAGAATGAGGTAGTAAAATGCAATTTAAACTTAATTGTTGTACTTGGTGATTTATGTCACACTTCCAACCAAGAAAATTTGAATCTCAAATATCCAATATTTTGGGTAGAATAGTCTTCCTGCAAATCAATACAGTTAAAGTGACTGAATGCTCTAATGCATGTTTGACATTGTTGACAGTTTATGAATAGATCACATACTAACTTTCACAGCATCTCACCAATGCATTTTAGAAGGTTTGAATTCAAAAGAAGATTGATTCCAATATATCTGAGTTCAATCTGACTTCTTGGTACGTTTCCCAAGATTTACTATGTAATCATGCGAAATTTTTGTGCCATATAAGCTATTGAAGTTCATTTCCATGAGAGAATACAACTTGCATCCAGAGCTAGCACATGTATGCGTGCATGTCAGGAACTAAGACAATAAGAGTAAAAGGTCCTTTTGAAAAGGAAAAAGAGAAAAATTTTTTCCATATCCAAGTTGGGAATAAGAAGTAAATGGTCCTGATTCCCCGGAAGGTTGCAGTTATCAGCTGTCGATCAGTACAGAGCAGCTCGTATTCAACTGTATGTGCTCTGAAGCATCAGCTTGTGAATATCACAGCTGGACTTTAATCTGTTCCTGATGGGATTCTGCTGTCCATGGTCATACCTACTTTCTTTGGATTACTGAAAAAATTCTTCCTGTCGTTAGTTTGGGTTTCCTGACTCTAGTTTCCTTTTTAATATAACTATACTTTTGTATTATGCATTCAGTTCCCTAGATGGATCTTTTAAAATACTCTATGGCAGTTATCATTAACCTACCTGAAGATGGCTCACATCCCTTTTCCTTGCAAACAGTGAGAGCAAAAGCATTTCTATATTGTTGCTCTTCTTTTCAGCTGATCGTTCCGCCTTTGTATGTAGTTTATTTATCTAGTCTCATTTTCCTGGAAAATTCCTCGGAGATATTCTGTTCTTTATTTTTCTATGTCAGTTGGTTGTAGCTTTAGACATGCACATGAAGAAAGGGTGATGTGCATCATGCTTTGACTAGGGACTAATGAGCTAAAATCAATGTAGGTGTGTTTTTTAATAAACCTATCGTACTTTTGTTTGGGTTTCTTGAAAAATGTATCTCAGTCAAAAATTTATTTTCAGTATCTTATCTGTTGGGTGAACTGAGAGATAGCTGCTCAAATGATATTTGTTAGTGATTGAGCGATATTTGCTCTGACTTGCTGATTTATGAACAGGTTAATCTACTTTTAATATTCAATATTGGCTCACCTAAAAAAGACTTAAAAGTAGAGATACATAACAGACAAATAGCAATGGCAGTGGGGATGTCTTAACCTGTTCTCTGCACTCACTACATTATTCTTCCTCTGAGTGTGTTCAGGACTACAGTTACTGATTTTCTCAAGATATGAGCATGAGATTTTACCTGTAACTGTTGATATCCAACATTTCTGGAGAAAAAAAAGCTGAGATATTGACAGGGTAGTTGCAGTGCTTTTTACTGATGAAGGTGATGTGGTACTTCTCTGGAGTATGGTAACTTTCCTTCTCTCAGTAGGATAGAGGTGTTCAATATCAAATTACATCTTTAATTAAAATATATGAATTCCCGAGGGATAGGACTGCAAGGCTGCTTTCAAGATCTTGTAGCACCCTTTAGTAACTGAAAGATCTATTTAATCTGACTTTGCTTTATATGTTTTGCAAATGTAAGCTGCTAGAGGGCTAAGAATCATTGCCCAGACTTTCTTAATATGTTTATTAGAGGGTATGTTTGAGGTCCCTGAGATGGTACTCTCCTCAGTTTCTGAAGTCATGTTCACTCATGCTATCCTTGTGAGATCAGGTTCCCTTGGTTAACTAATGAGTAGTAACTCTTGGAATTTTTGTTTCCATTCCATTCGGTACAAAGCTGTACAGTCAGCCTGCCTTCTGCTCTTACAGATTGTATTTGTAAGTTCATGCCTGAACATGATTTTCAGGGAGAGTAGGGTATGAGCGAGTTCTCAGCTTTTCTGTGATGCATCTCGTCTGCTAGGGCTGGGGAGAAGCCCAAGTAGATAACAGTTACATACAGCACCATTTTTGTATTTAAATGTCAGCATTAATCCAAACAAAAGTGTATAGGTGTTGTTGAATTAGGTCCTGAAACTATATTTTGAGATAAAATCCATCTAAGTTTTGCATGTACCAAGGAAAGAAAATAGTCTAACCTGGCAGTATAATGGAACTCTTGCAGTTTAATGATGCACAAAAGCAAGGCAGACATGTTTTGGAACAAATTTCCAGATAATTTTGGCAGATTCAATACTATTTCTTCTAAAGATTTACATAAAAATAAATTTGCATCATCCTTTTAAGGATACTAGTCAGGATGTTAGCGAGTTTGGTAAGCAGACTTAATGAAAATTTGTAGAAGCCATGTATATGTGCCAACAGATTGGCACCTTATCCTTTCAACTCCTCCTTGCAACTCAGATAATTTTAAAATTATTATTATTTTTATTTTTAAATCAGCGTAGCTGAAGAGCCAGAGGGGTTGAAAGTATTAACACATTTAGCATTTAGAAGAAAGGAACAGTGTATAGCATGAATGCTTACTTTTTTTTTTGTAGGCAGAAAACTATTTTAGCTAAGAACATTAATTCCAGTATTATATTATTCCTGTTTCTAGGACTCAGGCTTTTTATTAGCTTTTTGCTCCATCCTTCAAGAGGATAAAAACTGATATGCTCTCATGGCTTCTAAACCCTTGATTGGCCAAGGTTAGCCTTATGGTGAGCTCTATTTAATTAATAAAGTATAAGTATCTCATACCTATTAAGTGACCCCCTTGTATCTTCCATCCCTTTGCCAGTTACTCCTTTACCAAATTTTCTTTCTGAGATGGCTTTCATTTTTCCTGCCAGTTTTCCTGTTGGATGCTCTATAACAACCAAACTTGTCCTTGTAGGTCCATGTTAAAATTCTACTTTCCATTACAGCTTAGAGATGTGAAGCTTAGGGTGCAGCATCATTTTGATCATGTGTCTGAGGTGTGAGCAGCCCTGTACCACAGAAATGTCAGTCATCAAAGCTTTACTGCTACCTCTCTTCATGGAATCTTTGCTCAGTATTTTATTTTCATTTCTGCTTTCAGTGAATATTTAGTGAGCTCTGATTACATAATTGAATTTGATAAACTGATGGTATGTGATTGATGAGAAAGTCAGGAATAAAAGATTAGAAGATAAAATTACTTCAAGGGTTTAAGTAAATCTTCCAGAGAGCTGGGGTAATTTATAAAGCATGCTACATTCTTTATAAAAATATTCCCGTAGGTCTATTAAATTTTAGTTTCTACGAGAATTGGATTGAGTTTTGAGAATCATTTTTATGTAATACCAGCTTGATTGTGATACTTTAAATGGAAGATAGCTCTGAGTGGGTTGCAGCATCGCTGGGTTTGGAATATTTGAGTAGGAAATGTAGGGCTGAATGACAGACTCATGGGCAGCAGTCTTTGTCTTTCAAATAAATCATTTTTTCTTGGAAAGATGTAAATTAGGAGGAATAAGTGGATAATTTAGAGTGAAATAATGAAGGAGGTGATGCTGCTTGAGTCTTGAAATTACTGAAAAACAGGATCAACAAATTACTGAGGTAGAGGTTTATAGTGCAGATATCAGTTTCATTGTAATCTCTCTGACAGACTCAACTTTCTTCGGGAAGGAATAGTTTAACAGGCTCATTTCACGAGCCTCTATATACTAGCAGGTAGATGTCATTGTTTTCAGGGGACTCGTCACTAATCATTTCAATTCACCAATTGGACTCTGTTACAACCCCTTCCCCTAAATACCAGCACAACTCCCTGCCACTGCCTTTTCGTCTCCAGAGGAAGCCTGACACTTTAACCTTGCAAGGGTAGTATGTCTCTCATAACTCCTTTGGGAGACTCCTCAAAATAAATGTGAAGCCTGTGAAAGGATTTAACATTTCCTCACTTGTTTAGAAATATCTTTGTAAAAAATTGCTTTTTGCTCTGGGTAAAATAACTGTATTTCACACTAACACCATCTAACTCTGACGTAAATTTTTCTTTACAAAGTTTTAAAATACTCATTGATTTTACTAGTTAGGAGAAAATAGGAATTGAGATAAGACTTCTTCACAATATTGCAGTCATTAAAACAAAAAAAAAGATGCTTTGCAGAATATGATCTCCGTCATGTAATAGAGTGGACAAGTGCAAAAAACATCTTTGGTTTGCTGGGACTGTCTGCTAGTTTGGAACTGTTCCCATTTTCTCATATGTTAAATTGTCGTAGCTTCCTGTATATCCAATTTAAAGAAAATATTACTGATCTGCACGAGCCATTAATCAATCTGTTTGAAAAACAAATTGTTTAAAAAGCTACAAAACAGAAAAGGGTCTTACATGAAAATACATTTTTAATTCAGTATGTTAGGCCAGATTTTGTGGAATAGTTTATAAGTATTGCTTGAAGATGATGTGCTTTTTTTTTTCTGCAGAAATAACTGTATCTTTCTGAAGTTAAATTCTAAAAGCTAGGGAGACAATTTGTCAATACAACTCATCAAACGTGTATGCAGCTACGTTCAACTTTATAGCCAATTGTAGCAGATAGTTTGGCAGCAGTCAACCTGCGACTCCTTGACCACGCTCAGCTGAAGCGCAGCTGCTACCCTGGGACTCTGTGACTAGGCAGAGAATGAGTCTGTGTTGCCTGTGGTCTGCGAAGTAATAAAAATTCCCTGGTAAGAGGCAAAGTGAAAGATAAGGGCTCAGAGAGGCTGCCGTGGCCAGGCCGAGCTGCACACCCACTGCCGTCCCCACCTTCAGTGGAACACTGGGGCACCTTGAAGGCCACCGACACCCCTTGCCTTGAGCTTCTCCTTTCCTAATGTGCGTGGTTGCCGTCTTGTGGCTATCAGCTGTTAAAGATTGTAGTATGTGACCTGTGGATTCAAATGTTTCAGACAGCCTTGAATAGTACATGAGCTCACTTCCCCATAAACTGTAAAAGATAGCTTCAACTTTTAAATAACAAGTATAAAAATACCTGAGCTTTATCTAAAGCAAGTTTTAAAAGAAAGATTAACAATTTAACTGAATTGTTAGTTGCACTGGAACAACATCTATGTATCTCTTTTTTTTTTGTATTTTATATATAAAAAACATGCACACACTCTGCACTCCTAAAAAGCAGTAATGTCTGCCTATTAAATATTATTCCATATTTTGTACTAAATCTCTGACTTTGATTGTAACTTGTATATTTTATATATATGCGTAAACATGTTAATTTTGATTATAGAAGGTATTTGTAAGCTTCTAAGATTAAGTCTGTGGTTCCTACATAGTTACAAGTAGAAATTTGATGTGTAAAGTGTGAAAACCTTCATCTTCCTGAGGTGACAAGAGCTGGGTCTCCAGCAGGTGTGGACTTGTAATAAATTCTGCATTGAGTGGAGCTTTGGCAATTTACCAGTCAAGACTTTTGCTGCTTGGAGTATTCTGAGCATTTGTGATCCATGGGAGGACAAGAGTTTGAGAGTACCTGTGGCCCTTGAACATTATTGAAGTACCCTAATTCAAAATCTGTTAGTGGTTTCAGGTAATGTAATTTAACACATTTTGGTTGGCAATAACGTTGAAAAACACATTAATCTTGCGGTTTTGTGAGAAGTTTTTTTCGAAAGTCTTTTTTTCTATCAAAATTTTTCATTTACCCTGAGACTTCTCCTGCTGTGATAATCATTTCTATCCAAGATTACTCTTCTGGTTTCTATTCAAGAAATAAAAAAAAGCTTTGAGCGGATTTAATCCTCACAGAGGAGAGGGAAAAAATAAAAGCCAATGGGGCTGTTCACTGCCTGCCACAGTAGACAATGCTGAAATTCTTGTATGTATAAACAATAAACATGGACAAAAGCTTGTCTGAGTGGGCACTTCTCTTCTAAACAAGTACCAAGGATGAAGGTTATCAAGATCTTGTGAATTTAGCCGCTATAGATAAAGCTTAGTTATGAATATAACAGTGTAACCCTTAACCACTGAATCATGTTGTCCCTTGTTTTACGATGGCCATTTTGAGAAGAAATGAGCTAAATATCGGTGGCTTATACTATACTTGCTTAAATAGCTTACAAAACCATTTTCTCTCTGTATTTCAGGTGATGTTGCACCATACTTCAAGACTGAACCAGGCTTGCCCCAGATACACTTGGAAGGAAATCGACTCGTACTTACATGCCTTGCGGAAGGCAGCTGGCCCTTGGAATTTAAGTGGTTGCGCAATGACAGTGAAATAACCACCTACTCCAGTGAATATAAGTAAGTAAAAGCTATATAATACCCTTCTCTAAATGTAATTGCAAAAAAACCCCAAACACCCCCCAATACCTCAAACCCATTTTGTAGATATTGATAAATTGTTTTTCATCATGAAAGACGACTGTTTTTTTGTAAACAAATAAGATCTCTATGAGAGAAGCTACTTTGCTAAAAATGATATTTCACACTTCAAAACAAGGCTCCTAACATAGAATTTTTAAGTACTAAAAATGCTTTTTGCTGGAGATGTAACCTTACATGTATTCGTAATAAATAGCAGGCATATTCCTTAGCTAAATGTTCCATATCATGTGCTACTCATTGTTGAACAAAGCTAAGCTCAATGGGACTGTTCTTTTCAATAAGATCTAGGAGAATGTGGCCTACCTGAAATTGTATATGAAACGTTCGGTTTCACTTCTGAGAATGTGAAAATTAATCTTATAATTTAACAAAATGTTCTTCCATGATTATGAGCTTTGCTCCCAGGACCTCACTGCCTCCCTCCCCATTCTGCAGGACATCCCATCAAGCAAGAGTGAAACCATTCTGTGGGTAATCAGAGCTGCATTTTTGCTGATGGGCAGCAGATGGCTGGCCAAATATCAAAGTGTAAAATGGCCAAGTTTTGTCTGCTTTTCTTTAAAGGGAGCATTAACTGGGTCTCGCCTATGCAATTGGCGATTTCTATAACCTTATAGAAACTTAATATTTATGCAACTTATTTGTTGCTTTCAAATTTTGTTTAAATTACATAGTGAATTCAGAAATTATAAGGGATGGGTACGTGACAGACAGAGCCCTTGTGTAACACCTCTATCTTTAGCAAACCAAGCTACATACTGTACATTTGTAATTACATTGCTTAAGGTAGGGAAAAGTTGTGCTCTGTCACTATAGACTGAAATTACCTTATAAATTAGTATAAAAAGGCAGATAAGGATATAAAGTTCTATATTGTTACACAAGGTAGTTCATAATTACTTTTCTCAAAGATTTTCAAAATTGCAACCTAACATTAGTTCTATTCTTGATATTATTTATGTGTACGGAGCAGTAGGGAAAAAAGTCCCTTAAATAACATTTTAAAACTTTTTTTGGGTCATTTAGCACATAAAGTATTTAGCAACTCTGTTTCCAACCATAGTTCTATGTCAGCTTTCCTAGAAATTAAAGACTTCTGATTTAGATGAGACCACTTAGTCCTGAGTAATTGCATCTATTAATGGTTGCTGTTTTCAAGTCTTGAGATACGCTGATACCTCAAAATGAGCCATACACACATATGGAAGAGATTTGTGAATACTTTCTAGAAAATAAAAAAAATCTCTAATGGCACAATTAATCACAGAAGGTTTGAGCGTCACTTTGTGTAAATGCCACTTGTTTTGATCAACAACAGTGGAGTCTGTTGTCGTTTCTTGGTAGCAGGAGCTGACAACAGCTCTTAACCACATAAGGTGCTGAGAAAGTAAAACAAAGAACTGGTGTGGGAGGACAAAACACATGAACATGGAATCAACAAAGGGCAAAGGTTAGAATTCAAGCTTTGTAGATGTGCTAGTCACTGGGAGAGTTACATTTCATGATATTAGGAGAAACCTGAGTAAGAACGTCTGACGTTTTGGAACTAAGATAAGAATGCCATGGTATTTCTTAAATAAGTGCACATCCTAATACAAAATTACAATTTTACTGTATATTGCATAATAAGTTAGAATCAGTGTATTGGAACACCTTTCCCAAGCTGTATGTATACATATCTGTACACAGTATCTTGTTATCATTGGACTCAATTTAGTCTAGTGAACATCAGGTCATGACACCAGCTTCATTTATTAATTTTGCATTTTTTATATTGTTCTTGTTTCTATTTCTCATTAAAACATCTGCTGCAGAGGTGATTAAGAAGATAGGAAACTACTGCCTTATAATAATAAAATGACATTGATAGAAAATACTAATTGAGAAATTGCAGCCCTACTACTACTGCTATACCACAGTCAGAGATAAGCCAAACAGGATTTTCATTCTATAGAAATGCAAAAATTTAAGCTTCCAAAAAGGATTATATAGCATAGGTGCATTAGGATGAATGAAAGCAAGGATAAGATATGCTTAGCCATAAAAATTCCGGTTGCCAAATATAAACTTTGACCCCGCATAATAGTTTGCTCTGCAGTTCTCTTGGGTAAATACTCTGTGTAAATGCATGAATCTTGCCTGTGTAAGTGACTTCTGCTGCAATTTGAATCATCAATCAAAGATTTTTGGTAATTGATATTACTTAGTGTGTCTCAGTTAAAGTAATGTCTATATTGTAACAGGTTGAAAATGTTCAAAGCTTATTATAACGCACCAAGTGAGTAAAGAACTAATTGGAGTCTTTGCATTTTGACATTGGTGACCCTGAATGAACAGCTTTTCTTTGTATAACGATGCTGATTATGTGCACAGCCTGGCTTTTATAGTGACTGTGCATACAGTAGTTTGTATTAAGAATTTATAAAACAATGTTAAAAATTCTTTGTGGTGTGAGATACACGTAATGAAAACAAACCAATATTGCTGACTGCAGTAGCAATTTTGGTTGTGTCTATAAGTTAAGAGTCTTTAAAGTTCAGGCAGTGACTTTTTTCTTTTTTTTTTTTTTCCCTTTGTTTTCTTTTGAATTAAGTTCTGCTCAGTAGGTTTGGGCTGTCTTGGAATTTCCGAGGTAGATGGGATTTTCACTGTAAATTTTAAAAAGATTTTTCTTTTCTTCAGGCAACATATTGAGAATGTTTCCTACTGAAAAAGAAAAGAAAACCAAAGTAGGACACTTTTGATGTAATTGTCCTAGTAGCAGAAAAACTAAGTCTGCATTACTGTCTTAGTACAGATGAATACCAAAGAAAGAAGCCTTTAATTTTGGCTCTATTTAATAGACAAGCAGAGGAATAATTGTTAGCCAAGTACAATTCTAAATCTTTATGGGAGGAAGAAAAGCTTGTTAAGCTATAAACTATTTGGTAAAATGAACTGTAAAAATGAATTGTCAATATTTATTTGTCAGAATCTTTAAGGTTTTTTTTTTTAGTAATAGTGTTTTGCAACAATCATCTGCCTGGCAGAGAAGGAAATTATTCTGTAAGGAACTAGGGAAGCCGTATGTCCTATTGATTTCTACCCCATGCCTTGTATTTTCACCTGTTTTCTCACTCCGTTTCCTATGGCACACTCATCTGGCAAGAGGCAACATGGCCAGCAAGTTATTTGTGTGCTGATTGTTGGGTTTACCGTATCTCCCAAACAGAGCACTGTTTTGAGTCTTCCTTATCTTCCCAGTACAAATGGTCATAATCCCTGGAGAAAATTTGCCGGTTGCTCCAAAGCAGGTCGGGAGGAGTCAGTTTAGGCACACAGGCAGACAGACAACACAATTGCCTACAACTTGTACACTTAGGAAGCCAGGGTCTCATGGGAATCCCAGCAGATTGCTAAAATTTGTCCATGGTGTTGGGTGCTGTTTTAATTCACTGTATTTGGTTGTCTGACCTATTTGCTATAGTGTATTTGATTGTAATTATAATGCAGTGATTATATTCTTAATTTGTCACTTAAACTAGATTTCTTCTACCTCCTTTGTTTTTATGCTGTTTGATCCTGTTCAGATATTAAGCTCTGTGTGTGGGTGTGTATAGTATGTGTGAGTATGAGAAGAGATGCTTTCTTTTAGTGGAATTAAATTTTGAAGATTAAAATTCAGCAGTTTTATTTTTCCTTATCTTTTCATAAGGACTTTCATTAATCCTACCATAATATCTCCAGAAGGTGACCGAGGGAATAAGCGCTTTGATTAATGTTTGTTTAATGCAGGATTATCTATATTATTCATGTGTTTTATTCACATTAAAACTGTGCCTATCAGCTCATTTTCATGTTGAGTAATCAGATATAGTTGAATGAGGAAGGTGAGCATTAGTGGACTGAGTGACTTTGTAAGTATAGTGAAGGACAGAACAAATACAACGTACAGTGCAGTCCAGTATTCTTCTGAGTTACAGTGGTTGCACTGTGTAGTAAACAGCTTTTTTTCATTGGAGAGCTTTGATATTTCTTGCAAGTCTTCCTAATGCCTACACTTGGCTTGTGGTTGTCTCGTGCCACCTTTGAACAAAATACCAGGCGTCTTTGCCTTGTGAATGAGGGTAGATAAAACTGAGGAAAACATTTAAGTCTGTATTTCAAGAGAATTTGTGGAGAACTAATTAGTATTTATCAAATGTAGATCTGAAGACTAAAAGACACTTTGTGTTTCAAGTATTTTTTTTCTTCTATATAGTACAGATAATATTGTAGCTAAAGACTAGAAATTATACGAGAATGGTGTTTGTAAGAAAAAATACAATAAGCATTTAAGTCAATGTGTAAAATATTAGAGAAGAAATAAGAAATGCCACATAAAGTAGCATTGATCTGCCTTTAGGAAGAAGTGCACTATAATTCTGCATTTTGTCTTATAGGTACATCATCCCAACTTTGCAGAGGTCTGATGCTGGCTTTTATCAGTGTGTCGTACGAAACAGGATGGGGGCATTGCTGCAAAGAAGAACTGAAGTTCAAGTGGCATGTATGTTTGAATGGAAGTTATTCTGGCATTCATTGGCTAACTGATTCTTTTTGTGGGTAAAAACCCAACATACCAATAACATTTACTAGTCTGAAAAGTTATTAGATATCTTATTAAATAAATTTTAAAATTATTGCATCACAAGAAGTTTCACACTTAGTCTAGTTATCTTCTGGGAAACAATTCAAAGCAGTGCAACATAAAGTCTTTAGAACAAGCTTGGAGCCGTTCAAAGCCATCAAACCAAAATAATTTGGAGATAGCTGTAGCATGAGAAAACTATTATACCTTTCCCTGAACACACGGGGATTAAGAAAGGCCATATAGCACAAAATAAACAGTCAAAAACCCAACCCAAACCAAAACAAAAAGCCCAGAGGACAGCAGACGATACCTGAAAGAAACCTCTGGAGCTGCATTTACAGGTGTGGTTTCAGGGGACAAAGGCTTTGGTAGCAGTACCAGAGAAACGTACCCATTTTCTCCTCCATCCCACTGATCATTCCCGCTCATGTATTGCAATGTAGCACACTTTAAGCTCAGCAGGAAAACTTGTTTGTACAGCTGTGGACTGGGAAACTTCTCCAAAATTTAAAAAAAAAAGCAACAATTATTTTGTAGGGTTTGTCAAAATAGTTCTTTGCCCCCCCGTCTGATTCCCTATGCAGCTGTACAGGCGGTTGTACTGGCATAGTGGAGGAAGCAATTCTTGAGGCAGTACTTGTGGGAACGATAGTGAGAAGGAGGCACGGGAATGCTCTGCCTTGATGCTGCTGCTGCTAAAGAATTTTGTCTCCTGAAAAGACAGCTTTATTCTCTGAATGAGGGAAAGATTTGGAGTGAAGTGTTTTTTTTCTCCAGGCTTTTTTGTGTGTGTGTTTGGTTGTTCGTGAGAGAGAACAAACTGTAATTGTTTACTTTTCTTTGGTTTTAATTTTTTTCCCTATTTAATTTGTGCTTCTTCGTTGCTGAACAAGGCTAAAAAGCTATCTCTTAAGACTTCTCTGTCTGAATTAATCAGTCTATTTATTTATTTTTCACTAATAAAGACATTGAGACAAAATAAAGCAGATCTTATATGACTTGAGAGACCTTTGGTCTTGAACCTATAGTGCCATATATGTCTTCTATAGTGAAACTTGTCAATCAGACTTGCATTTTACTCCTGCGGATTAAAGTGTTCTGCAAGTTTTACATATCCTCTTTCTCCTCTTCCCAGGGTAGCTATTGATACCCTGTGATTGTTTTCTGTGTTTTAACGTTTTGGATCTAAATTAATTATTTAAGCTGTGTGGATATAGTGAAGTACCTGATATTTTACCATGTTTTACTTTTTGGTTATTCTTGGAAACATATCAGAAAGCAACATTCCAAGGGGTTACTAAAATAATCTTATCCAGTCATCAAGAGTTATGGGGAGCTGTATGTTAGAAGTTTAACTCAGAAGGGTTCACTGGAAATGAGATGGTTTTGCCACTGGATAGAGGATGCTTCCCAATACACTTAAACTCAAGATCTCTAGTGAAAAATTGAAAGGCACAATTATAGTGTGCACTGAGAGAGATCTGAGGTATTTTCCATGTCCTAGATCTCTGAAGTGGCAGGGAACTTGTTAAATAATTTTAAAAATGTTCTCAACACGTGCTAATGTATTACTTAACCAAATGGGAGCAGGTATTTGTGAGAAAACTGCTGAGTAAATCTTAATTACAGAATGGGCTTAAAAACTCTTGGATTGTGAAGACTAAAATAATCATATTATGGTGGTGAAGTTAATTAGATCCACCTACGCAGTTTGAAACTTCTTTTCAAGTAGATGATCTGATTACAGTGGTAAGAAATATGGAGCAACAGAGGAAGTACAATGCTGATTATGTCTGAATAAATAACTTGAAAATCACAAAGATGATTAAAGCTTCTTTAAAACACCATGTGTTTTTAATTTCTGCTCTTGTTCTATCTCTTCTCATCTCCTGCCATCCAGAGACCTGATAGTAGTCAGGGAATTCAGTGGCAGAAACTGGAATAGGTCTCTGTGTGTGTCACTTTCTTGGTTTAAAGCAAATTAAAATGCACAGAAGTTCTTTGGAGGATGAACAAGTAGGAGCCTACAGCCCAGTTTATTTTAATGGATAGCAACGTGACACAGAAGGCAAAAGAAAAAGAAGAAGAAAAAGTTCACTGAATTTTTACAAGGACTCCATAGATATGTGAACTTGTCTATGAAATAAAACTTTCAGAGCCAGAGGTTCTGCAACTGTAGTTTTCTTTCTTCCATTACAATATTTGTTAAAAGTTACTCTTTAGTACTACTGATGCCTTTGTAAATGTCAGAGATCTAGATGCACTATTTAAATTGTAGCATAGTGACAGAAGAGCTAATAGCTACCAACATGGCTATAGCCTTGTTATTTTGATATCCGTTCAGGTATTATGACTTACTTGCATAGATCTGACTATACGTTGGTTTGACTACAAGCGATACAGCTGCTTGTCTATTTGTGTAGCTATGGATAAAAGGATAAAAAAAAATGGTGACCAAAAAATTGATAAAATTATATACGCTATTTGCATTCCTTTGTATTGCACATGAGTTCTTTTATATTGTGCAAGGATTTATTTAAAAAAACTGAAACAAACCACCATTAAAATGTCACTTTCAGTTGAAACCACTCAGTTATTGTGAAAGAACACTGAGGGAATGCAGTACTGCTGACTGATGCACTTCTTGGGTGCACTAGCAGCACCTGGATATGCCTTATGCCTTATGTTCATCCAAATCTGTATTAATCAAAACTGTCTCATGATCTCTAGTGTCATATTGACTAATTACAGCAATGCCAATGACTATTGTAAAGCACAGTTATTTCTCGGTCCACTGAAAAGAAACGGGGAGAGAGACAAGAACTTCCACAACTCTTAGTGTAATTTTTTCTTTGCAGACATGGGAAATTTCATGGACACAAACCAGAGAAAAACAGTGACTCAAGGACAAGCTACAGTTCTAAACTTCCTACACATAGTCAGCTATCCAAGACCACAAGTGACATGGTTTAGAGACGGGCACAAGATCATACCAAGCAGCAGAATGTAAGTCAATTTAAAGCTCAAAATGTCCCCACCCTAAAATATGATTAATGATATTTGATAACACAACTTACATTTTAAGTACAGTAATTAAAGTTTAAAGAGAATAAAGTAGCCTTGTTCATACTAAGTTTGAAATAAATGACTATTTTAAGACCATCTCTGGACTTCCTAAGCAGTTTGACAAAATAATTCATGTGGTTTTAATGGTCCTGGTACAGCATAAGGGACTAGATATGCAGAATGTCTGCACTTCCTTCACGCTATTCATTTTCATGATACATTTTGGAAAAGTAAATGCTCATCTCTCAATTACATTTACTTGAATGGACTAACTTAATGAATACTCAGATTTTTCTATTTTAATATGAGTCTGATTTTCTTTTTTTACATAGTTATGCTTAATAGTATTTTCCTCACGATAACATTCTAAATATTGATTATTTTTCCTTGTCTTTTTAACCTACAATGAGAGTTTTATTTCTTTTTGACTAATTAGCAGCTCACCCACTGGTGGCACAGTACTTGCACTTAGATTAGTTATTATCTCAAGGTGTGCTCATTTATCCTTTCCTGAAACAGTTACGAAGCCATCCGGTGTTTTTACCAGCACAGTTTTATTTAGCGACTGAAGGGGTTAGCTGTAACATTAAAAAAATGTAGATAAAATCTTTTTTTACTTGCCTAATTTATTAGGAAACTGTTGAAAAGCCAAGAATGTTGGTGGCTATTTTTATCTGTGTATGATATTTTCATCTGTTCAAAGGGATAGATGTGCTGGCAACTGATGGTAATGGGATATTGCTAAGTTCCAAAAGGGGTGATGAATCTTTAGAGTTTATATTAGAAGGGAAAAACTCTTCTTGGTTTTCTATTTTATTATTCTGTACTGTATTTTTTTACTACTGCTTATGTGCATTTTTTAAACCTGAAAGTTAGTATTACAGGCTCTTTGAAACCATTAAAATTAGTATTGCAGGGATGTGAAGCAACTGTGTAATAATTTATGAATAATTTAATAGTAATTTGATGGGAAACAAGCTGGAAGATGAAACAATGGGTTTCTGGGCAATCTCTTGAAGAGAGCTAAGTGACAAATCCTGAGTTATTAACCATTAAGAATCTACTTCCTCCACTCCTACCACATTACAAATTTTCTTTTGTCAATGCTGAGAATACACAAATCAAAAATTTGCAGACGATGAAAAAGCCTTGTTATCCAGGTATCAGACAGTTTCTTGGAACAGAACAGAGTGACCCAGGCAAGCATGCAGTGTCTGAAAATGAGATTTGTGTGAGTTCTCTTACAGTTTGGGAAAATTGTGAGTAGAGATATGTGTATCGTGTATTCATTAATATAAAATCCTAATTTTCATATGCTATGCTTTACTCCTACCCTGTTGAGATTGTTAGGGTAAAATCACTTGTAATTCTTGGCGTTGTGGTAATGCTTACAAATGGGAGAACTGTAAAACTCCGTTCTGTAGTAGGGGTCAAATATAACTAAAGGTTTCCACATATATTTTATTTCCCTGGTCAGAAATTTTGTCTGAAAGGAATTTGAGGACATTTGTCTGGCCTGTGTAGGAATTTCTGAATACTTTTGCAGTAGAAGTACACATGCTGAAAGTGTGAACCTCCTTGGAAGTTTGATATATATCATCTAGTAAGCCTGATAAGTTCAGGAAGTGACAGATTTGTGCTACACATACCAATCATCGGTGCCTTCTATGTGCAGTAGGTCTGCTGCTATCTCAAAATATTGGGAAAACCATATAGCATCCACTCACATATTGCTGTGAAATTCTGGAAGTAAATATGGCAGCCCTAAAAATAAAGGAATCCTTAGACATGGAGAGAATGCATATAAAACTGTGAGAAATGTAAAAATATCTTATGGGAACTCTGTTTCTTACCTGTGGAGCAAGTTGTGCATTTAACATCATGTTTTCTGTACACAAGGAGGTGTATCAATTTCACTGATGCATCAATCTAACTGGATCACCTGCTAAACTGATCAGTTAAACTGATACAACCACCTTGTATAGATGCTCTTTAAACTGATTAAAAGTACCTTATATTGCTAAATGAGTATAAGGCTTTTTTAATCCTCTTAAACAAGCTTACAATGATTTGGCCAAATCAATTAGCTAGGCTGTCAGCTATAATAATGATTTCTAAGGGTGACATCGCTGCAGTGTATGCAGACTGAGGAAATAGGCAGTGCTACAAATGAGGACAGTAGTGGTAGTTATGGTACTCAATAATTTCTCATCAGTGTCCGTTGAATACAGATGAAGTTTTATTTTATCTGTAGCAACTTTTAAGAAAACAATTTATTTAAATAGCTGATCAAGTTAACTCTTACTCATGCAAAAGCCTTAATGTACTTAACACTGCACCATTTTTATGCCATAATAATGATCCTGATTCTTATTTACACAGGGCTGCTGTCACCACTAGAATGAATTAATTTCACTGATGTGGAAACAGAGAGTGTGCTGAGTTGTCCTTATGTGAGAAATATGAAAGATCAAAACTAAGGAGTAGTTCTGAGAAAAAAAAAATTCTTAAGATGTTTCAAGGAATGTCATTTAGTTGGCTCTGCAGTAGAGTCTACCTGGCAGGCTTAAGGTAGTAAATGCTGATGTTTTTCTCTTTCACTGTTACTGGTATTGAGGACATTTATGGGGAGGGGTTCTGCCAGCTATTCAGTCTTCCAATAGTAGTGTATTTCTAGGGAGCCAAGGTAACAGAATTGCTGAATTGTCAAAAAATTCTGGTGTCACTATATCTATTATTTTAAGATACTTTACAAGATGTCAAATAAGACTCTTACTCATTCTTTGTATTTTCTATTAGTTATTTATACACTTAACACAATTGCCAGTTCTAACAGATCATGGAATCATAGACTAGTTTGGGTTGGAAGGGACCTTTAAAAGTCATCTAGTCCAACCCCCTTGCAATGAGCAGGGACGTCTTCAACTAGATCAGGTTGCTCAGAGCCCTGTCCAACCTGAGCTGGAATGTTTCCAGGGATGGGGCATCCACCACCTCTCTGGGCAACATGTTCCAGTGTCTCACCACCCTCATCTTAAAAAATTTCTTCCTTATATCTAGTCTGAATCTCACCTCTTTTAGTTTAAAACCAACACCCCATGTCCTATAGCAACAGGCCCTACTAAAAACTCTGTCCCCATCTTTCTTATAAGATCCCTTTAAGTATTGAAAGGTCACAATAAGGTTTCCCTGGAGCCTGCTCTTCTCCAGGCTGAACAACCCCAACTTTCTCAGCCTGTCCTCATAGGAGAGGTGCTCCAGTCCTCCGATCATTTTTGTGGCCGCCTCTGGACCTGCTCCAACAGCTCCATGTCTTTGTTATGCTCCAGAACCGGGCGCAACACTCCAGGTGGGGTCTGACCAGAGCGGATATTCCTGAATTCTGATGAACAGGTGTAAGAAATCTGTAATTTCCTGTTTCTCTTACTGATCATTAGGCTGAAAATTCCAATTGTTTAGGTTGGGAGAAAAAAAAAGAAAAAGATTCAGTGTATAGCTTAAGTTTCACCTTTTTTTAGCCAGAATGGTAATCCTACTCTGTGGGTGTGCATGGCCGTGATATTTTGTGCAAGAGTTTTCTTTGACGCATAGGCAATTTTTTTCGAACCGCATATTCTGTTTAATTTAACTGGTACTGTAACTCATGGTGGAATTTTGCAGCAAATAGCTATGTATTAATTCCCATTGTAGTGGTGTTGGTGCCATAATATTTTGTGTAAGCCCCCGGATAAAAACAAGAAGAGTGTGACAAGTTCCTCCTAAATGAGTGGGCATGTAAAGTCAACAAATCCCTGTATAATATATGAATGTGGAGGAAATGGCCTGCATATACTCATGGGGTTGTTGTTATAGTTCATGACTTAAGGGAACTAACAAATCTGCAGCAGAGCTAGTGTGACATGATGGTGTGTATTTAAAAATTTAAGTCCTAAAATTTTCTCCCCCCTTGCTTAGTACAGTGTGCATGTATATTCATTTTTGGCTTTTGTGCATTATCTGTCACCAAAGCCTCAGCTTGATATTTTAAAGGGATGTTTCTAGATCATCAGAAGGAAGCTGTGTACATGCTAGAAATGTATGAAGTGGAGAAATCAGAGGGAAGACCAAAAGATCAACAGCAAGAGAAAAAAAGCAAGGAGAGGAATTAGGGTTTGAGATGTTTTTTATTATTACCTTATATGAAAATTTCCCAAGAAGTTTTAGAAAAGACTTCACGTTAAACCTAGACAGATTAATGTTTTCCAAATACACCAGTAGACTAATGCGTAATTACAACTGCACTATTATCCAGGGTCTTGACTGATGGGATGATTTCGCTTGTTTCCTCTCACATCTTATAGAAAACAATAGCTTCTCTAAAGGTAACTGCATCAAAAGAAATTGCTGCTCTGAGATGTCAAGTCTGCAGCTTGCCTTACCTGAGTGTACTTCATCAGACTTAAAAGCAGAATGCATTTAACTTTCTTTACACAATGTACGGCACCTTGGAGGGGCACAAAGGACAGCAGCACCGTCAAGGTCTACAATTGCCTTTCAGTTGTGGTATTGAGGAATTAAATTCTTAGTACTCTTAGAGGATTTTTTTACCTTTTTCTAAGTGAAGGACTTTTCCAACTGAAAACGTTCACTCTAACCATCAATTCATTTATTGTTGGTTTCTTCTTTAATAAGAAAATACTATGAAGACATTATTACTGCCTTCATTAACTTTCTTACAGTGAAACTATTTTTTTCCCCTAGTAAGCTGCAGTTAGATGAATATTAAGTCATGTCTTTTGTTAGTGGAATTATCTCTGACACACAACAGGAAAGTTCATTTTTGGCATATAAAGGCACTTCTGGGGTGTCCCTTTCAGCTGGGCAGACATTTTGTCACTTAGTTAACTGTTAATGAACCAAAACACTTTACAAATGCACTTCATCCCACTCGACAGGGAAGATGAATTGCATTGCATTTAGGTATACATGAGTTTAATATCTATTTTTTGCAGTAAGAACAGTTCATTATGCATTTGAGTGCATGTGGTCATTGCTAACTCTTGTAGAGACTAAATGGGCTGACAGGCTGTGGAATGAAAATATTTTAGGTACAAGCAACTCTCACATATGACTTGCTGTAGTTTTGAACACTCCTAATACCTTGCAAATAAGCAAAGGTAGTGCAGATTTACTAGCCATTTGTTAAGGTAAAATTGTAAATATATTAATGACAGTCTCAAAAAAAGTAGCTGTAGCTAAATAGACTTTAAAAGATGAGAAAAATTAAAATATCTAGCAATAATACATCAGATTTTGGGCTAATATTAGCATTAGATTAGGTTTTGCCTTGATGATAGCAGCTCACTTGATGTGCCATGTATATATTTTTCACTTTAAAACGAACACCACTTCATTTTTATGTGAGCAGCTCTAGTGCCAGCAATGCATTTCTCTACAAATACTAGCCTGTCATACAACTTACGTTAGTTGCACATAATTACTTTTCACATACACCGGATAATACTTTAATTAAAATTGTGATGATTGGCATTAGTGAACAATAAATTCAGAGACTGTCAACTCTGCAGTGTATTATCTGGGCAATAAGTTAAAAAAAAAAAGTTCTCAGATCTCTTAAGTCTGCTGACACTATGGAGTGGAGTGGCACATCTCAGCAGTAAGATGTGACAAAAAACCTATAAGCTGTTTTTATCTTTACAGGCTCCACATTAATTTAAAGTCAGTACCTGAAAAAGAAGAATATTTTGTAGAATTAAGTTATTTCCTTAAACTGAAGTTCATTAGTATCCTGTTATTAATTTATTTAACCAAACTTCTGCATTGAGTAATTTCACTTTGAAGGAACAGGCAGCCCTAGGAATCATCTTACATAAAATTTTACTGTTATCCCCAAGGCCCATATGCATATGAAGGACTGTAGGGAAATCTTCCATTATCTTTTCAAGCACTCAGTTTGAGTAGTCCTGGATGCTGTCAGTGGACTGCTTTGAGTATTATTGTCTACTGTGTTCAGTAGAGGAAAACGTTAACACCTCAGGGTAAGCAAATCCCAGGATTATTTTCTGAAGCTGTTTGACTTGTCTAGATTCAACCTCACTGTTTTTCTCTCTGCTCATAACTTGTTTGCCACAGGTTTTAAACATATGTTTCAAAAATTAATTTATTTAGACCTCTTAATTTTTAGGGTGAAATCTTGTGCATTGTTTAGATGAAGGGAGAGGAAGACTGAGTCATTTGGGGACCAGGTATGTGCTGAATGCAGGATGTGTAGGAGCACGACAGCTTATCATAAGGTGGAAGAGGGACAGTACAAAAAAAATTGCTGCCAAAGAACATGCCTTTTAGCAAGGCTCATTTGGAAGTGGATTCCTCCCAAGAGAGACACTCTGACTGATGAGATGTGAGGCACATTTTGGGATTTGACCAATATGCTTCATTACAAATTTGGACCACAAACCACAGAGGGTTTTTTAATATGTATTTTTTCATAAGCAAAAGGAAGTTGCTGCCATTATGCTAGCACTGTAAAATCCGTATTTTTTGCTAGAAAAAGAGTGGATGCTTGGAACTAATATTGTGTTTTAATGGGCCTCAGCTGCTCACAGTATCTTTCAGCACAATCTTCAACAGCTGTAAATTTTAATAAAATGTTAAAGATCACTGTCTAAGGGGAAAATCTGACTGTTGGATATTGTTTTTCCTAAGATGATCACATTTAAAGAACAAAATCAGTTTGTGTGCCACTATGTTTATTAATCATAGATTTGGAATTTGTAAAACAAAGGGAATGGAAGTGTCACTAGAAGGAAACCTTTTTGCTCTAAGTATGATTTAGTTATCACAGCTTGCAGTAGAAATGATTTATGAGTTTGTTGCTTTCTGGGGACAAATGTACTTTGAGTGAGAAAATATGGACTACGAAAAAAATGTTAATAGCATTACTCTTTGACAGTGAACTATACATTATTTTTAAAAAATCATATCCAAGTTAGAGGTGGATGAATATGAAGACTCATTGTCATTGTACTTTGGGGCTCACTTCTTGCATCTTCTGCATTTCCTAATCAGAACTAATTATGGTATTAGGGACAGAAAACAGTTTTCTGTCCATCTGTGAACTATTCCATCTACAAATGGAAATATTTTGATATGCAGACAAGATAACACTATTTAAAAGTGTTGCAGTCATTCTTAAGAAAAAATATGCAAAAGAAAAGTATTGTTTTATGCTTAAAAAGTGGCAGTTGTTCACAAATCCCTGGGAACAATTTATCTCCTATCACCCCTCAAATCTCTATTTTTATGGAAATAGATGCAAAATGCCCTTATAGCAGAAGGTAATGTCTTATGTTTGCCAATTAACTTTTATTAATCAAAACTGACTGAAGTAAAATGTATCTGTCTACCTCTGGCACTATACTACAAAGGATTATTAATTTACTTTCTACGCAGAAATGGACAAATGCTGTCTTTCCTCATGATTCTAGTGTTTTTTTATATGATGTACAAAGGTGTTGACATATAATTTCGTAATTTTATAATACAGATTTATGTAGAATAATTTTAAAAGCCTATTGTTTTGGCAGATTTACTTTCATATTGAAAACTGTTGTGTGATTCAGAAAGAAAGAAACCCTACAGAACTTTGCACTCTGGGGATGTATTGTGGCTTTTGTGGTTGATTTGCATCAAGTCTACTTTGTTAACAGTATTCCACTTGAATTTAAAGAATTTGATACATGGAAGCAAATGTGAAGCAGACCTTACATTAATTAATGCTGCTGAGAAAGGAAGAAGCTGGCAGCCTGCCTGTGGCTTATCTCTGATCCTTAGTTGTGAGTGGAATCTTTAGCTGTTTTGTGCTTGGCCTTCATCTAACAGATTCCAAATGAATTTAAATAAATTGTAAACGCCCTGTCTGAGGTTTCATGGGTCTGTCTGATCTGTATGAGAGGGGTGATTTTTGGCTCTGGTGAAACTTTATAAAGGCATCTTGCAATTAGAAGTGAGAAAAAACAGTCAAACTCTGCCAATATTCATATGAAATCTCTTTGTCTGCTGCATGTTAGCACTACCTTTTCCTTCTTAATATATGCCTGTGGCTATTTTTATATATTACACAAATCTGTTGTTTTACATGTCAGGACCAATTCTAGACATAGACAAACAAGCCATCTGTTTATTGGGGTGACCACAGTCATCACTTGCTTTCTCAGCCTTATTCTCTTTGCTTTTCCCTCTAAACCCCTGTCACTAGAGTGGAGAAAGACTAGAATAGATCAGCCTGCTTTTCATCATAGCAGTGGCAAGGGGAAAGGATAAGAAAGGGGAATGCTGGAGGAAGTCTGTGCCTCTCCTCCTCTTCCACCAACTGATACATGCTGTCAGCACAGAAATGAAGATAACCATAGTTGGGTCAAGAGACGTGCATGTGTGAAGTCTGTGGATACTGTAAGAGAAATGGATTGCGTTATTCAACCCTGATGGAGGAAAGAAAAGACAGAGAGAGGAACTTAGAAGATGGCTTGGCCCAGGGAAATGGTTGCAAATCCTAGAAGGAGAGGGTGGGTGAGGAGGAGTTGGGAAGACTGTGGTCTGGGAGTGGTGATATTCATCTTCCACTCACATGACAGAGGGAGTGCCAGTGTCCTGAGAGTGTGGCCCCTGCTCCTGTCACCATCTTATTCTGAAGCCCCATAGCAACAAAAGCCAGTGTCCCCAAAAGATCAGAGAAACCCACACGCCTGTTCCACGAGCTGCCTCACTCTTCTTCCCCCAGTATCTTACTGACCATCTCAATCCAAACTCCCACCAAAACCCCCCAGATTGCTACTGATCCTTCCCAGACATATGTCCCCTGTGGACCTACCCTCCAGTCACTGGATAACTGAATGTTGCCAACATTTTATCTTTGTTTGTAGCGGTTTATTTGTAGGCTGGGAACCTAAAGTGTAATTGCCAAATAAATTCCTAGCTCAAAAAGCAGGAGAAGAAATATCTAGCAATTTCTAGCTTGTATGTTCCTGGCTACTTGAATTCTCAAAATAGAGGTGTGAAGGAGAGCTTATTTAGGAAAAGCACTTGAAAGCATTGAAGCTAAGATCTGTACAACAACATTTTATGTATTTTTCTCCAAAACCTCAAAGGCTATTCACTTTTTAAAATAGAGTTTTGCTAGATTTTGCTCAATGATTTTTCAAGAAACTGCATTTGCTGTTGTCATTCAGCAACGAATACCATTTGCAAGAATTTTAACAACTCTGTTGCTGTCTGCCAGCTGCCATGTGTTCTTCTCCTACTTCCCAGCATAATACCTCTTCACTGGAAGAAGAGTGCAATACTTTCATAATAATCACTAGTTCAAATCACTGATTATTTTAAAACATAAAATCTCATTTTTGGCAATCCATCATCCGTTTCCATGGGAACTGAAACCGGCCTTAGCAGCAACAAGAAGCAGAGTTTATTGGGGTATTATAAATTTCAGTAGCTGTTGTTAGACAGCTGCATTTTCTGTTTACCCAACAGATATTGCAGCAACAACCTCATAATACACTTTTAAAATTCTATGTAAATTTCATTTTAGTTTCTTTATATTTTTATTCGTATTTTTCACAACTTAGCAGAAATGTTGTGATCAAGGAGAGAGAAAATGTCAATAATCTCCAATGTATGCAGTCAATATTGGATGCTTCCATCAAGTGTCCTTACTATTCTTTTAACTAGGACTGTGATAAAAGAGAATGGAAAAATGTCCTACCTTGAGGGGGCAAAAGATAGGTGGAGGCTCCCACTTTTAAGGGTGTCAGCTACAGTATTGCCCCTTGGTAATCTTATCCCAGAGTTTCTGCTCTACAAAGTCTTATTTCCCCCATGCCTTTTGCCCCAGAACAACCATTTCCCCAAGTCTGCAGCTCATCTTCCTGCTCCAGAGCTCAAATTCTCCTAATTCTTGCTATTTCAGAGCTCCATGAAACTTCTTTGTCTGTAATTGTTTGTAATTCCTGCCTCCCAACTCTTCCTGTCCTCCACAGCCAGGTTCTCTGGCTGTTCCCAGTTCCGACATATCCCCTTCTCCTCACCTCTCCACTTAGACACCTTGTTGCCTTTCCATTAATATCTCCCATCAAAGCTGTTGCCTTATGTCCCCCAAACATTTTCCTCTTCTTTGCCCAAATCTTCTGCCAAAGTTTCTCTGCCCTCTCTGTCACCTTCTCTGCAGGACCTCTTAACTCAGGGGTCCCATACTTGCTGCTCAATTCCTGTCCAGCCATTGCTGCTGCTTCCTGTCCCCTTCCTCTGCTGCTGGCCCCATGTGCTGTCCTCTTGTCGGTGAGTGTGGCCAGATGTGGCCATCCTGCTCCCTGCGTAATGAAAGCATTACCTTTGATTCTGAAAGAGAAGCAGAAACCTGGATCGAGTCTGCACTGACCATACATGAGCACAGACAGCTGTCTGAGAGGAAGAAAAGGAGGCAAATGCAAGAAAAATGGTAGTCATATAAAAACCACCATTTATAAAACCTGTTTACCAAATTAGTAAGTAGTAGTAGCATGGATTTAAATATGCTGTTTTGCTGTAGATTTGTATGGAGTATTTGAGCATCAAAGAGAACAATTGGGCAACTAATTGAATGTAGTATTAATATGCATATCTAGCCAGCTTTTCTTTTCTTCCAACTGTTTTAGAATGAAAACCATTGCTTTTGTAGCTTGTCATTATTTTGCTTCAGAAGCAAGGCAGCCATTTAAGACAAATCTTGAATCTTGAAAAGCTGCTCTATTACAAGACCTTGTACCAAACAAACGACGCTATCATCTCCCATCTTCTAATGCTGTTTTGTCATCACAGCTGGAATTTGGCTTACAAGGAAGTATTTTGGGGCAAAATAGATCATATGTGCTAATAAACATGCTGGAATGAAATTGAGGATGATTCGTAATGAATTTATTTTTAAGAAAACTTTTAGCAGAAGTAGTGAAAACACCTTGAAGAGATTTTGTAAATATGTATGTTGACGATTTAAAAATTTCAGTACAAGAAATAAGTTAATATGTCACTGATAGTTTAATAAAAACAAGGAGTTAGCAAAATCTTCTTGTTTCAGTGAAATAAAGAGAAGTAGTGGTTTAATATTTTAATGCCTGATAGCTTCTAATCCATAGCTGTCAGTGTTAATTTTGCTAAATAAAAAACTTCATGGTGCTGAAGGTTCACTAATCAAGATTCATAAAGGTACAATTTCAGTTGTCATCCTTTTGTCTCTTTGGGAAGCCAGTTTTATTCAGGAAACAATTCCAGAATGGAAAAAAATGCCAAGCATGAAGTGGAAAAAGTAGTGTGTAAAATATACCTCGCTTTCTTATATGAAACCTATAGAGGTAATATTGGATGAATAAAGAATCTGAATGTCATTCCTGATGTTTTTAATTATTTAAGCAAAATTATTTCATCAGCAGGAAAAATTTTGGTTGAGAAACACCTTTTACGGTTCTTTTTTTTTCTTGCTGGGAGATAGTAAAGAATTATGGTGTTTTTGAGACTGCTGTCATCTACCCTGAAGCCTGCTGCACCCAATGGGATATTCACTTAATCTGTGCTAATACATTCTGTTACTGGTAGGTGTGAATTTTAATAATTTCTATAGCAAAACAGGCACGTTCATCAAATGCAGTACCCTTTTGTTCTTTTGGTAGGTTTGTATTAGATAGCACAGACAGATTGTTTTACAGCAAAAGCAAAGATGACACATTGTGTTTGTTGCACTTTGTTTAATATATATATAACTTGTGTAATATAAAGAGCATATGCATGATGTAAAATGCTCAAACAGTATGACAACAGATCTAAGCTACCTGGCTAGATGCCAGATGATTTGCTAATAGTTTAAAGTTTTTAATTCCCTAATGCTTCATTTATGCCTTTGAAATAACATAATAATAAAACCTTCCTTTGTATAACATCAAAGTACTTTCCACAGGATTTCATTTTTTGCTCACATGTGGACCTTAAAAAAAAAGGTCCATTGGGTCTTTACTCACATGCAAATGTTGAGTGTCTTCTTTTATTAAACTGCAAAAGAGATTACCAGAATTATGAAAAGGACTGAGCTTGTGCTTTATAAATGCTAATACAAAATCTAGTATTTTAATAAGTTTTTTAAATTTACATTTTTAACTATAGTACATTGGGTGAGCTTTGAAGGTGCACCCTCTCACTTTGACATTTACTTTCTGTTCCAA
The DNA here is from genome assembly GCF_013368605.1 of Nyctibius grandis. Classification (NCBI taxonomy): domain Eukaryota; kingdom Metazoa; phylum Chordata; class Aves; order Nyctibiiformes; family Nyctibiidae; genus Nyctibius; species Nyctibius grandis. The sequence continues at coordinate 95,435,958 of NC_090695.1, forward strand.
CAGTACCCTACTCCTGTAATATAGTCACACTTAAGAAGCTCTTTGTTCTTTAATCTTTTAACTATTATGGATTACTTTACCCTGTGCTGTGCTAGCCCTGAAGTGGAAGGGAAGGTATGCAGGGCAGAGGTATGCAAAGGCTAGAGTATGTTCAGGTGGGGAAATAGCAATCTTTAGAGCAGTAAAGTATCGCCTCCCCAACCCATGTCATAACCCATGACAGCAATGAGGTGCTCCTTCGCCGAGTCCTGGGTAAGTGAAGAACCCAGGTCTTCTGAGCCAGTCTCAGTTTTGTGGTATCAGTGGCATTTTAACTTAAGTGAATGTAGTGAGAAGAATCAGTGGCAATATAGCTAAAATGAATAAAAATGGAAACCTTTCTAGAACAGCTGAAAATAGAACAAACCATAAGAGAAGATTTAGTTGCCTACTCATTTATATCAGAAATGTTCTAAGCCATGGTCGCCATTTGACCTGGCTGGCAACTAAATACCACACAGCCACTCGCTCACTCTCCTGCTGCCACCCAGGGAATGGAGGAGAGAATGAGAAAGGTAGAGAGATATGTGGGTTAAGATAAAAACAATTTAATAATTGAAATAAAATAATAATAATAATAGCATATACAAACAAGTGATGCAGAATGCAACTGCTCACCACCCACTGACCAATGCCCAGTCCATCCGCAGCTATCGATCCCAGAGGAGAGAAACCCCGAAACCACAATCCTGGAAGAGAGAGAGAGGCTTATGGGCCAGCTGTCGTCTATATACTGAGCATGACGTTTCATGATATGGAATATCCCTTTGGCCAATTTGGATCCGTTGCTCTGGCTGTGCTCCCTCCCAGCTTCTTGTGCACTGGCACACTAGCGAAGCATGGGAAGTTGAAAAGGCCTTGATTTCTTAGCAACAACTAAAAACATCAGTATGTCATCAACATTCTTCTCATACCAAATCCCATACTAAATGCAAAACACAACACTATCCTAGCTACTAAGAAGAAAATTAGCCGTATCCCAGCTGAAACCAGGACAGCCATTTTGGTACGTGAATGGCTTATGTTATTCTTTCCAAAACCCCATAGTGTTTTACATTAGTTAATGTTCGGTTTTCCTTTCAGCCTTCCTTGTTCAATTGTCATGAGTAGCTAAATACTGCTTTGTGCTTTGCAATTTTGCCATGTCGCAATTTAATCGTTCACCATTAGCCAATTATAGAAACATCAGGATTGTCCAGAATTAACTCTGCCAAACTCTCAATTGACCGTTTGTATGTAATGTTTATTTTTATCTTGGTCAAAATTCTAATCCATCTCATTATTTTGCATCTTATTCTATGAGAATGCAGTTTTCTTAATACCAGCTTATTAGAATTTTTGAAAGTTCTAATGTAGTACCATGTAGTTCTCCTTCATCCACTCCTTTGTTGACACAAATTAGCAAAATTAATAAGGGTGTAGTATAAGTTAATTTCATTTTTTAACTATTGTGAAAACTCAGATTCCCAGGGAAAATTTTTTGGTATTCTTGGGAGATGTAGGCACTTAATGAGTCCTTGAATCATTTTGCTTACTGTACTACAAGCATGATCCCTGCATAGTATTTTAATGGAACAGTGCTAAACAGTGTACTTCCCTTTAAGCATATGGTGAACTTACTGCATTTATTTGTATAAATATTTATAGGATCTGATCTCTGTTTGAAGATTTTAAAAACATATTTTAGTTAAGCGTTGTTTAATTGAATAAACAGTTTTTGCAAGATAACCTCATTTCTATATGCAAGAGTTCTTTGAAAAAGCAGTAAAGAAAAGCAACACAGTTGGAATTTAAAGGCATTTGTGACAGAATCACCTGACTATACTCTTAATGGTACATTATAAATTTAGAGGGTCTTTTACATTTTTCAAAATCTCTCAACTTCCCATCAAGGTTCCAAGATGAAAAAAATTATGTTACAAATACCAACTGCTTAAAACTGAAATTAGATTTATATTTTCATAAAATTCCAGCCACTGCTTCTACATTAAGAAGTTTTATTTCTGTAATTACTTCTGTGTAGAGTGGTCAAAGATTTGAGAGACTGGAACCATGTATCTGTGTTTTCTAGGTAACATTTCTAACTAAATGTTGTAATGAACAAACTATTTTCCTACTCAGAATACTGAGCAGGAGTGAACTGTATCAACTTGAAATCTCTACTTTAATTTCCTTTATTTCTAACGTAGACATCTGCCCATTAGGTAGTGTTGTGACTAGTGAAGATAATATTAGGTGTCTTAAAAAAGGACAAAAAAATATTATAATGCCATTACAGATATCTATTTGCATATACTCATATAGAATTGTCAAATATAATTGGTCAAATCTATACAGGATACAGAAACAGAAATAATCCAGAGAATGGCAAGGAAAATGTCCTAATATTTTTTGAATACGGAAAGACAATTGTACCATGTCTTATAGTTTGTGCATCTTGGTTATCTTCCTGGCAATGAGAACAGAATTTGAAGCCATTTGCAAAGATGTTAGAAAGGCTTTATTGAGTACAGTATTTGAATCATGAGAGAAATAAGGGAAATGTCTGGGGTTTTGTTTTTGGTTTTGTTTTTTTTTCTTTTTTTTTTTTTTGTTTTTTTTACACCATTAGTTGTATCAGCGATATGTTCAGTAGATTTACATAAATGTTTATTTGTGTTTTGCACTCAAGCTTTGGAATATTGCAGCTCCTGGAAGATTTTCAAATCAAATGCTCTAGGTGCAGGTAACTACCTCTTTTTCCTTTGGATCATTCTATGTCACCATTAATACTTACATTTATGAAAGCTAAAATAACGGTAAAGATAATGAAGTCTTATGCTTCTGGGCATATGCTAATACTTTCAAACCTACTTCATGTTTTGTGAGATAAATTAGTTAATATGTGTACAGCATTTAGAACATAAGTAATCTTAAAGTTATGCCAAGAACTGCTGCAACTGATCATCAGTGCCATGGTCTAGTTGACGTGGTGGTGTCAGGGCAATGGTTGGATTTGATGATCCCAGAGGTCTCTTCCAACCTGATTGACTGATCAGTGGAACACAAGAGTTAATTTTTTCTGTATACTCTGTACAGATTAAGAACATTACTTTTTTTTAATGGCTTGTGTTTGTTACTGACAGATCATTTGTCCCAGAAGAGTAACATATGCTACATTTAGTAGCATGTTTAAAAACCAACTAGTCCTGGTTAGTTTGCTCATCATGGCACAATTTGAAGTACCAGCCTGGCTGTGTCCACATAAGATCATAGCCTTCTGATGAACTCCATATTCACACTTGATCTTCACACTAGGAACCTTTAAACAGTAGTCTAGACCTAGGGCTCTGGCCCTTCGCTGTTTTTTCTTCAAGGGTGCTCTTATATCCATCAAGAGATCAAAAGTGGTTTAAGATCTATGCTGCAAAATTTCCAGAGCCTGGAAAGGAAGATTTATATTAGGAAGATGAGAAGTGAAGCTGGAATATATACATGAAGTAAAAGAGTGGATGTTCACAGGCAAAGTTTTGAATAGTTATGGCAGATTGGTGGTAGAAAGTCAAAACCAACCAGTTTTCCATCTATGCTCATTCAATGGGAAAAGTTTATTCTCAATACACATAGTAAATAAAGACAGAACAAGAAAAAATGCATTGAAAAATCTGTTCAGGGACAGTAACCTTTACTGAAATTAGAAGAAGGATGGACTGTTTTAACTGATCATTTCAGTTTTCCCTCCTCAGAAGGTGCACATAACTTAGCTTTATAAATCGATCTGTGTGGATTTGCACTTGAAAAAAAGAAGTTCATATGAAATTTGCACCCCATATTATTTTTAATTAGGAAATAGTTTGGGATTTGATTTGTAATTACAAATTGGCATGAAGTTTAAGTATGTTGAAACAAGCATTTCTCTATAAAGCTTGTTTTCATGGAGACTGAAATGGTTGATACTTGCATTGCATGTTGCGCTTGTTTGTTTTATTATTTTTCCCGGAACTGTGTTTGCTGTCATTTGCAAACAAGAGAGATCAGTCTGTTATTTACTGAGGCTGAGTAAAACCACAGCATATTATCCAGTTAGAAGACACAGTACACAGAGTAAGCAGATTAGGAAAATGTATTTCAATGCCAGCTTCATTAAGTCGATAATCATCTCAATATATTCCCTTACAACTTCAACAATTAGTAGCCATAGTTTTCTTTTCGTGATTATCTTTAATCAATGGTACAAAAAAATCCCCAAGAAAAATTCCATGGTAATTGGAAGGTTCCAGAAGGGAAGGTTCTCATATGTGGAGCATTGCGGCAGTGAGAGTCACAGGACCAAAATTTACTTATTAATTCTGGATTCTGAACAGTGGAATTCATCAAAGGTGATGTAACAGCAGCTCATCTCTGAGGAGACACACCTTAATTTCTGTCATAAACCATATGTTTATTCAAAATATATTCCTGTTTCTAGATATCTCCACAGCAGGACGTGGCCATGTGCAGAGAGTATCAATGACTTTGGTGGCCCAATTAGTTTGGTGTTAGAGTTTAGTATTCTGTGACTGTGCCTATCTCCCCTGGCAAGACCATGAAGAATTGTTTCTGTTCTTGAAAAGCGGTTAGTGTGTTATTAACTTTGCTCACACACTAACTTTTATGCTGGGGTTTCATTTTTAGCTTCTGCCATTTTAGTCTAAGCTTCTGAAAGCATTTTTTGTGAAACTGCTTCAGAATTTTCAACAATAGATTAAAAAAACCCCAATAAATTTATTTACAGAATATGGGAATAAATAATGCCATTTCAAAATCACCATGGAAGCAATACCCCCTGTGAAGTCCCCCTGAAGTGGAAGACAGTGAGAAAAACCTGCAGCTGGCTCTCACCTGTACCGATCTCCTCCATGACTCCTACAGATACACGTGGACGCAGCCATTCCCTTCTCTTACTCAGCCTGCGGTCGCGGGGCTGCCAGCAGTTCTGGCAGTGTATTGACTGACTGTGCTGGGCAGACCACTTGTTCAAATAGTGTCCTCCGCTATTGAAAGAAACTTCTCCTGGGCTTAAGGAATTTAAATAGATTAAATGGCCAGAAAGGAAGGGAACAGGCAGTGCCAATGTAGCAGTGCTATCATTCTAATCTGGATGTCAGTTATCGTGATAAATTGATTTGATGTTACTTTAAATCTTTTTTTTTTTCCTCATCTTTTTGTTCCTTTCAGGAACTGTTTTCCATAGTGCTCATGAATCTTGATTAGAGATCACTTGGTGTTCAGAGAAGCTTTTCAGCCAGGAGTCTACCAATGTGAAATCTGGACTGCTTGGTACATCTTTCACCATTTTCGTAGACTGAGTACAGGCCAGTAATGGGATATATGTGTCCACACTCAGTGTTTAAGGCAAGCAGCCTCTTATCACACAGACTGTAGAAAGTTTTGAAGGAAGGTAATACTTCCCTGAGGATCAACTCCCCTCCTCAGAAGCAGTCTGAATTTTGGCTTTGGATGCCTTTATCATGTATGAAGAAAAAAGAAATGCTGAACAATATAATTATGCGAGGAGATTGAATATTGAATACCTTTTGAAACTTAATGGAACAATGCACAAATCTGTGAAAAGGTCATTTTTTTTTCAAGAAGAATTATGTTTTATAAGCTGTTTTCAAAAAATTAACAGACGAAAATATTTTTGCCTAATTCAGTCTAACATATGAGCAGTTTTATCCTGAACACAATGATCTCTGATGGCATTGCTTAAGAAGAGAATACTGTGTCACCAGGTCAGTGACAGTGGCGATGAGACAGGCTAATAATTATTCTTGGAAGCATTACTGACTGCTATGGTGTCCAAAATATGGTGTGCTAAAGCCAGTTCTGTATCTCATGGGGAAGACTCCTGGCTTTGTAGTTGCAGTGTTAAACATCTCCTCTTGTTTTGAGGAATCCGGATATTTAGAATGATAACTTATAAGGACATTTGTTTCAAAAGCAAAATTCAGCAATCCAAAACTTCCTATTCACTATATTCCTGTCTAGAGATGAGGAAGAGCCTCCTATTTCCTTTTATTTGTCATAGAGGGTCTCATAATTAAAGACAAAAAAATGTCAAAGGTGTCTACAGTTGCACATACACATTAGGCTGATTTTAGTAGAGTAGATGGATTCTTGATACTAGAGTCTTCAGCATGGATTGAAGCTACATGAACACCTTTCATTCAACATAGCTATTCAAGTTATATTGTTATTTTTAGCTGAGTTTTATTGATTTTAAATAAATGTTTATGTGAGATAAAGTGTTACAGTATGTTTTGTAATGTGTCATAAAATTCACTGAGCATCATCTGGATTGATTCACACCCAGTATGAAATATACTGATAGAGTGTTTCCTTGGCAATTTCTTTTTTTTCTGATCATGTCTTTTAATTCTCTCTTTCTAATATATTAGACAGGTTTTTCTCACTGTGGAGAGCCAAAAGGCTCAGACTACAAGAAGCTTCAGTATCTTCCTGTGCTCCCTGCTGCTTTGTGTATTCTGTCACTGGCATATTCACTTAATTATATGACAGGCAATAACTGCTCTCTGAGGGAGTAAAAACAACTGTTGAATTCATTTTTAAATTATATTATATTGCTCTGTTCAAAACCTCTTTTAAATAAATGTTGAGGGTAGAACTATTGATGTGGTTTTTAAACTTTAAATTTCGGTTAGTTCAGATCATTTTAAATAGTCCTTCAGCAAGAATAAATCAGGTTTTATAACTTATAACTTTCAATTACAGTCTTCGGAGAGAATAACAGTGTGTTTCAAGGAGCTGTAAAGTACAACAACGGAAATGTTACTGTTTCATTTGTGCAGGCTTTAAGCTCCTGTGGACCCTAACAAGGGTTTTTCATAAGGAAGCACATCCTAGAGGGATCCTTGAGTGTGTCAGTCTAGGTGTGGCTTTGATCTTGTGTTTGAGCTTTCACTTAGGGAACTTACTGATAAACCTTATGGGGGGATGATGCTGACCTACTTTTTCTATTTCTACTGCTCAAAAAAAATGGACTGAGGATCACAAGCTGTTATAGTCTTCACTGATGTGCCACTGAACTGCGGGAAAAGATGTTTCCTCTGTACGAATTGCAAACTGGTGGCTCTGATGAAGGAGAAATTTTGGACTTAACTAATAGCTGACTCCATTGCAAGACATTGGGCAATGCCAAAGCTTTAAAATGTAGCAGGAGCAAATTTAACTAAATCAGGTATGGATCTATTGTTAGGTGCAAACTAGAAATACTTATTTAGAATAGGCATAAGTATTCTATATTTAGAACAAATAGTATGGAATTAGATGGATAAGTAGAACGCACACAATAGTGCGGATTAAATAGAAAGCTTACCTAGTAATTTATTCTAAGTGTATTAAAGGACCCAGCTGATTGGTTCTTATCTACTAACGTTAGCTTTTAACAAATTTTTCAGAGCCTGGTAAACTCTAAAGGCTTATATGACTGCCAGTGTAATTCCAGTCCTTAAAAAAAAAAAATAAAAAAAAGAATGACTCAAATGGTAATCTCATGAGAGGACATCAGTCCTGGGCAGAGTAGGTGAATGGCTCAGTTGGCACTGTAGCAACAAAAAATGGTAAATTCACCCTACTTTAATTCTTTAGAGTGTCATTTACTGATTTGCTTCTGCCTGAGCTTTGTCTCTATGTATGCAGATTCAGCTAATAAGATAGACTTTGGAAATAATTGGAAATACTAGAGTAAGTTTTCTCTTCTCTTTTTCTGACCCTCTTGCCTGATGTTGGCACTTAAACAGCTGATATTGGGAATGGAGCATGTGTTACTGTTACTGCATTTTTTTTTTTCTGCTGGACCAGGGCTGTACCAGGTAAATTACCTCCCCTTAAGTCTCCCTTGGTCCAGCTCTAAGATGATAGGTGCTAGGAGAGAAAACAGTAACCACATTCATTTTTAGCTGCTTGTTATGTAAGTTTTCCTCTGACCAATTAGACAACTTGATTCTTGAAACTATAGTACCTGGATTCATTGCTTCTACCATTGCTTTATCGGTGAAGCAGGAATGAGGAAGCAACTGTTTGAAAATCTTGTCTGAAATGTTTAGCATTAATACCGCTCTGAAACATCTGTTTCTTGTTTGCATTCTCTGGCCTCCTCTGTAGCATTAAACACTTTAGTAACTATTTTTTTTTCTGTTATGATAATGCCATGTTCTGTGATCTAAGGATATTTTTTAATAAAGCCTTTACATCTTTTCTTTTTTCCAGAGGCACAAAGACAGATCAATGAAACTTATGAAAAAAGTTGCTAAATTGGCATATGCAACGTTAAATCCAGGATATCTGTGTTACAGATTGAACTGATATTTTTCCATTTTAAATTAAGAAAAAAATTAGCATAAATAGCAATAAGATGTGTAAAGGATAACATTTTCTCAGGTGAAATCCCATTCAAATTGTCAGGCATACAAATTTAGTTAAGACAAAGGTGAGAAAATATTGTCCTTTAAACCAACTTCAATGAAATGATACGGATTAGAAAAGCAAAGCCGTGAATAGTAGAAATATGAAGAATTTCCTAAGACCAAATGTAATTTTTTTCCCTTCCTTCACTCCTTTTGCCTTTATTTCCCTTTTTTCTCTCATTGGCAGTGCATGGATTGTAGAGTTCCATTATTTACTGCATAAATCAGTATTTTACCTTTTGTAGCTTATTTTCAGAAATTTGCTAGCATAGATTCGTATGATGGAATTCAGATTGTGTTACTCTGCTACTCCAGGATCTGGGTTGCTATTCTAAGGCTTCTAGTGCTTTGCACTTTTATCTGGCCCATGATGAAGCTGTATTTGCACAGCCATAGAAATTACAGTATTTTGACCCTTTTGTTTCACAGATCTTACTCCACTTTTCTGAATGATGAGTTGGGAACTTTAGTATGTATTTCAGATAGTTCTGTGAAATGGTACCTGAAGTAGGATGACATATATCCCATCTCCCCATATGCCTCAGGAATTTCCCACATCATCAGTGTTTTCTGCATAGCAGCCCTACTAGGTAAAAAGGGGCCAGTTCTCCACCTCTGCATGTCCATTGTAATTGTCCTTGAAATATAGATTATGAGAGGGAAATTTTGTACATGAGCTTAAATCATGCAACACGAAAAACTAAAGAAAAATGTGTAAAATGATATAGGGAAATACAATCATTTTACTTTGTCCAGATTTTCAAATGGTGGACTTCCACTGAACACTAACTTCTAACACACTATCTCTTATTGCTCAGTATAATCCAAAATAATTGCACGTATAATTAGCATTCAATTAGCATGAGTTACATTTCTCTAACTGCTGCTAACTTTGAATCTCATTTACAGATTGTCCTAACTTGATAATGATATCTGTCTTTTATGGTGTCTAATTGGCTTTTAGAAAAGATAAATTAGGTTTTCCGTTAGAACATAAGAAATGCCCCATCGGCTCAGATGAATGGTCCATCAAGCCCTGTATTGTGTCTTGCCACTAGCAGAATGAGATGTTCTTTAGGGAGGGCATGCAGCTGTTTTCCCTTGTTCTCCTCCAGCATCCAGAATTTTTGAATTAGGGATGCTGGAGGGTTCATTCCTGCCCAGTTCCTTTAGTATCTGGTTACAGACTTGCTGTCCATGAGTTTGTCTAATCCTCTTTTGAACCTGTTCATATTGTCTGCCTCCATAAATTTACTGGTTTTTTTTTGCTGTTATTAAATATTATTAAAATTATGATGCAGCTTTATGTAATCATAAATGTGCTTTCTTTAGCACAGATTACATAAGGAATATTACAAATGAACCAAAGGATTGTATGTACCTTGTGCACTTAAGAAGCAGGAGGGTAGCATATTCACAATACTGATTTTTTTCTTAAAAGATTTAGACTTAGTAAAAAAACTGAAGGAAAATTTAATATGAACAGTGAACTATTTCAATATGACAACACAGATCTATGAAAATGTCTTTCCTATTTAATATTTGTAGAAATTGTCTAGGAAAGAGACTAAACATAATATCACTGTGGTAACATTCACAGATTATACTAAATTTGATGGAATGCTAAAGGACTGAAGCAAACATCTGGAGATAGTAGACAAGGTAAATACAGGATGACATTTGGTTGAAAAATGGAGGCTGTTTCAAAAAAGGAAAAACATAATAACTTGGCCAGCGATTTAATGATCAAGAGGAAGCACTTTCTCTGGTAGAGAAAGCGTGTTTCAGTCGAGGAGTTCTGGAAGGAAAAAAAAAAGGGAAAAATTTTTTGTATGATCTTTCAGGGTATTCATCTGACTCTCTAAACTTGATTCAGAAAGAGGGCAATATATGTTTCTCTTATTTCTTTAATCTTTTCTTCTGGGCTGTTTCACAAAGGACTAAGTTAGGAAAGGTCTCCTGGGTGTTATGCTGACAGCATCTCCTAACAGATACAGCTGTGCATTAGGAATGTGGGAATGCTTATACCTGTATCCTGGAATAAATTGTCCTTCAATCACTAAAACCCAGCCTTTTTTTCAGGGTTAGGATTCACCCATCCCTATGCAGATATTACTGATATAACTGCTTATACATCATGGCTTTTGCTGATACAGAAATACCTTTAAATCTCTAACTGAATTTACTGCGTTGGCAAAAATTCTAAGCCTTTACTAATACAAGTGGAAGAAAGTTCTTGAACTCTCTTACTCTACTGTACACCAGCTGAAGCATTTTCACAATCTGCCCTATCATCACTGCGTTGAGCTGATTAAGGATTAATGTGTTATAAAGACACTTCACTCAGGAGGGGGATTAGCTATGCATCAATACATAGCAATAACTCATGAATCATCAAAAAAGGCACTGAATAGCCATGTTCAGCATGGAGTATTTTCTTGGGTTAAAACACAGTTCATTAGCTTCTTCCTGTGTTGAAGGCGTTCCAAACTCTCCTGGGTTATTTGGATGTCAGATATAGAACTGTTGAAACCTCCTTCCTCAGTCATGAAGGGTAGATGACAACAGAAAACTGAACAAAATGCCACTTCTCTTATGAGGAATTTATTGAATACTTCCATGCCTGATGATTATCTTCTGTGGTAAACAGCAGAAGCATCTAAGATACTATTAGGTAAACATTTCTGGGTGATGTTACATTTACTGTTTTCCTCAGGAGGAAGCCTTTTGGACCATGTGACTCTACTGAATTACAGTTCTTTAAAAACAGAGCTTGTAATTGCAATTAAGTGTCTGAAATTACAGCAGTCAAAATCCAATTTCATCAAACATTAAATTGAGTCTGCTTCAGAATGTAAGGGAGTGGAGTGAACTATAAATTTTCCATTTTACTCACCAGTCAATGCTACAATAAAGTACATTTGCAAAATCTTGTACAAAAAAATTCCATAGCATGTGCTTGCATGACATCTAACTCCAGTGAGTGTCATCACTTCTTGTTTCTGCGAGGAGCAGGCTTACACTAGCAGTGAAGATAGAAAAGGATATGATTAGCAAATCCCAGTATGAAAAAGGCGACATTTAGCAAAAAGAATGTATACTGATCAACATCTGGAGACAGATAGGGTCCTGCAGGAGGATGTTAGCTGCAAAATAAAAGCAAAGAGGATAATAAATGCAGATTATAAATAAACAATAAGATTAGAGAAGACATTTCAGCTATAAGCTCTTCTTAGGGCTATGAGAAAATATATTCTGTTTTCTTCCACAGCCTGAAGATGGTCTCATAGTCCAAGTGTCATCTCTTATTTGGTTTTCTCTACTAGTGCAAATTAACCCTTCATTCAGTGTTTTTACACTCTATACTGATGCTGAAAATTATATGAAATTGTTCTATTTTTAATCTTGGCAATGCTCTCTGTAGCTTTCTGAACAGTCTTAAGTAGTTAATAACTTTAGAGATGAACGGATTGGTTTACACCATTCATTTACAAATGTAGTCAAGATCAGCAAGATGTACAACAGAACATAATTACAATCAGTGGCAAATATATACATTCTGCAGCTTCTGTTAAGCCCCAAATGCAAAATTTTTTGGACAAATTTGTTTAGAATGAAATATCCTGAACAACTTTATTTCTGCCCTTTTCAAAATCTCTAATATCTTGTGAATCCTTTCAGTTATCTAAGTAAAATTATTCTTTTATAAGAAATAAGGATTAATTATATGGTTGAACTCAAAGAAATCACTGATTAAAAAAATTGATCTAACATTTCCAGTGAATTTTGGTGGTATCAGGGTTTTTTTATATTTATATACTTTTTACTTTTTGCTTTCTGATAAAACACACCAATCAATATCCTAGGAGGTTTTCTGAATCTGTGAGTAGAACATAAGAACTGTTTGTTAAAAGCTTTATAACCTCTTTCCTGGTGAAGGATCATTAAAGAGGTTTCCTCTTCTGACTGACATTCCTGGGAATGTGTTTAAGCTTTACAAGAGTGGCATGGCTGTGATAAGGAACAAGAATGGGTCGTTTACTGTGGTTACAGAGAGACATTGATGCTCCCTCTGTTGAAGGGCATCGATTTTTTCATTTTGCCTTGCATCATAAATAGACATTGAGAAAAAGTACCACTCAATGAGTGTTTGCATGGCAAAGGAGACTTGAGATGCTTTTCATTTAAAAGGGAATCTTGTTGCTGCATTGATTTTATCTGACTGCTGTTTGTTTCTGTGTACAGACCTAATGGATAATCAGAATCACTAAACAGGGAACACAGTTTGTAAATCTCATTATATGTTGTTTTACAGTAGCAGAAAGTATAAGATCTGTTTTTAGAACCTGTAACATAAAATTTGGCTTTAATTTATCCAAATAGCCATTGAAAATGTTAACAGTTAAACAGTCCAGTGACTAGGACATGAAAATTCTGAGGTAAATTCACATTTTTTTTCCCTTAAATATTGGGCACAGAAGATTTCTGCACCTTCTCTTCATGTCAAAAATGTTTGTTAAATTAGGGAGACTTTTCATCTAAATACTTTAATCATTGTGTTTGCATTATAGTCAGATTCATGCTCAAATTATCGCACAGAACTATACTGCTGAGCAAAACCAGAACTTCCAATAAAATTTTTTAGCCATTTGCCACCTCAACCAGTTTTTCATGGTTTTTTTTTTAATCTCTCGGGAAGAATTTTCACTTATTAAATAAGCATTTTTCCTGTTGCACCAAAAATGGTGTGTCTGCCTTCGTTGAGAGCAAAATGGTTCCTATTCAGGAGTCCGGAGAGTATCTAGCTGGTACAAACGCAGTAAGTGTGCCAAATCAATTGTCATTCAGTTTCTTCTAATACAGAAAAGTCCTTGAAGGAAAGTGTCACAGGAATAAAAGAAAAAAGAACTGAAAGTAAGCAACCACTTAAGAGAGATGAGAGATGTATTTCTCATCCAGTTAAACAGATGGAAACCTGTTTGCAAGGCTTCATTGGCATTTAAGGAGAAAAGCTGAGAATTAGAATGAGACACGTGCTAGAAAGACTTACAGAAATGGAAAATATTGAGAAGTGCAACAAGAAATGCTAGAATTAATTTCTAGTGCTGATCATTTTTTTTAATAGCCTCCACCTTTTTTCAGCCTTTTTTATATAAATCCTGATTACTTCCTTATTGATTCTTACATGTCTCAGTTTTCCTTTATTTGTTTTCCTTTATCTTCCACATATTTTCTCTTCATTTTTCCATCTATCATTTCTTCAGTTTGTCTTCCCTTGCCCATTTTTTAACGATGATCCGTAAATTGGCCTTCCCTTCAGAAGGTCTTCCTGTGTATTAGATCATATTTGCAGTAATCAGCCCAGAAGAAATGGCAAAGGCCCTTGCTCTGCAGGGAGTTCCCTGGCGTATTTTTGTTTTGCTACAAACCTTTGTGCAGATTTTTTGCTTTCCTGAGCTGCTTTTTTCCCCACCTAAGTCAAAAGAAGAACAGATATCTTTATAAGACTCCTCATCGTTGTGATACCTGAGTAGTGATGTTCCAGCTTTTCTGTCAAGTCACCCCATTTCCCCCAAAAATGCTTTGATCCATGGAGCTGTATCTTTCAAAGTTTGCACTGAGCTGGTCCATAGCAGAAAAGCAGTTGTGGGCTTTGTGCAGCGGTTATCAACTTGGTCTCTAGAATGTAAGGTTTTATGTTGGGGGGGGAAAAAAAAGTAGTTTCTATCTTCCTGAAACTTCTCTTCACTAGTAATGTCATTCAATTTATGGCTGATCTTGTTAACTCACTGACAAGCCAGACACAAAAGGCTCTCAAAACTGTGTAGTTCAGGAATTGCTCGAGATAGCTTATACAGGCGGAGATACAGGGCAGACCTCAAGAAACCTTCCTTCAAGAGCTGTTTGCTTGATCTCATTTCACATTGCAGACGGATTAACACCTTGACATAATCAATGGCTGCTAGTCTTCCAGTGGCTTCTTCACATCCTTTGGGATACCCCATTCTGTGACCTAATTTGACATCTATCTATTACCGGTTCCTGAACAGAGTCAACAGTGCCCAGCATTCTGCTCTTCAGGTTGCCTAGATCCCAGAACCAGCAGCACTTCTGATACAGTGCTCTCTGACTTTTGAGAAATCCCTTGAAAATCTTTCATTTTAGCATCTTATCAGCTAGTCTGAGTTCAAAAGTGCAAACATAACTCACTTCTAGAGGAAGAACAAAACCAGAACTGTATGAGATGGATTGTGCTTTTCAGAAATCTGAAATAAAAACTAAAGGTTGTTGTGAAATTTATTAACTATACATTTGTTCTTCGCTCACTCTAGTTACAAACTAAAATGTGTTAGCTTAAATTATTTTTGTTATACATAATTATAAGCCTTCAGTGTCTACCTTGAAGATAGATGAGTTCATGTTTTGCTTGGTAGATCGAGCAGATTAAGAGGATATACGCAGTCAGCTGTCATGACTCAGGTGACTAGTGGAGACTCTCTAAGTTGCAGTAATTTGTCACTTGTGATCATCTGTCCATATACAGAGATTAGTGAACCGTCCCATTGAAACTGGAATTGTAAACATGGAAGGCTCACGGTGACAATGTAAATATAGCGGCATGTGAAATGACTTTTTGGAGATCTGCGTTAACTGGAGATGGTTTAAAATAAATGGAGTACCCCCACATTATTTTAGAAACGTTAATATTGGGGAATTACAACAACCAGCAATTAGAAAAACCAGCACCATCTACTGATGAAGTTATATGGAAATAATGAATGTATCAATAATGATGAAAAAACTATTGGTACTATTCCAAGCTAACAAGTTGTTTCTGGATTTCTGGTGGGTGTGTTTATGAACGCTATTTGATATGTTTGGAAAACAGAATCCTTCCTTAATGCAGTCAAACATATTGAGTTCTGAAAGAGGCCAACATGTAAATTATTTTACCAGGTGTTACAGGATGTGCGTAAGCCATAACTGAAGTGAAGGCAACCATTTTCTGTAAATTTAGAGGTCAGTTTGGCACAATCTACTTGGTTTAAATTTTATCAACTCCTCAAAGTACTTACTATTCAGAGAATTTCTTCCCTCATATTCATTTTCTGATGGTTAATGTGATAAAATGAAAAGAAGCCCTTTTGAAGCTTACAGTTGTCGTGATGACAGGTTTGCTTTTTCCTTTGTGTATTCTGACATGTTCAGTCACGATTATGTTGTTCTCAAATGCAGTATGTTTTAATTTACTTTGTAACTGAGATTCACCTTCCTATGACTCTTCACAAAGGGCTTTATATAGATAAATTTCACATCTTGCAGTCAACCTGCCATCTCCTACAATAAGATGATAGAAACCACAAGAATCTTGAACACTGTGTCTTTAGCTGATCTAAATAAAAGATTGTGGAGATAAAATACCACTACTAAGAAATTTTTCTAAGTATTTGTTAAATAGGCGTAGAAGGAGGAGGAGGAGGAGGCTGGAAGGGTTGCAGGCAGGTTAAGGAGAGAGCCCAGATGTGGATTCTAAGGAGAATGATGATGTGTGTGAATCAGGTACTGTGTTGCTAATCACTATCAAATCATAATTCTCAAGTTATAGTAACATCTAACAGGAGAATAACTGATTATGGCATAGGGCTGGAGTAACCTTGAGTAGATTTCATGGTGTCTTGAGGACTATTCATGAGTGAGGTACTTTTTCACATAAGAAGAGAAAGCTGACTCAGAATATAGCTTGCATTAAACAGGACTCCAGAAACACAATAGTAAACTATATCAGTTATTTATTTAGGCCTTTAGTCCTTATCTTATTCATGCTTAGCATCACCAGCTTACAGTGGCAAATGGTGTGACTTGACAGAAGTTAACACTTACCATGTTGTGGCCAGAAATGTATAAGTTGCCACTTCTTTTGGAGTGCTTCAATACAGATATTCTTCAGAAGATACTACTGATAAGCTTGGAGTAGAACTTGAGTGCTTTTGTTAATGTGAAAAAACGTAGAAACTTCCTGACTTTTTGTAAACTTTAAAAATTGGTTAATTTAACTGTAATCAGATGTAGTAATTAAAGCAGGTTTTTTGTGTTGGTTTTTCTTTAATGGCACTTATAACCCGTAGGAAAGGATGGTAATTTTTTCATCACAAACTCATTGTCATTCAGAATAAGGAATAAAAAATTAAAAATTAGTTTTTCAGTGTATGCTTTTAGTAGAGTGGTAGTTGATGAGGCTGTGTTTATCAGCAACTTCCTTTGCATGCTGTTACATCTTATAAAAACATCTTGGTTTTTGCTCCAGGTACTTCAGTTCCAGTCCAGTTTTAAGGTTAAAGCTTCCTAGTTTGAAGCAATTGTAGAGCACTTGCAAATCTTTATCTAGTGGCTGTTCATTGTGGGCCACTCCTACAAGCTACTGAATGTTTTCAACTCTGTCTAGAAGTTGAGGGAGCTTAGCAGTTTCCCATGTAGAACCGTTTATTAATCAGGTTAATAAAAGAAAAACAGCATTCATAGCGTTGCTCTAGCTTACTAAAGGGTAACAGAGCAGGTCATTAGTAATGATGTCAGATAATGGAAAAATATGTTCTGCACATGAAACTTCGCAGCAACAAAAAGGTCAGTATATTATAGTAGTTAGTATGTTATAGTAGTTACATCTAGTCACCAATAATATAATCAGCAGGAGCTAAATGGACTGAAGTAATAGATTAGTGTTCAGTCAACTGAAGTGTCATCGGAAATCTCCCCTTCTCTCTTCCCAATACTCCAAAATGCAGGACTTGTATACAGAAGGGACAGTTGTCCAGAATAATTATCTCTTAAATAGGAATGTTCTTATTTGTTGCTTTTATGAAATATTTGTTACTCTGAAGTTTACATCTGACCTTTCTTTGGAGTAATTTTTCCAGGTAAACATGACTCCTCAGAGGAAAACAGATGCTTCAGCATCCTGTCCAGATTCCCATTAAACAGAAGAGAGCACACACTGACTACTTCAAAAAATATAAGAGAGTCACTTGGGACTTAGGCTTATGTTCACTTTCAATAGGTTGATGTGATTTAAGAAGTTACTGTGCCTTTTGGTATTAGTGTCCCTGCTCAGCTAGAGACCGCCATCCTAGAGCAGAGCTGGCCATAAGAACACTCCCCAAGTGCCTAAGGGCAAAGTCTGTTGTCCCGGTGTAAACCACAGGGAAAGATTTGAGCTAATAAGTTTGAATTGACATTGTACAAGTAGAGAGCTGACCTGTGGTTTAATAACCTCTGCCTGGGAGGCAGGGAAGTAGAAGCAGTGTGTTCAACCTAGCTCCAGAGAGGCCATCGTGCTCCCAAGTACTTGCCAACCACAGAAAATGAGTATAAGAGCGTCTCTAGCGTGTGATATTTTGCACCCTCTTATTGCTGCCTGTAGCTGTTTGGCTACATTTTAACTCCAGGTTACTTGCTGTGTATGTTCCAGCATTCTTTTATAAGCTCAATTCCCATCTTGATATCGTATCAACATCCGCAAGAAAAAATGGCAGTAAATTCTTAGTTTTGTTAGAAAGTAACTCTGAACAGATTACTTAGCTGAGAAGGATGTTCAAGCCAGAGGCCTTTTTAAACAAGTGAAAGGATAGAATAAAAACATTCTCTGAGCTAGCAGAACAATTCAATTGATGCTTTGAGATAGACTTCACAAATTTACCTGCCTGTTAAAAGAATGTTTACATGGAAATAGGTTTTGGATCAATCCTGTTACTTGTTGTAAAGACCCAACAAGCACATCTAGCTTATACTTACAAGAAAAAATGAATTAAAGGTTAAAATTTAGAAATTATGACAGTCTAATGTCATTTTCTGCTGCTAGTGGAATCCCTTCTATACTTTGTTAGGCTCGGACTGGCCGCATTGTTGGAGGGAGCCTGTATGAACCTATCTGACACCTAGAAGAATATAATCTAAGCAGCCATCAGTTCTTCAGTGCTTTATGCTATGTATGTCATTTTAGGCAATGACTATAGGTGGAAAAGGCTGGAGGACAACTTTTTTTCGTGATTGGTAGCACATTGGTACTCATTATGGTACTTGTGATGCCTTTAAAATATTTCTGTTTATATGACACTGTCTTTGGAGAGAAGAGAACTTAGTCATGAGTGCCTGCATACTACTCCACAGAAGCATGCAACAGTCATCTTAGAGGCATAGTTAGGGTGAAAGTGTCAATAGGTGCGTTATTCATCTGCATCTGAAATAAACTTTATTTGCTCGTGTCAGTGCTAATACCGGCGTTGCATCAAGAATCCTGAGAAATGTTGGATGGTTTTGCTTTATTTAGTAGTATAATTGCAATGTACAGAAAGGATTCCTACACCATTGCTTTCTCCCGTAGTTGTTCTTCCATGCGTGTCTATGTGTGTGTATTAATTTGTGTAGTACAGAGAAGCTGCAGTTGCCTTATCATTTTCAGCTCTTATTCTCTGAATGCAAAAGAAAAACAAATACAATATTTAGAAGTATGTTGGTTAATTAGTTTAAATAGATGCATTTCAAATTGACCTTACGAGATGATGCGCGGGTAGCAATTAAAATAAAATTACTACATTGTTTTCCTTCCAGCTTCTACAGACATTTGACAGTTTTATGTTCCTGCTTTTCTTTACTGTGGAAACCTCTTGGCATCGATGACACTGTGATCCTGTCATGGGATTTATTATTGTGGAAATGAGAAAACAAACAAAACATAATGCAGAATGAAAAAAAATGGGTAAGGAGAATATCTTATAGGCCATAGTTTTATCATTGCACACCTCAGGTGGTCTCATGTAAAGCTGTTACAGAAGGTCAAAAAGGAGGACACCACTCGGTATCAGAAATGGGGAAAGCAAAGAGATTGCAGTCTAGGAGGAGTGGTGAGATTTTTGCAACAAAGTTGATAAATAAAATACCTCTCCCAGCACAGACAGTGATTTCATGCACTCTGCAATTAAGAATCACCTTGTCAGATCAGCTTTCCTATAAAAAATTATGCAGGGCAGTTTGAGAGATGTCAGATGTTTTGTGAGAAGGAAATGCTGAACTCAAGTGGAAACCGTCCGGATGGACAGTGAGAGCTGTGAAGAGGGTTACATACCCCTCAACTGAACAAAAAACTTCTGTGCTCCGTTGTTCATCTGCCTTTGTTGACACTGGTTCAGTGTGCGCTCTGAAACCTTCAGAGTGACGTAAAGAATGGAACATCTTTGGAAGAGCGATTGCGCCGCCTTAATTGAACTGAGTCCTTTCTGCTAGGATACATGGCCTCCATCTTCCTGTAAAATGATCTCGCCGTCTGTCATACTGCACGATACATGGATGCCACGGTGGCAGGTAATGCCGATAGCCAAGCTGCCGTGGCCCAACTACAACAGGTTATGTATTCCTGGCATCGCCTCCAGCTCCCCCGTGTCTGTGAGCCATTGCACTGGCCTGACATGCACAGGCCGTGAATCAATAACAAGAAACTGAAATTCAAGTCAGTGTTTCTGAGAAATATCTTGATCGTTACCAGAGCTGACAGGGTTTTTTTCCCCCCACGGTTCTAAACAAGAGTGGAAATCATAAAAACTATGATGTCTTCTTATTTACTTCTTGTCTTGTAAATTTTACAGTTAAATTATGTGTTGATAATTCTTTAAAGACATATCTTAACGTATTTATTCCAGGTTGCTGCTTAAGGTCACCGTAGTGTAATGTAGTTACGTAGAACAAGCTGTGTTAAATTCCAAATACCTTTAATCTGTAATGTAATTAGTTTGATTAAGACTGGTTATCTCTGTTAATTAGCATATCTGTTAGAAGCATTGACTGAAGTACTTTTTGTGATCACAATCGGTTCTTTATGAATTCAGAAATTCTTTCATTGTGTCTGTTGCTGGGTTAACTGGAAAAAGATCAGATCTCAAAGATGTGAGGCACTGTCACTGTGGAGTAAGCAGTTCTCCCAGAAGAGCTGACAAATGGTGAAAAGATGAAGGAATGGGATTTGTTTAGTTTTAGAAGATTAGGAAGGAACATGATAACATTTTCTAGCACATATTAGATTATTAAGTGGATGATGATCAGTTTTTCTGTATAGCTGGTGGCGAAAGGAAACAGAACAAGAAAAAAATCAGCATAATTTATTGTAAGGAAGATTTAGGTTAGATAGTTTTTTTCTAACCAAAAAAAAAGTACAGATGCTGATACTTCTCTGTGAGAAGAGCTTTTGACATATCCTTTACAGGTAATTTTTGTAAGTGTAAGACAAATTTCTCTTTGGAATAATCTAGGTATTGCTGTCGTGCCCTAAACTGGAGGATTTATCGAGATGGTCTCTTATGGTTGCTCTAGAAACAGCTGGTTCTGTGATTCATGGTTCTGTGATTAAGAGGAATGGGTTATTATTCATTGGCAGTTCTTCTGTCAAAAGGCTGGGGTAGGAAATTTAGGAAGGCGCTTGCTTCCCAAAACTGATGAGTTTCTGAAGGTAAGATTTTTGTTGTTTCTAATGAATAAAAGACCCAACAAGTCAACTAAAAGAAGGAGAACAAGTAGATACTTTTTATATGGGAATTTTCACATACTGTGAGCACGATGAAACAAATGTGCATTGGAATAATTATATATTTTGTTATTTTGGTTTTAGTAAAAATGGACAAGCTAGGAATATTTAGCAAAAAGCAATGCAGGAAGGTACTTTGTAGATTATTGCTTGAGGCATTTAGCATGTATAGAAAGTTTTTGTTTTTCTTCTACAGTGTTATTGGAGGAGTTTATGAGGTGCTTTACAAGTTTCTCATGGTTGAAAGGCTCAGATTGACTCTGCTAACTTACCTCCCATGAGACGTATTCTATACTGCATAGGGTAGTAATTTTTACAATCAATTTACTTAATTAATTTAGTAGATAAATTTATTTTTTCTGTGATGTATTCCTTCAAGGGCTTTAAATTTCTTTTTTTTTTTCCTCTTTTCTGACTGCATTTTTTTTCCCAAAGCTTTCATGATTTTCACTTTGATATTTATTTACTGAATGTACAGACTTATCACTTTAATACATTATTCCTTTGTGGTTCTAATGGATTAAATTAAAAAAACATGTTTAAAAGTGTTGCAAGTTGCATGCCTATTAGTATTACCCATCAGGGGCTCAGGGAATTTTATGGCTCTACTTGAGTTGTGGGTCCACGTTCAAAATATCTGAAAGACTTTGGGTAGGAAGTCATTTGATGTGTACATTTTCTTAAATATTTTTTTCTCCCAGTTCATTTCAATTCTGAAAATCTGTACTGCTGCACTTAAAAGTTGCATCATCACTGTTTTCCCTACGTAAGCTTTTAGTTTTCCAACTGTATAACAGCCATAGGAGGAGGAAGTCAAATGAACTTCCATATGATTCACGATATAATAGACACATTAATTCTGACACAAACTTCTATATTTTGACATCTCTTTCTGAATAAAAGCAATGCATTTTTTTGTTGAAGGCATAAGAATAAAATTGTTTCTGTGTAAACAGTTATCCATTCAATATGGATTGAGACTAGTAAAATAATCCACTAACTTCCTTGCAATTTCTTTATACTAGTGCATTTAAAATCACATCTATTTTAACTAATTTGTTGTATCATTTCATTCTCAGTTTCTGTCCTTTCCACCACATGTCAGCTCTCTTTCTTCCTTTCTACCCCTTCAGTTCCTCCCTCCCCTGTTCCTACATGCCTCTTTTTTATATCTATTGTAAATCTAATTTTCTTATGATACCCAGGACTTTAAAGAAGTTTTGTTTGCTTGGTTGGAAATTAAAACATGTTTTTAATTCTTGCATACTACCTCGCCCATTTTGCGTCTTTTTTTTTTCGCCAGTTGTGGTCAAGAGCATTTATCCATGTTTTTTAATTGCTGTGTTTAACAGTTACTTTCTTGAAAGTACTGAGAAGATTTGTTTTAATTAATGGACTAGATTAACTAAGTGCATGGCTGGACATCTTTTTCTCCATTTAAGACCAGGTGGTTTTCATGACTTCTTCAAACCCTGCCTGCCCAAAATCATCAGGGCATCCTCCAAGAAAAACTTGTTAGTTGACTAAGCCTACCTGTTCTAAATTTATGTATGATAGATGATGGCTTCCGTATCCCATTAGCTTAAAACATTAAAGGCTTGAGGAGCATTTCAATCACCTTCAATATTTCAATTGATGTGCCTGAGCAAACTGCCAAATTGCGTTATTTAGGCAAAACCTTTTTATCTGGCTACATGAGAATGAGTGCCATTGATTGAGTAAGATGGATTTCCCTGTTGTGTGTATCTTCAGAAGTTTGGAGATTTACAATTTGTGTCTTGAAAATCTGAACCATTTAAAAAAACAGGAATTCAGTCATATAGATTTTTGTGCAGGAAATTGCAGGTGAGGTCGGGCTTTTTTCTGTCTAAAGTGGTTCTGTCAAAAACCTTCCTGTCCCAGGACAAGAACAAGATAAGCCTCCAGCATCTCAATGGAAAATGATGCTTTACAAATAAAACTTTATCACTCTGAAAAAAAAAAAAAGCAGTTTGCATAAAATAAAACCTCTTCTATAACAATCTTTCTACACATATCATGTTTACAGAAAAAGTTGCTGAGAAAGTTTAGGCAAGCATGTGTCTGAAAAATGTTTATTTCTGAAAGGCATCTGTCAAAAGAGATATAAAGAAAATTCAGAACAAAAATCTGATTTAACTGAATTTAACTACTTATTTGAAGTAACTGTAAGTATTTCTCTGAATTGGATGGTGCTGGTGGCTCATGTGGTATTCATAACAGGGGGGTGGATACTACAGTTTTTTGTTTCCTTGGGCAAACTTTGTTCTACTTTTCTGTCAGAATAATTTTAGACCCACATCAGGTAATTTACCACCGATTAATCTTTTCCTTCTATTTAGGAATCTAGCAGACTGTGGTAAGTAGTGAAGAAGAAAAGCTTTTAGAAATGGGACTAGAAATGCTACCTTATTATAGAGTGAATCATTTTAATCAGGTGCTGGAAGCATTCTACCAGCCCTCTCTCCGCAGCCCTCTGAGATAAGCTCGTGGAACTTCTGTTGCTGGGAGGACGACATATGGGAATAAAACAATTCTTTTCCGTGCTGTTCCTCCCCTCGCTTGCTTCTCACCAAAAAAAGTTTGGTTATGCAGAGATCACTGGCAGTTATATCAGCATGACCTGGTATCCAGGCAACCCAAAACCTTGTCAGCGGTAACAATACACAATGAATAACTCCGGGATGATGAAAGCAGGAGAGTCTCGTTTGACAAGATAGCACCTGTTTCACTCTGAACAGCCAGTGTTGAAATAATGATGGCATTAGTCAGGGGAATACAAGAGGTTCAAAAGGGTTTTTGTGACTTTGAAAGCGAATTGCAGCACAGGGAGCCGTCACCAGCTTCCTCTTCAGAGCTGGGTTGTTATGTCTCCTTTTTATTTGGTAGCCAGTATTCATAATTTTATTGCTCTTAATCTCTTTCTGCTCTTGACTACGGCTAGTTGCAGGCGTGCATAGGCTTATGTCTCTGAAGTAAACAGAGTCTGTTCTATATTGAACATATCTAACAATGTGAATTATAATAAGCAATGTGAAAACTGTGGTGTGTAATGAGAAAGTGATGACATTGTTGGCCACTATTTTTTAGTTAGTGACTCTCCCCCCAGGGTGCCACGCTCCACTTCAGTGATCTCGGTTAGCTGGTACATTGACTTTTCTCCTGCTGAGTATTACGCTTCTGTCGGAGGTCAGTAAATCCGTAATCTTCTGGACTGAAGAAATGCAAAAGGAGTAAGAGGAGTATCTCACAGTACAAAAGTGGAACATGTACAGAGGGGACTGAAATGATTCAAAAGACTTAGATCTGGAGAAGCAGTAGGAAACATAAAAGCAATGTACAGCAAAAGAAACGGGAAGATGGAGAAATTATAAAAGCAACTCAGTGGGGAAGCAAAATATGTAAAATTGAAATATTCAGATGGTGAAATAAAGCAGGAGTGGTACACTGCAGTGGGAAATTATATGAAAATGAATTAATCAGGCAGCAGCAGTATTACCTTAATGGAATTTAGTTAGGGAGACTGTATGGCCCATGAAAGAGGTTTGATGGCTCACTGGGTTGGGAGCTAGGGGCTAGGAGGGCATCTCACTTCTAGTCATCCACTGAAGCTTAATCAAGGCTCAGAGTGACCAAAATCATGTATATATGTTGACAGCTTGCCAAACTGTGAGAAATGAGTTTATGATGTGGGATGTCTCCAGCAGATAATGCCGAAGAAGATTTTTTTTTTAAGTCTTACTAGCAGCTATGGACATGTAGGTAATAAACCAGTAGTGAAAAGCACCATGTTCGATCCAGGCATTATAATCTATTTAACTACTTATTTAAATTACAAAAAAATCAGACAAAAATGACAAAAATTAGTAAGAGATAATGTACTGAATGGCAAAATAAATGTAGAATGGAAACATATTGAACAGAAAAGTAAAAGAGGGATAATGAGCCACCATGTTTTTCCACTTTACCTCTCTTTAATATGTATCTTAAATGAGGATAAATTATTTTATCTACGTAACTTGAAACTGGAAAAATAAGTAAATCTATTTTTGTTTGCAATGGAAAAGATGAGTGCTAAACTGGGTTTAACAATCAAAAGAATATTAATAAGAAATAATTAAAAAAAGGAAACAAAAACCTTCCAGCTTTCTGCTTGCCCTTTTGTTTGTTGTCTCCATTTGGTTTCACCCGCTTCCACACCCTTCTGTCTCTGACACTGTCTGCTCTTGGCCTCCAGAATCCCTCTGGAAGCTTGTGGCTGATTTCAGTGAAAGTTGTCAGAGGGAGAGATGTGTTGAATTCTAAAAAGTTTTGATGATAATGTGAAGCTGGATGGAAGCGAGAGACCAATAATTCATCTAGTGTGAGAAAAGCTACAGCCTTTTTTAGACATTAGAGAATCCACATGGGAGCTCACCCTGAAGGTACAATCTGAGAGGAGACAAGGCTTTATTAGTTCCCCTGCTTATGGAGCTGATTATTCCCTTTTAACCTGCTACCTAGGCTTTGACTATTCTTTTCTACTTCACCATATTTTCTTTTTTTCTCTATTCTCTGTACATCCTAAACAAAAGTTGTCTTTCATCAAATGATGATGAAAATGTAGGTTTTGGACAACCAGAAATTAGAGTGGTCAAAACTTAGACATTGGCAGTCCAGAAGGCTCAGGAACATGAACAGAAGCAGCTGAAATATTCTGGCATTGATACATCAGGAAATGAAAGGAGTTTGGATCAAAATGTTCCAGTAACTACACATATGTATGAATGTCTGTGGTTCTGTCAGTTTTTGAAAGTTTGAGGTAAACAAGAATGAGCAAAAAATGTACAAACCAGATGCTTTTTGCAGAAATGTGCTGTCATTTTTTCACCCATTAGTACAGCTGCTTATGACCACATGAAGGATCTTTCGTCATGTTCGACCACGAGAAAAAGCAACAACCCAACGTATCATATATAATGCTTCAGCATTATCAAAGGAAATATAATAATAAAACTCACCTATTTGTCGTGTACTCTTCCATCTCAGGGTATAAAAAGGACAGTGCAGAATGATGGAGGATTTCTGGGAATTTAGGATCTAACGTGTGTGTTTGGTGTTTATGTGTTTGGGGACATCTGGAATTTGTGTAGTATTTCCTATTTTCAATTTTAGCGCTATGATAACCGTTGGGTTTGGAGGATTAAAGGTGAGGTTGCGTAACAATGGAGTTTTCTTCAAATTAGCAAAAATGTGTTTTATTGCAACAGTTTTTTTCATATTGCCCTGTCAATGGCTAAAGGAAGCTTTAAAAATCCATTTACCACCATTGATATAATGGTAATTAGTGGTAAAAAACTTCTCCAAACTTTAAAGGAGTTGAAATTTAAGTGTGGAAAGATAAAGTAGCATTTAATATACTAGAACTTTTAGGAGGAATAAATGGATGGATATGAAATTGTTGCCTTGGAACTTCATGATATAGTAAATCTCAGTATTATACTCACTGATATTGAAGATTTCTTAAACTGAGCAAATTGTAAAGATTGACTTTCCTCCTAGAGGGACTGGATTATGTTTGTCTGCTATTTGGAGCTGAGAACGCCAAACAATTTCAGGGATAAGCAAAGAGAGGGGATTTTGTAGCTGAGTTTGCAAGCATTTCTGTCTCTAGTGAACTCAGTGGAGCCACAGGTACACAATTCTTTGCAGTGTTGTGAGCTTCAAGAGTAACTTGGTATCCAGCCAGCTTTATGAATCTGCATTAAATTTTTTCAGACAGGGGTGACAATGTAGAGGTTTTGTGGTAAAAAGAGAATTAATTTAATCTATTTTAAAACTTGAAGTCTTGCTAAAGAAGCTGAATGTTATTAATAAAACAGTCTTTGTAATGATCATTGAATTTATGGGTTGTAACAAAAAGAAATGCCACATTAAGATTCTTGACTATTTTTTCCTTCCTTACTTTTTAAAAAACAAAGAAAAGGCCAACTGCTTTTTTTAGATGAATCCACTGTTCTCACTGAGTTGGAACTGGGTCAGTCTCCTGATGCTATTGATCAAATGGCAGTTGACTAGATTTCATTCATTAAAATGAATATAGTGTATTCTGTATTTTGGTAATATTGAAGGTAGTCTGACACGTTAATGTGGGGACCTTTGCTTTATTAAAATTATTAAATTATTTTCAATTAGAGATAGGTCAGCTGCTGAGTTTCAGGATTTATCTGCCTGTTTGTTTGCTTGCTAGACATGGGGTTGTTAGAACAGTTTTTAGTTTTCAGCTTTTGTGTTTAGGAATGGATTCTCAAGCTTTATGATGTAATTCCATTTATAGTAGTATAAAACTTGAATATCTCTGTAAGATTGGGAGAAGTACATTTTTCTCTTTTTTTTTTACGACATTTTCTGGGATAATAGGGTTTTTTCACTGTTTGCTTATAAAATTGTAGCAATCAAATGTGAAATCCAGAGGAGAAAACCTTGAAGTAAATCTTTGTTACTCCTTTTCTATAGGGCAAAGAACAAACAAGGTAGTTGACAATTAATAGACTAAAACTATAATTCTCAAACAATCTACATACATAGTTTAATTACATTACTTCAAGAGGGCTTGTGGGTGTTTGGCACCTCTTAGTCTTCTAATGACTATTTAAAAGATACTAACGTTGATATATGTTTGGAGATTGACATCACTGACAAATTGCCACATTTTTCAGTGACGGAGGTAATGTTCTGTACTTGAAGACTGGCATCTTGCACTGTACAAACAAGTTAATAAGAACTTTCCATGTACAGAAAATACTGTCAGTGTGTAATAAGATCAGCTTTACCTCCTTAGTATTTCATATACATTGGTAATATAAAATATGCAAATTAATTTTTCATCCATCTCAGTTTGAATGCTTTGTGAATTCACGCTTCAGTAATCTGATCCATCTTAGACATACAGTCCAAATATCATTACCTGCAAACTGCATGTCCTCCCATTCCTTGGATGTTTTATTTTAAAGATTTGAGATTAGAGAGTTAGCTGGTGCTGCGGGGATGGAGAAAAATGTTTTTTTTGAAATTCAAACAGCTTTTCCCAGTGCAGCTGATGAAAGCTTTTTCAGAGTCAGTTCTTTTTGCAAACTGCCTTCCTGTTTGCCTCACCTAATTCATAATGAGAAAGGACTAGAAACGTCTGACCCAGGAGTTTGTTAACGATGCCTTCTTCTAGTTCTCTTTTGCCCAAAAATACCCCAGAAAAAAGTTAATCAGGTCTTTAAGTCTGAATTTTGAATTTTGAAAGTTGTTTGTTCTTGAGGTGTTGTTTCCTGTTCGCTACATTGTAAACCATTGGAGACAAAATACTTGTCTATCTTTTGGGTCTTCTGACCCAGTATAAAGCCTGATTTTTTTAGCTCAAAAATTTTGTGCAGAAGAGCAAAAAGTAGATTGGGCGTAACAGAAAACAGAATGGTGTTTCACAAAGATTTTTTGGTTTTAAATGGTCACGAATAAAATACAGACCAGAAAGAAATGCACCTTTTCCTTGGCTTGTGTGCTGAAAGACAAGGTGTTGGGGATGGGAAGAGGAATTGCCATCAGAATTATGAGCTTTCAGGAAGATCTTCTGAATATAATTCTGGGTTGTCAGGAGATAGAAGCAAGAACTTAAATTTTATGCTAGAACTTTGTGTGAAAAACTAATACATAATTTCACATATGATGTATGTTACTTTGTTGGTTTTTTAGTTGTATCATGCACAGCAGCCTTACAAATGCAGTCCCCATATTTTTCTGTTCTCCTGTTCTCTAAGTCTTTTTCCCAGTTGATACAATATGCTAGATTCCTCCTATGCACTTCAGTGATCTTCGTTGCAAGGAAAATACCACTCTAGTTTTGTGAGTGTGCTTATTAAACTCAAGTGTTCATTCTAATGTTTCAATCCAGTTTGAAATCTGTGTACTGGAGAGGAGTGGTGAATGGTGGCCACCTGCTCCTGCATTCCCCTTCTGTCAAATTGTGTTGTGCATAGAGGAAAAACAGGAAAGTATTTATTTAATATGCTTTTCTCTGCTGACAAAATATGCCTCAATATGTAAACAGGCACTCTTGAGGGTGTGCTATCATATCTACAAATATTTATTTCAACCTTAAAAATCCTTTTCTTCTTACCCTTAAAGCCTTTTACAAAATATAGTGTAGTCTTCAGTAGTATGTTCTGATGAGCTGTCAGTTAAAAGCTGGTTTATGTCTTTTACCTTTCCACCCAGTTCTAAATACATTATACTACTTGTAGTGATAGTATGAATTTATTCAGAAGCAATCACTGAACAGTAAGTAAGACTAAGTAAATCTTTTTTTTTTAGCTTTCTTGAAAATGTTCGCCTGACCCTTGTAGTTTAGTTGACTATTGATTCTGTCTTCTCTTTTGTTATCTGTATGCATTATTCACACAGTGCATAAATCTCGGCCTATACATTAATATTATTCATAATTAAACTCTAGAGAGTTGACAAAACCAAGGATGTCTAAATAGACATGTTTTTCCCCAGTTAATATTTGAATCCTGATTGACAGTGATAAGATAGATTACTGCAAGGATGCTGATTACAGGCAAAAACAAACTCAAAGAAAAAGACACTTTGGAAGGTATAAACCACAATGTCGGCAGGCAAGTCAATTTAAGTTACTCTTTCTTAAGATTTGAAACTATTAAAGTAAGCATTCTCCAGAGACTGACTGGGCTTGTTTAGAAATCTTCTTGAGTGCTAAGCTGTGCTGAGAAGACACACAAAATATAAACTGGCCTTACAAGTGGCTGGAATATAAACTGGATCCACTCCGTTGTTTATGAGACAATGGGACTGGTTGGGGAACAGGACGCTGGATGACAAATGATATTTATGACTGGAAAACAATTATTTCTCTTTTTTTATTTGAACTTAGGAACAGAAACTGTATCCAGGAGCAGTAAAGCCATTATGTTTTCCAAATGCTACAATTTTTTTATCCCCTTTTTTAAATATTACAGAAAAAAAAGAGAAATTTGGATCCATGGTAATGATTAGTAATGCAGTAAGGCCATTTACTTTTAAATAACGAGTTAGATATCTAGTTACATGTACCAAGCATTGGTATTTTGGGTATTTATTAGTATATATATTTAATAAAAAATGTAGTGGTACACATAATGTGTAAAATACAATTGTATGTCCCAACATATTTTTATATATCAATATCTCACAAACATCAATATATGTTTCAATTATGGTTTGGTCTTTTCATCCAGTGACTGAAAATTAAAATTCCATCCAAAATCTCCCTCTGTTTTTTCACCTATTTTTAATTTTCTTCTCAAGGCCCAAAGTCCAGATGGAAGCAACTGAAATTTCTGAATACCAGGTCAACAGGACTGTCCAGATCTAGTTGTATATAATTGTCTGAAGCTATTTGGGAAAGACTGAGAATACACTTTCCTATGCCTGAGATCTCTCCTACCTGCTGGTTTTGCCTCTGAGGCAGGCAATGCTTTATCTTGTGTCTTCACAGTTTAATATTTCTTCCAAATCTTGGACCCCCTGCTAGAGCTATCTATGTAAAGATAAAGCCTTTAACAGGCACCGTGAGGTACGTGTGCGCATCTCAAATCCTTACTACAACATGCATTATATTTGTCTGGGATTAAAGACATTAAAGACTAATTTTGATTTATGTCCCCCTCACACATTCTTAATTGCAAATTGCTTCATACCATAATCTTCAGAACACAATTCTGCATGACACTGGCAGCAGAAAGCTGATCTTACCATTGCAACATTGCTGTGCATTTTGAGTAAGTGCAGCTTTTACCTTCAAATGCTCAGTCATTGTTAAACGGACCTGGGGACATGATATAAAAATGGAAATTTGATTAATTAAGGTGTGAGAGGCGAGGCAGTTCTTCCTGATCATGTATGTCCTTTCCTGCACTTCAGTCCCATGCTGTCTTAAAAAAGAATTGCATCCGCAGTATAAAGAGTGAACGCGCAAGCCAGGCGGAACTGGAAATGTGTAATTTGCCTTCCCTCAGGACTCTGGTTTCAGAAGAAGGATGCCTGTTCCATGTCAGAGTGGGACCAAGATGACGGTACATTACTGTCTGAATCCCTCTTTAGCAGATACTTGTAATTTTATTAACCATTTTTTCCCAGTTGTAAATACATCGTTGTCAAAGCAGCTGGAAGTGTGAAGAGTAGCAGAGGAAACATAATATCTTCTGGAGTCTGAACAGAAAAGCTGTTACTTTGAAACTCTGGAGAATACAGGCTTGTATTGTATAACAGGATTACTCCGTATTAACTGAAGTGTAGACACTGCTTGGAAGCGGTATTCTACAGAACAAATTAAACATCATGAAAATAAACTGCTTAAAATTCTTTCAAGAGGAAAGCTTTAGGATAAAAAATAATAGTAATGTAGAGGAATAATTTACTGGCCAACTACTTCGTTTTCCTTATTTCTTCATTGAGACTTGTCTATCAGTGTGCTTTGACAGCAGGTTTAAATAGAAAAATTACATTGCTGGATAAAATATGATCTTGGTTCAAGGTAGTAGGCACAACATACTTATAGCAAGATACAGTCTTGTCTCACAAAACTTAGTGCCAATAAAAAAGATAATCAGTGTTGATTATAGTAATGCTGCACATGTACATTTAAGTTCCATACTTTTGTGTTGTTATCTTGCACATATAGTTTGTTCGTAGGCAAACCTTTGCTTTCTCACAAGTAGCTTTCAGTTTCCTGAAAATTTACAACAAAAAATGTTTTTCCCCTTGCATGAATGAGTATGGATTTCACATGCAGGATTCCAGCTGCCTTGAAAATAGATTTCCTAGTGCTGATACATCTTGTACCATTGATGCAGTTATCTGTGAAGCAGTGAATATACTGCTATGCATGCATATTCTGTTCTTTATCTGTTTTGTTATGCAATACAAACCTAGAGCATACTGAGATTCTCTTCCTGATGCTTAACTGCCATAGTAATTACTCTGGTGGTGACTGTCATAGTCATTCTTCTGGCAAAATGACACAATTGATAAGAAATCCCAGAGATATAAAGCTGTTCTTCTAACAGTGACTATAATGAGAAGAGATAAAAGGGACTAAACATAGTCCTTAGAGTTTTGTTCACTAATTTAGCCGAAATAACATAGGAAATGCCTATAAGCAGCATATAGTAAAACGTAAGTGAAAAGTAATGCATATCTGAAAAAATAATTTGAATACATACATAGTAATGGGGCTTTAAAGTTAGATATGAATACCCGTATAAGGGAGGACAGTAATAAATGCTTTTAAAATATGAGTCCTATGCTTAGGACTGTGATGTGAAAAATTACTAGGAATGGCAAAACAGTGGCTCAGTGGTCGTGCTAGAGTTCGTTACGGCATACTTTGCAGACAGTGATATTGCACAGATGTAAGTAAGCAGGGTTTAGGGATCTGCATGTTTATGGCTAGTGAGGATGAAAAAGAGGCAGAAAAAGAGCTCAGCTTAATTTTCAGCTTAATTTTGAATTTTGCTATTCATGGTCATAAAGCAAATATCTTTTGCAATCAGAGTGTAGTTGACAGAGATAGGTTTAGTTTGCAGGGTTGACAGATAATGTTTGCTATATCTTGTAGCATCCTTTTTTAGATTAGAATAGCATTGTATGTAAAAACAATGAGTTTATAATTATATAGCATAAACAGAATAAGGTTGAAGGGCCCATTGGGTTTCATTACTTCAAAGTGCTGCAATGCTTGCATGTTATAGACAAGATTTTACCACTAAAAACAATTCATGAGACATTAGCAGGCAGGAATACAAAGTAGCTAAATCTTTTAGACTAAGGTATCTGTTTGTTTTGTAGGCTTAAATTCCTTGACACTGAGGAGAATTTGGCATTCCTTTTGAAGAGGTGCTTTTAGTACATGACAGTTCCCTAGAATACCTCAGTGTAATGTGAAGTTAACAAAGACAATGCTAAATTATTAATGTTCTTTCCCTCCTCCCTTTGTTTTCTGTCCTTCTGCCCGAAGTTATCCTGTATATTGACTTTTATGAAATAAACATCCAATCTGTCTTGCAATGCGGTTTGACATCCATCGGTGAAATAGATTTTGAATAGAAAAAAGTCCAGATGTTAAGACTGCCAGGTTGTCCGTCATAGGCTGGAGCAGTGAATTGCATTAGGACTGCAGTTGTTTAAAAAGACCCTGTAATAAATCCCTGTTCTTGTGTGGGTGAGTGCTGTAGTCAAATCTGTCTGCTGTGTTATGGTCTCCAGGATTACAAATGACCCTGAGGGGCAAAAAGTGGGGATAACATCAACTGCTTTTGTATGTATCAAAAGTGGTGTGTAGCTGGTGATTTTGATAGTATCAATGCACTGTATTGAAAATTTTTAATTCAAGCTAACCTCTAGAAGCTGTAATTGTTATTCATATTCTGCAAGAATATTATACAGTACTGGCACTTTTGAAAACATCTCGGTAGTACCTTTCAGATGCGTAAACTATGGTCACTTGATAGTAGCGTTTCTCCTTTATTATAAAATACTGTTATGTGCAAGAGATAAGCCATGTGTTGGAATTCACTAAGTCTTTGATGTCTGTGAGGTCAGTAAGAGCTTTTAGTCTATGCCAGAAGGTGAACAGCCTAATGCTTGTGGGAGAGAATGTGTAAAAATAAATAAAAGCCCATTTTTTTTTCTGTATGAAACTTCCTTACTGTAGTAGTTTTCAAAGTGAGCTGCTTTGCAGTGTTGCTCAAACTATTTTCCCTGCCACGCTATCAAATAGGGTGATGACTTTTTATCAGACATCAAAATACCACATTCCAGTGACACAAGTCATCATCGAGAGCTGTTTCGGCAGGTTCAGTACAAAAAGAGCTTTTTAAGTAGACAGAACTGATGTCAAAAGCCATCTCATATTCGTCTGCTATGTAGAGAAAGAATTGTTTTCTCTTAAACATCTGGAATTTTTTCCCTCTTTTAGGCAGGTTTTTTTCTTTTTTTTTTTTTTTAACCTTATTAAATGTGGATTTGTTTTACTGCTTGGAATTGGAAATTGTGTAGTGGCCGTTAGGGCTTCTGATACTCTTCCTCAAGGTGTCTCAGCCTTCCACTCTTACTGGATTGCTTATTTAAAGAATGTGATCTCTATATGCTGTTTTAGTTGCTGAAATGGAATTTTAATTAAATGGTCATATAACTTATTGAAGATTATGATATGAAACAGTAAGAGGTGATTTTAACAGAAAGCAGGGAACATTAGATCATCATTCTTTAGGTTACCCAGGATCTAGGGGTAAGTGATAGACTTCATCAGCGGCACTCTCATGTCTAAGTATTCTGCGTCTATAGAGCGTGGGTATGTGTTTAAGAAGAAAAATCAATGTTTTTTTTGAATTAAAATTAAAAATGAGAAGGATATAATCTTTGAGTCTAAGACTCAAATATCTAAAGACTTGAAATATCTAAAGTTTATGCAGCTTATTTGTTCATTCATTGCAGTGCACAGAAACATACCTTTGA
Source organism: Nyctibius grandis (assembly GCF_013368605.1). NCBI lineage: Eukaryota > Metazoa > Chordata > Aves > Nyctibiiformes > Nyctibiidae > Nyctibius > Nyctibius grandis. The sequence goes on from NC_090695.1 coordinate 95,470,569, forward strand.
TGAGCAGATACTTTGAAACCACAAGGTCTGAATCCTTTGAATATTCCTTCCTAGGTCAGACAAGGGGTTTGATTTTAATAGAGCTGCAGTAAGGATGCAGAACATAGCCCTTTGTTTCTCATATACGATACAATCAGCTCATATCAGATTTGTTTAATGTCCTGATCGTGCAAGTTATTAAATGTTCTTGACTGCCTTTAAAGTCAGGAATTGTAGCATCTGTCTCTAATTATCTGACAACATTTTCAGAATTCTTGTCAAATTCTGCCTTAAAGGAATGATAGTTTACAATGAGTTTTGGATAAAATAATGTTTACTCAGTCTCCTTTGCCATATCTTCTTCACCATTTATTGTCTATAACGAGTCATGTTCTCTTCTTGCACCTTGTTTTAGGAGACTTAATTTACATACACAACAGCAACCGCCTGCTGTCTGTTGTGTGTGTACTGCATACGTTTGGATGTTGTATGAATGGATGTGGTAAGCAGGATAGTGACAGTAGAGTAATTCTCATTCTGAAACGTACTAGGAAGCCGAAGGATGATCTAGGAACCCTGGCAGCAATTTAGGTAAGTTCATGTGCTGTGCCTCAGGCAGACACTGATTAATGAAATGGCACAGTACTTAAGCAGCTTCAGAATCTGCTGAGAGAGGCTGTATATGGCAGATACATTGCATGTTTGGACATTAATTGTCTGCAGTAACAGTGCACCAGAAAGTTCCTTATACTTCGATATTTCTAAGGCATAAATATATATGCAAGAAAAGCCAAAATGTGTTAATTTCTTCCCATACGAAGCAGGAGGGGACATAGGGGAAGTGATATGCCCTATCCCTAGTTTCCCAGCCCTGCCCTTTTCTATTATAGTATATTTTTCTATACTTCCAGGATACGGTGAGTCTGACCAATTAACTCTTGGAGTCAAGCAGGAATGTCTGCTTTTCAGATGTGTTCAGAGGACAGATAGGCTTTGGGGGATTCCTCCAAGATTCTTGTGGTACAGTTACTTTCAAAACAGCAGTAATAGAAAGAAAATAAATGGTAGAAGAACATGGAAAGCTTGACTTACTGCAATTCATCACTTGTGTACCTTAAAAGCGAAAACTAAAAGGCCTGGCAACGGAGGGAACTGTGATACAGGATTTATTCTGACTAACTCTGCATCTCTAAGAAGTAGTTCCTAAATTTGTAGCAGTCTGAGCTTTTCCAGAGGCAGGGTGAGCTGATTCAGCAATGAGCTTAATCCTGCATTTAAACTGGGGAGAGAATTTACTTCCAGTTATTGGTGAAATGATGAGAATCTGTACACTCCATACTTTCTCAAGTATCTAATTAAAAAGGGGAAAAGGCAGATAGCTTGATTTTGTTGCAGTAATAACATTCTGGCATGTCTGTAACACCAGCTATGTGTTTGCCTTTCATCTGCATGCTCCGATCAATATCTGTAAGCCAAAGCAGTTACTTGAGTCTCTGCAGAAATCCCCTCTCATGCCTGATATTTCTGCTTCCAGTCTTGAAATTGAATTCCTCTCAGCACCTCTAATAACTGTATCCCAGTGGTTGCATGGGGATATGGGTGGTCTTTTGCCTCTTTCCTTTAGAGATGTAGGACTTTTCTTTTGCAGGCCAACTTCCACAGGATTTCCAACTTGTAGTATTTACATTTTAAAGTCCTGTTTAAATCCTCGTTAATTAGTTCTCCATTTTTCACCTATAGCTACAACTTCCATTTTTGCTATAAGAAACCAAGTTCTATATGACATGCTGTCTAATTTTTAAAAAGAAAGTACTAGCCAGAGATTTTGGGAATATTTGGATGTTTTTATAGGCTGATAGAAAAACACACAGATGTTTGTGTGTAGCTGCAGGCCTGTTTAATGCCATGTAGAAAGTGTGATTGTTCTGTAGTCCTGTAATCCACAACATTTGCAGCAATTGTTTCAACTGTTAAAAAAATCCTCAGAACTTCTTCTGAAAAAGTGTAAACGTTGAAACAGAGAAAGAAAAGAAAGGAAGTGTAATGAAGATATTAGGACTTGTCTTGGGAAAATTGATATTTATAAAGAGAATACAAAATGGTCTGCTCATGTGCGTGTCACACTTTAGATCTATTTGTGCAATTGTTTGAATCTTCTGAATTTTGCTTGTGTATCGAGTGGTCAAATGAAGCTGGGCCAACATCAGTTAGGAGAACCAAAATTTGGCTTTAATCATAGAAGATGTAATTGGTATTTGCCCTACTTGACAAGAAATATATTGCAGTTTTCCATTTTTATTTCTGTTTTCGTCAAGGGATTAGATTAATTCATACCATTTTATATAGACTGCATACATATACATATTGCTGTCAGCTTGTATGCATAATAGAAGGCAGCAAAAAAGCCCAAAACATTAATCATATATTGGCTCAGTCTGATTTTGAGAAGAATTATGACTTTGTTAGATGCTAAATTCAGGCTCATAATTCAGAAACAAAACAATTATTCTTCCATATTAGAAAAAAAAAGAAGAGACTTTCTGTCTTCTGTTGTTGTTCCAAAAGAACTTAGGTGAGCTTTCCTTGTAATACTTAATAGCAAGTAGGTTAACTCCTTTCCCGTGGCAAATTCCCAGTGATGGCCTCTTTGTGCATTGGTGACAGAATCATTTCAGGATGCAAGAATACTTTGACCTTGGGCTTTCTAACTGAAATCAGTGTCTTTAATCAGGAGTAATAGTTCTTTTGAGAAAAAGTTTGGAAAGGCATAATTTTTTCTAGATGGGGCTTCACTCTCATCAAGCAGAATAACTTCTGCAGTATTACACATTATCAGCTTTGGATGGAGCTGCTAATTTGCTTTCAGATTTCTAGTAATTCCACCACACTGTTGTATTTATTAAAGCTAATATGTATTGCAAAATGCTACTGAGAACTGCAGTGTCATATCTAAATTTAAACTTTTCTAATGCAACTTGTTTTTCTTTTGCCTATTTTACATGTGTGACTTAAAAATTATATCTTCCCATTTGCCCCCGTTAACACTGCATTTTATTAATTCCAAGTTAAACCAGCCTGTGGTTTTTATAGTCATAATGCTTTGTTTGTCTATTGGTGCTAAAAATAAATTTAAAAGACGAACAACAGAGCAGTGGCATTGGCTGTATTAAGCTAAGTAATTTTAAAGAATATATGCATAAGAAAACTAGTTATTCAAGCCCTTCCAGAAAATGAACTATTTAAATTTATTTCCCACAGTAAGAATCTTTGAGTACTATCTTTTCAGCAGCTCAATTGCAAACACCAGAAAGTGAATTGGAATGCTTGCACTTATGGAAACTAAGAACAGTCTTATCACATGAGATGCTTTCTATGGAATGCAAATGTTTACTATACATCATTTGAATTTTTCTCATCTGTGAAATATTTCATTGAAAATGAAAAAACACTCATCCAAATCCTTTTTTTTGAAAACATCTAGAAGGATGAAAGAAGCAGTCTGGATTATGGCCTTACACCATTGCTATTCAATAAAAGTCAAGCTGCAAAGACTGCAGTAAACAAAAAGTTATCATACAACCAATTCTAATATCAGCAGTATCTAAACCGTGGAAAGTTTTACAAGTTATATAACTGCTAGTTATCTAGTGTATACATTCATATTATTGCCCTTTGTTGCGTGGATTTAGAATTGCTTAATTGATTCATCGTCTCCATAAAGCAAGCAGCTTATGAAGATTTTCTTATCTCACAGAGCCAGTGCTTTTGGAAAAGAAGGATCCCATTTTGGTCAGTCCTGATGCTTTGAAGTTCTGCGTGGCAATGGTATGCTGCGTAGTGACAAACGGGATGTTTTAGGTGGCTAGAGATTTTTTTCATTAGACTTGGAGGCATAAAAGAGGCTGGAATGAAGCAACAAGTTGGAGCTGTTAGTTTCAAAATTGGGGGAAGGAGACAAATCAAATGTATGGCTTGGTGAAAAAAATAGTTTTTCTATATTTTTAATCAAATGGATTTCATATCAGTATACTGCATAATCTAAGAATTAGTTCTCCCTTTCTACATCTACTTCCTGGAAAACCCTGATAACAGATATTTTTAGAGCACTACATTCTCGAATTAGTTCGGTCAGGTATAAGAAAATGTTTTACAGAAACAAACACTGAAGGTATGTAATTGCAAGTGCAATATTCTACAGTTATATATTGTAGGAAGAATAATGATGCCATTATTTTGTCAAAGGTATGATTAGAAAAATCCCTTTTCTATTCTATTTCCTTTTCATTTACAAATATATTTACAAGGATAGGATATATGTGCTCATAAATGCACAAATATGTAGTACATTTCTTGCACTTCTCAAGGTAATGCTTAGATCTGTTAAACTTTCATGAATGGTACACACACTGCACCAGGTAATACATGTTTTATGAACAGTACACACATTACCAAGTAATATGCAAAATATTCCACAATTGTCTGCAAGCCTTTAAATATCAAGTGGTGGAAAGGTATGTATTGGGCTAACCTCAAATACCACAAATACTACTCTTAGAAAATGTTAAATCATTCGTTGTGTTGCAAAAACCTGTCCACCAAACCAAATGCCACTTTTGTGACCCCAGATAGCAGAGCTGCCTGGGAAATGGAGAGACTTTGCAGATAAGAGTGCTCTGCAATGACGTGTTCAACATCCTTTTCTTAACACAGAAGAATTCTCGTTCTTGGCCCTGGTGCACATGAAACTTTATTGAGCATCATTTGAAGAAATTCTACAAACAACTAGGCTTGTGTAAATGGCCTCTTTATATGTGTTTTATTACTTTAATTAGTTATGTAGTTCTACCGAATAATTATCTGTGTGTGGAATTTGCATTAGTATTTAGTATATAACTTACCCAGGTGTTCTGGGGGACTGTGTTGCTCCTATGCTGCTGCTCTTTGCTGGTGTTCTTTTCTGCATATAGCTACAGTGGAGGTTTATCAATGTTTTAGTAATTTTTATAACTCTAAAGGAGAACATCAGCTGGATTTTTTTAGTTTGAGAGCAAGAAACTGATGGTGAAGAGACCCTAGGCAATGCTATGAAGCGCATTCTTTTTCACATTCTCCTGTTGTACCTTAACAGCAGAAAACAATCACAAATTCTCTTCACATTTCTCCCTCCTTCCCCACACTTTCTAGAGCAGGGAAAGAGAGAGTCTGGCTTCCGGACATGGGGCTTGGTGTGTTCTGATCTGCTGGCATCACCCAGGACACACAGAAAACTCTCACTGGTTTTAATGTTCTTCATTCTCTCTCTCCTGATCTGGAGTGTTATGAAGCACAGGAAAAAAGAATCTCTTATCTTTAGCAGCTACTCTAACAAGCATATAAATTACTTTCTCAGGAGCTCCCAAAGTCAGAGGTTTACCTTGGGGCTTCTCTTGAATGACTGGAGTCATCCAGATGGAGAACTGTGAGCAGATGCAGCAAAGAGCAAGCAGCAAATGCTCAGAGCACCCATCGCTGGATTGCTCACAGAGCCACAGAAGCTCTGGAGGCACAGGGAAGCATTATCAAACATGATTTAGCTTCAGTTTAAAAAAATGAGGCATGCATTGGGAGGCTTAATTTAGTTCATATTAATTTTCTTTTTAACTCAATATCCTTTCAAGGCCACAAACCATGTCCTGAGGATCAGAAGTGCTCTCCACCTAGCTGGAATGGTAGAGCATTTGGGGTTGCTGAGATAATAAATTGAAAATAAGTAATAATAAAAAATATGAGAACATCATGGTGAAAACAAACAATGTTTCATCTTTATTACATATATAACCATCCCTCTTACTTGATGTCATACCTTAAATATTTCTTAATCAGTTGGCCAGGTGAAGTTTATCTAGGTTATGTAGAGAACCTACTGAACAATTTTGGCATCGTTAGCAGTTATCCTGGGGAATGAATGCAGAATGTGAGTTGGGTTGCAAAACACCACAAAATGTCATGCCTATTTTTAGGAAGGGGAAAAAGAAATCTGGAAATTAAATGTCAGTCAGCTTACTTCTCATTCCTGGAAAAATACTGTAATAAACAACCAAAGAAACTAATTCTAATCTCCAAAACAAAAAAGAAAGGTCATTTAACAACCTGTATATATGTCAGAAATGGACTGTGTTGAGCTCTTCTGCGGTTTGGTAGCAGGCTCTGTAGGTACAAGTGGAGCAGCAGATGTCGTGCATCTTAATTTCGGCAAGGCTTTTGATATCTGCCTCGTAAGTTGTAAGAAAGTCTGGTCTGATAGAAGTTACCAGGAAAGGGATGGAAAACTGGAAAATTGTACCTTGAGAAGAGTTATCAGCAGTTTGCTGCTAAAGTGAAATAATTTGTAAGATCTGCAAGATTCCCATCCTGACACGATGAGCCAACCAGCAGCCTTGGAAGCTGTTTCTTCTGGTTGAGTTTGCAGTGATTAAAAGGTTAGTGTTTGGAAAAAGTCCAATATTGAGCAAAACCATTAGCAATCTTACAACAGCCCAAACTGTCGGCAAACATTTAAATAAGCTGTTTTAAAATGTCAGCCTTTTCTAGTATAAAAAACAGATACATCAAGTTGTAGCGCTCTCCACTCAGGTAAGGATGCAATGCACAGAATGTGATAAATCCATTGCCAATATTTACTGTACTACAGCCTCAATGCATACTGAAAAAATCTAATATTTTCACCTGTATCTTTATACCACATTGAAAACTATGTCTGGCCCCTGTTATACTACATTGCATACTAAAATCTGTCTTCTTTATATGGTTGCTGGTTGCACGGTTTATAGAAAAGTAGTGTACTAGAAACTGCTATGTTTTGTGCTGTGTTGACACTTAGTGAATCATGCTCCCTGCTATTTCTTATTGCACAAATACATCTTTTGCTTGTGACTACTGAAGAATGTTTGCACGTATCCAAAGTTTTTTCGACTTCTTAGAGACCTACTACAACCAGTGTAATTGGAGGAAGCTATTTATCGATAATTCTTATAGATAATACAGAACATAGCCACAACTGACCACTCAAAGATTACATTTTGTTTTCTTGAGGTCAAGATGGTGGTTTATTGTTTCAAAAAGTACTGAAAATTGACATGCAGTGGTTGTAAACATACACAGTTTCCAAAGCTTTGAGGTTTAAATTTGCAGAAGACTCACAGAATGTTGTCCATCTATTTCAACTGCAGATCCTTAGGACAAAAATTATGTGTAATTTCTTCTTAATACATGAAAAATACCTGTATTTTAAGGACATTAAGGGCTCTGAGTAAGCATATAATCATTAAATATTCACAGTGTACAATGTTTAATGTGCCCAACATTGAATACGCCAAAGAATAATGCCATAATTATAGCTCCTGTAATAATTATGTTTTATTGTGGCTTCCTTACTCTTTTTATCCCACAGTTGGTATAAGCTTTTAAGCAGATGCTTTGGTTTTGCCCTTTGCAGCTTATAGGCAGATCACTGCTGTGTTGATTCTGCAGTCATTGTCAGCTATTCAGCAATCTCATTTTTCCTTTACTGTTTTGGCAGAGATAAAATGCAAAGTTTTTAACCTTCCACTTTCCTGCTACTCTTTGCTGTTGGAAGCAAAGCTTAAAGCTTAAATAGGAGAGCAGGCATATCCTCAACAGTAACACGTTTTTCTTCTCCCTAGAGTTCTTGAAGCAACTGACTATGTAAATAATGAAATGCAGTCGGTGTGAGGACACAAACAAAAAGACTAGAGTAAAATATAATTTGAGTGGTGTCTTTTTAAATTGACAGTAGCTTAGATTCTGTAACCCGAACCTCCAAACAGAAACTTGTCTTGTAAATATAGAATATATTACAGATTTATTATTATATAGAATATCTATAGATATGTTATATAGTTCTAGATATCTTTCTATATATCTATACTATATATATAGAATATATAGAGAGATATATTCAATACATATTGACTGTATATCCTGGGGTCAGAAGTTTATGGGGACCCATATCCAGACATGAAAAAAAGTCATGTAACCATGGATTTCAGTTCTGGATCTTTCTGTTCTGAGATGATGGGAGCACTGGAATTTGTCATGAAAAGGCAGATTATTATGCACAAGACTCAGTGCAATCCTGTGCAAAGTAGTATAGCTACGAAGAAATAAATGGGATCTGGCACGGTGTGGACATCTTTACAAAGGTTCTTCCTAAAAGACTGAAGCTTATGTGGTGGTGTTTGTTCTGTTTGTCCAGTCTGCCTCTGATGTGTTCCTGCAAAATCTTCTTGAATCTGTTGGACAAAATTAGCCCCCACTGAGTAGAGGATACAAACAGAAGTTTCCCCAGTCCTTGTGAGAATCGGGTGCTGGGTTAGAGGAAAGAGCCCCAAAGAGGTACCCCACTGCTAGAAAGCAGCTGGGCTCAGCTGAGCTGAGCTAAGTTCAGCAGCTTGCCGTTATGTCCAGATGAGCTGCAGGTGCTACCACTTGCTCAGCCACACAGTCAGAGGAGGTGAAGGAAGCAAGAGCTCAGAGGGTTTGGGCTGACTGCTGGAAACCAGGAGGGCTGCTTGGAGAGAGGATTGAAGGCAGAGTGGAAAGTCTTCCAGGACATTTTATGGCTGGAGGCAGCAAAGGAGGGTAGTGGGGCTGTAGTGTCAGATGTTAAAGAAGGTAAGTGTTCTGGTTGATTATTGGGGTATTTTTGGTGGTGGTGATGGTGGGAAGATTTAGAGGTGTAAGGTGCATCCTGTGAGAGAAAAGGCCTTGTTAGTTCTGCTGCTCAAAATGGCACGTTTGTGTTCGTAGTGTCAGGTGCTGCTTTACAATGCAGACTGTATTTGTACTTCTGTAGTACAGTGTGATAGAGCAGCTGTTGTTTTAATGCGGACGGGTTGGCCTCTGCACCATTTTACCATATCAGGTAATTTCTGTTGAACAACAAACATACATAATTGTGCATTTGTTGTTACTACAAGTAAATGTTTGCAGAAAATACGTAAATGTGGAAAAGTTAAGCATGTAGAATTACAGTTGTGTTTCAGCAAATGTTTTATGTCCTTTTTTTTCTTAAGATATATTCATGGTTGAAAGCAGTCCCAAGGACCTGTTTTAAATCTACATTAAGCGGATGAAATATGGTTTAAAGCAATAAAGCATGGAAATTCAGAGCTTTGGGGTTTGCTCATCCATCTTCACAGGTCATCTTCACATTATCCTTTAGGTATTGGTGCAGGCTCCCGTAAGTGGGTTTAGTGGCAGTTTGTCTCAGGGTTGGGACGTGTAACATAGACTGAGCAGCGTGGGCTGCACATTTACAGAGTCACCACTGTGTCATGGGCTGAACGTGTGTGTAGCAGACAATGATGATGGGGTGGAAGAGTAGGGTTTCAGGTGGCTCAGCAACTCTAGTAAACCTCCAGCTGCTTCGGGTGGGAAAAAGGATTTTAGTTCTTAGGAAAATGCTTTATATTAATGTTTTTCTTGCCATAGAGATTACCAACAAAAGTTATTTTGATACATCCTTGAGGCATCAGAGATTCTACTTCTGACCAGCAATAGGAATATAGCAAAAAATTCCATTACAGAAGTGTTCAGTGTTGGTGGAGAGTTTTTCCCTCTGTTTCCAGTGCTATTGGACTGAGGAGTTTCTTTAAACTGGCAGTCCCCCTGCTGCTTTAGGAGGGAAACCAGTGGGATGGTGTTAGTGGTGTTGGTGCTGCTTCCGCTCTTGCATGGTAACTCGCATTCTCTTCTCAAATATTCCTTTTCAGTTACCACTCTGTAGTGAAGAGTAAAGAAAGAGGGAGGAAAAGGTACCTGTTATATTCATGACCTTTTTGGGTGAAGTCGTCTAAACTGAGAACACTGAAATTATCTGTAGAGCAGTATCATTAGGTCTTAAAACTTGATTCTGTGATTATAACAAGCCCTACTTTTGTGTAGGCATTACTAGCTCTTTTGAGGCACCAGGCAACAGTATTTAAAGTATCTACTTCAAAAACTCAGGCTGTTGAATGAGCTGAAGGAGGAACTTCAGTTGACAGAGGGATCAATCAAGAAGCAGCTCTGACACATCTCCCGAGACACATATCTGTGTGTTTTAGTGTGGATGTGTGCCCTCTCTCCTGCTCATTCTCATAGACAAGTACTCAATTAGAAATGAACCATGGCATGACTTTCCTTTTCCCTGTGGGCTCTCTAACTTTGCAGAGAGTGTATTGAACTGTAGACTCTTATGTATGGAGTAACCGTGAACCTGCGTTCCTGCATAATTGGTTTAGCTTTAAGAAAAGTTACAATCCCTGGGTAGGTGTTCAGCTTCTGTTCTCGGTTAGATATTAAAACATTTGCACAATGTCCTTTTGCTACCTCAAAACAAGGCTACTATGTGAACTTGTTTCTGTGCTTTGTATAAAGATTCTTATCCACAAATGAGAATTTGTCTTATTAAGTACTACAAACCTGCAAGAAGGTCTTTCTGTTCTTTATTATTAGTAAGTTAACAAGACTTGTTGAAGATAGCAATTTTTCTGATTGTTTTACATGATTCAGGAAGGGCTGCAGAATAACAAAACACATGTTTTAGCAGTTAGGTTTTGGGTAAAGAATATAAGGAAGAAAACAAGAAGTCTACCTAACCATCCTGTGTGACTGACTTGTTCCGTATCTCCCATTCGTTAGCTCTATTTTCAAGATTTCATTCTGAAGCTTGTACATCACTTTCATTGGCCTCATTGCTCTGGCTCTCATATGACCCTTGTTTGTCATTCTTTTATACTATATTTTCATCTTAGGAAATAAGAGGTTAATTTTCACACTTCCTTTAGCAGAGTAGCCTGTAGGTTTTATTTGAGTGTTGTTTCTGTTTTCTGTCTTCTGAGTTCAATAACAACAGAGTTAAGAACTTGGAAGTTAAAAATATAGACGACCATCTAATTAAATGGATTGGCTGTTGGGGTTGTATTTTTCTGTCTCATTAGCATTCAGTTCATTCTGTTTCCTTTCCCTATCTCCCTGTTCCCTACACACTCAGCTTGTAATAAAAGTTGGTTCTTGAATGTAAAGAAGTGTGTTAACGCACCTGGGAAAAACATGTACAGGAAGGAATTGAATTTGTTTCTATCTAACCTAGGTAAGATATAATGGGATGTTTCATTGTTTATCTTTACAGTAACATTCAAAGCATCCTTTCAACACTCATAAGGATTATTTAAGAAGAAAATTAAGTAAATGTATTTATGTGCTTGTTTTCAACAGAAAAACAATCTCCTATTTTAAGTTTCTACCCCTGCAGCCAAGTGATAGGGCATTTTAATGTTTTTCTGCATCTATCTTTCCATTTTAATGTGTTGCAGCATTAGGGGATAGCTGATGCTGCCATTACGTAAATGTGAGCAAGGTAGAGATCCTCATTACAGGGCGAAGTGGATAAAAAGAGTCAGTAACTGAAGGTGATGGAACTGTTGTGTCTACTGTCCATTAACTCAGTAATAGCACCTCTTCTCCAGATGAGGGGAATCGCAGGGAGCAGCATTTTGCTGCCTTGCAGGAGCAAATCCTTAAAACCTTTGCAGCAGAAATGTCTGCAAGTAAGGAGATAAATATGTGAAGACAGATTGCGGCAAAGACTTTGGGGGCATCAGAGGTTTTCTGTTCCGGTCTAACTATTATGTAGAATTACTTGCATCGGCAAGATGTTGAGCATTCTGTTCACAACCCTGGGAATATAAGCTAGGCTGGTAATACGCATGTGTATTTTCCAGAATTTGTGAGTTCTTTTGCCGTGTGACTCATAGCTGAGTGTTTCTTCAGCACTGCAAATAAAAATGCTCTGCAAAGCATATTGTAGCCATAAAATCAAAGAAACCAAACTGCATCTACTGACACTTCAGGGTTTCATTTGCCTGCTCAATAGGCAGAGTGTTTATGGATCATCCAGCAAATGTAAACAAGGCAGTCTCTCAGATGCATGCTCCCTATTGCTCTTCATTAGAGGGAATGTGTGGTGCTTATAGCTTCAGTATCGGAAAGAAGGGAGTTGAAGTTCTCTGCCTTCTATGTTACCTCTGGGACTATTTCTAAAGTAGAAGTTGCTGTCATTCTACCAGAGGACTGGCAAGATTTACTACACAAGCTTTGGCTTTCTGACTTCCTTAAGCTTTACAACCAGAAGGCCTGAATATACATCGCGGCTCCACTACAAGGAAATTTGTGTCATTAGACTCAGAAGTCAAATAAGCAGTTAAGTGAAACAAATACACTCGTGTATTGATTTAAAGTAATTTAAAAATAAATGTAGTTGATAGGTAACCTGTCTTCCTGGTTTTGGCAACACCACACAAGTTGAAAGCAAAAAAAAATCTATATGGTCTGTTGCTCCTTTAATCATGCATTATTTAAGTGTTAGTTGGCCACTGAAGTGTTCTTTATGGGTTTTGGAGGCAAGAGCTACAAACGGGTTTCAAACACAATATACAAATGGATCCCCAAAGGGAGCTGTACTTCTGAATGTCTAAAGACTGTCTTCCAGGATGCTTCATTTTAAAAGATGCTAATGCTCACATTGAGGTTTCATAGATTTTAATATATGTAGTATTACTCTGCCTGGGAAAAGGATGATCAAATGGTTACATTTAGACATGATTGCATTTATCTTCTCAATCTCTTACATAAACCCTCTCATAACTTTGCTTTCCACCTTTTAGAATTCTGTAGCTTTGCTATGCAATAGCTTTGTGTATGTTTGCCTCATTTATTGGAAAGAGTTATTTCTCCTTTTCTTTCTCAAAAAATTTTAGCTTGTATTATTTTTTACGGGTAATGTATAGCACAGACCTAACTGAACAGATAAAATGCTGTTTCACAGAGTATTGACAGGAAATCATGTTTGTATAGAAACCATAACACAAAATGCTGCTGTGATGTTAACGCAGTTTTCTTTTTATTCCCCTTTCCAGTGTTTGGCTTTATATGTGTGTTCAACATATGGTTGAATGTATCCAACCTGGCTTTGCTTTTATGTCACTGGATGGCCTATTTACAACAGAAATAGGGAGTCAGTGCTTCCTTTTAATTTTCTGCTGAAGTTCTGCTTATTTGTTTTTTTAATCAGTGTTTTCTTTTATGTTTTATTATCACTTAACTTGAAGGGCTTTGAAAAGTTTGCATTAATGGCATTAAAAAAAAGTCTGTGATTGAATGACTTGAAATTGCTTCTGCTGTATTATTTTCAGTAATAACCAGTATTTTACAGAGTCTGTGGTAGATGTGTTTGTTACTAAATGCATCTGTACTCAGTATGAGGTGATTCTGCTGAAAGAAGTAGTGCAATACCATGAGTTACTAGAAGACTGGTGTTTGGAAAGCGATGCTCACCTGCCTGGTGTGTATAATTCAGGAGATGTTAAAGCAGTTGAAAATCAGAAAGCAAGAAGCTGCTTTGCCTAAAGTTGTAACAAAATACCTGATAGTCAAACTGAAATGCAAGGGGGAAGAGTGAACAGTATTAAGATTTAGCACTTACATAATCTTCAGCATCTTCTCAGTGCTAGAGTTATTAACTATTTAAGCCTGTAGATAAATTTTTCAGCATAAAAAGAAATACATACATGTATTATCCTTTTTCTCTCTTGGCAAAACATGCAGACTGAAAGGCTAAATAACTCACCAAAAGCTACATGTCACTGGCAAAACCTGGATATACTTGGCTTCCAGGCTTATGCTCAAGTCGTGCTGTGTAGCAATAGTATATGTCTTAATGGTGTCTGAGTAGAAATAACTACACAAAATCCCTGTTTTGATGTAGACAGCAAACCTAAGGTATTGTATAATAACATTGTACAATGAATTTGCAGCAGTAACACAAATGCTAGTCTCAGCAAACTGCAACACTCTACTTAGGCAGCGTTAGCTGTTGTATTGATCCAGGCCACTACATCTTTAATTACCTTTCGTAGTAAAACTTGTCTAAATAAATTGTGCTATTGCTACTCAGTACCCCTGCTCTTTGGCAGCAGCAGAGGTTGATGCTCGGCTCACTTGCTACTTTTTACCATATCCATGCTCTTTGTTTGAAGATTTGATGCTATTAAAAGGAGAAGTAACGCTAAAAACTAATGGACTACTAGACTGTTAGTTCTGGAGTGTAACATTCCCTACTACTCCTCAAAACAAGTGTGTAATAAGTTATGGCTGGACTAATTTTTCTATCCCTTGAAATTCTCCTGTTTATTTCAACATACTTGTATTTTGGGTCACCTAAAGGAGTTGAGCGGCTGGTTCGGGGCTGCTCTTCTCACTTGTAGGGCTGCTGTGGTAAGTTTGCAAGTAGTGTTTGTAACATGGATATATATTTTTCTGGCACTAGGAGAAAAACAAGCCTTTAGCTCATGTGATAATAAACAGTCATTGAAGGTGCCATCCGCTTGAGGTCTTCCACAATGTGTGTGGCCGTTTTGTCTTCACTGAAATGCAGCTGCCATTAGGTTTCATGATTACAGCCAGGTGATTTCTGTTAATGCTGTGTGTACTCAGTATATCAGTTTTAAATACACTCATGTGCATGTATTTAGCTGCTGAAGAAGGAGTTGTTTCAATTGAGAAAGCTGACCAAATGTATTAGAAAGAGATTTCCATTGATCTGTCTGAGATTTGAAATTTTCTTTCCAAACTCTGTGGGTACTTCAGTTGCTGTGGCACAGATTTTTTTTAGTCCCTGAGACTAGATATGTTTATACAGCAACAGCTGTGCCAAACCTTATTCTCAGCTACACCTATGGGAAAATGGAGATGGTTTTGAAAGAGGTGTGTGTGGAATCAGGAATAAAATGGCAGAGATGATCCTGAGGCAGATTCAGGAACACGGATAAACAGAGGTTGGGAGCGTCTAAGTAGGCACAGTTGTGGCATGTCTAAATGTATCTGTTAAGAGGCTGAAGTTTTCTTTGTCATTGTCATATAATCAATTAACCCTTCAGTGCATTGCCCTGTGATAGGGCTGTACCACTGCTGATTTGTCTTATAGTTAGTGCAGTTCACAGTCTTGCCTTACATTCCTTTGTTACTCTGTAGTATATACCTCAGTAAAATAATGGGATGAAGATACAATATGCAACAGAAGGTCTTTAATACTTGACTACAAACCACTGTGCCACATACCATTATGCTGACATGTTTTATCAGAAATGAAGATATAATTTAATAACAGAAGTTTCCCTTTCACAGTGAAGGAAAGGGAAAAAAACAGTGAAAACCATAGCACCTTGAATAATCAATTCAGGAGAAATACCATAAAGTGGAGCAATATTCATATCTGTATCTGAAAATTGAGCTATAAAATCCCAAAGGATTACAAATAGTCTTTGTGCTTGCTGTCAGTGAAGTCAGCCAGCTGTGTAGGTCAACAACCTGTGATACTTTTTAACTGCAATGTTTTGTTTAAATAACCCATTTATATTAAAAAAAAAAAATCCACTATTCTTCTTCCCAGTCGTTGCTAGCTATGTCCATAACAACAGACAGTGATGTCACGAGTGGAGTTGAATGTGTTGATTGTATGATAAAAACTGGAGAGAGAAGAAAATAGATACTCTGTTTACAAATATATTGAATGCAGTAAGAGTTTTATAAGAAGAGGAAACGAGAAAATTTACTTGTTTTGTTCCAAGTCTTTGGTTTCTGTTGTTGACCGAGATGTATATTTTGTCTTGAAGGTCTGGATTTTTCTTCTAGTTTGGGAACTGCTGTTGCTGGATTAGCACATCCAGGCACACACCAGTGTGGTTCAGCAAGATAACACCCAAGAGCTGTGATTTAAGCACACATAGGTACTTATATCAGCTGTACTAAGTCTTGTTGCTTAAAATGTAATAATAAAAAAAGAATAACAAAACCAAAGGAGTAGAGTTGTGTGAAGTTGTGTGATAATAATTAAGTTGTGTTAAATAAGATTTGAAGCTGCTGAAAACCTGGGGGGAGAAAAGGAACATTTTAACGTAAGTAGTGCACTTATGAATATTGTTCCTTAGTTTGTTTCTGTAATTGCTTGCTTCTGGAGTGGTAGCATTGTCTCTCACTGCAAACATCTCTTTCATGATCAGTTATGTAGTGATTATCTTGGAGTTTGTTTTGTGGGTTTTTTTAATCTCTAGACCAGTAATTGCTTGTTATGAGCATGATTTTAAACATATATTTGGGATGATTCATCTGAGTATCCTTTCTGTGAGCCTTTATCTCCAAAGACTAAAAATAAGCTTTTCTGAGGGCTAACTGCTAAGGTTTTTATAACAAGACTCAATATTTGATGATTCTGCTTAAATCCGGGATACTTTTTTGCAACAGCCTGTACATATGTGAAGACACTTGTGATGACTTTTTTGGGGTTTTTTGAGTATTCTTATGCATGTCACGTTTTCTAGATTACTCTTTGGGGTTGGATGGTTGGCAGGGGAAGGAAGTGGAAGGTTCTGGTGTGGTTTGGAGGTTTTTTTTGATTCTTCTTGACAAGCCCATGTGTTTAAATCCGATAGCCAAAACTGAGTGTAGGCCACACTGAGTGAGAAACAGGGCTATTTCTTAAGTTTTCCAATGGTACTGCTGTTTGCACACCCTCTTGTGAGGTTTGCCTGTTTTGCAGTGAGTCCTTCTCAAATACTACGTTTTGAATTTGTTCACCGAACTGTAAGCTTCAGTCTTGTGGAGAGCCTTGAACAGGTCTTCTGCATTTGGAATTCTAATTCTGTCTCCCAGAGTCTTTGGGACTTCATCTGCAGATTTAGTAAGTGAAATATATATTCAGTCAGCAAACACCAATGAAAATGTTAAATAATGCCAGGCCAAAGACAGACGCTGTGGGTTTCTACCGGATATAACTTTCCAGTCAGGTAGTGGATCACTGATGATTTGTCAAGTACAGTTTTCCATCCATTTCTGTTCCAGCCTTACACTCACTTTACACAGAACAGGTTTTGTGTAATGTGTTCATGAGCAAACGTGGGGAATAATGTCGACAGCCTTATTAAACCAAGACCTTGCAAGCTCCAAAATTAGTGCTAGAGAATAGGGAAGCCAAGCTTAAAACATGGAAATTCTGCTGCTTCTCTCATTTCCTCCTGGAAATATATCTGCTAAACCTGTCAATGGCTAGTCTTCGTTTCACAATAGTATTCAACCTCTGCCTGGCAATTAGGACTGTCTTGGTTGTTCTTGTGTAACCTTGGGAACCTTCCCTGACTAGAAATCTCAGCTGCTTCCTAGAAGCACATGTTGTGCTGTGGCATAGCTAGAGAAGCAATAGTGTAAATTAGCATTGATTGTAAAATCAATGTATTAATTTG
Organism: Nyctibius grandis; assembly: GCF_013368605.1. Lineage (NCBI taxonomy): Eukaryota > Metazoa > Chordata > Aves > Nyctibiiformes > Nyctibiidae > Nyctibius > Nyctibius grandis. The sequence goes on from NC_090695.1 coordinate 95,487,884, forward strand.
TGTAGTTATACTTTATACTTACACAGCCATTGAATATTAAATTTTTATTAGTAGGTGGTTGATTTGCAGTAACAATATACCTGGAACCTGAGTAATATTTTGTAAAACTGGCATCCAGTCAGAGCTCTTAGTGATTTGTTGCTATGGACATCTTGCTCAGTAGCACACACACTAATATTTTGCTCTGTGATTGAGTCCTGAAAAACATGGACTGTTTGTGAAAGACATGTATTTAAATAATTGTGATTAATAATTCCCCATCAGAACTGGAAGACACATGGGTGGTGAAATGCTCACTCTGTTAAGCCATGCATGCACTACTCTGAGTCAGGATTTCACTTGAACAGCTGTGTGTTTAACTGCAATGTATCTGTATGTTTTTCCAAAGGGGGAAATCCATGGGGGAAGTCTTTCAGTAATTATGTTGTTATTACTCCATAATCTCTCCCTTTTCTATTAACATCACTGTTACTGTGTGGTGTCTGGCTCGTGAAGAAAGATTGGTGCTTGCTGTGTAAGGTGGACAAAAGGTTTTTTAAAAGGGGAACAGAGGTTTTCTAGTAAAAAATATCTTGTAAAGAGGGATTGATATTTGTATTAGCTGGTGATAATATTGGAAAAGAGGCTTTATGAAGGCCTCTGTACTAAAATATTGCACACTGGTTCATGAGCAGATGGCAGGCTTCTAAGAGAAAGCCTAATCAGGTTACTCTGTGATTTTTGTTTTATGATGTTTTTATAACGTAGCATTATCTATTTATCATGTAATCTGGTAGACTAATAACCTAACAAATACTTAACTTTTGGGAATTATCCACTTGTAGAGTAGATTTTGGTATTTTCCATTAGTGTTTTTTATGTGAAATCCACCTATTTAAGATCCTGCAGCATTTTAATAAATTATGCAAATTTCAGAGGACAAAAATTTTTTTAACTGCAAAAACATTGTCTTAAATGCCTTAATAATGGTATCCCCTTTGGAAAATTCTCTTTACTTCCAAAGGCCTGATTCATGTTCCGCTGATGTTAACAGAATAATTTCTGTAAGATTTAGATCCAACTTAGATTATTTGCACCAGATTTTTTTACACTTTTGGGACAATTCAGAAGGCTGCAATTAAAGATCCCAAAGCGTACCTAAGTGCTAAATTCTGGCTGCAATAAATGGAAGTGATGAAAACCTCATTAGGAGCCCATTTACACGTTCAGATGCTTAGAAGACCTGAGTGTATAAAATGGCTTGTGTCCATCATTGCTGCCTTTTCCTGTCCCGTCAGACCGTAGTCTTTGGTTAGGCAGCAGGTCATAAACATGGCTTGTGGCTTCAAAGGCCCGACTTACATTTGCTTTCAGATCAATCTGTTCTGGTCTCTGGCTGCTTTGTGGTGAAGGTATCACTGAAATGCTTGTAGGACACCATAACACTGAATCCATCATTATAACTGCCTACCACTCGCAGACATGCACTGTCTGTATATTGGCTGCTGTTCCCTATAGGCTTCCACTGAGCTCCAGAGAAATTTTAAAAATTCTTCTATTAAAAAGTATGATTTAAAATGCTTCTTTCCCTATGCTGAAGGAATCCCGAAGGATCAGTCTGCTTAGTTTACTTGCCGGTTGCTCCTGTCTTGAAAATGTTAGATTAAGTTAAATTCGATATTGCTTTAAAAAAGCAATATTTATATTTTTCATGAATTCTGTGCTGGGTATGAATTGCTGGCAGGTCCACTTCATCTGCTGCAGTCATCTTCCTCAAATACGCTGGTAAACTGAGCAGCCGGGAATCAGATTTTCCTTGGAACGTTAGAGTGGTGCTGTCATAATTTACAAGTTATGTCAGACAATGAAAACAAACAATAAACCCAGGAAAACATGTTGAGCCAATTTTAGGGCGTTCTGTGCAACTGTTGTGCAAAAAGCGGCTGCAACCCTGGTAAGGGCTGGGGCATGAGTCTTCGGATGGTTTAGAAACATTGGAATTAATGAGTCCTTAAAACATGACTAATTGATTTTCCTGATACACAAGGCTCATACTTGATCTAAATAAAGCTCCCAGAGTCTGCAGCCTGCGAAGGCTCGTGTCTTGCTCTGTACACGTCTTCAGTTAATGATATTGAAACGTTCCATTTTTCACAGAACTATTAAGGTATCAATAACTCATTTTGGGGTTTTTAATTTAACATTAATTTGACTATGTAATTGATGACCCCAAAGAGTTGTCTTCAGTAGTTGCTTTGTCTTCTACTTCTTTTTTTTCTGTACAAATTAATATCAAACTTTTTCCACTATTTTGAACATGTAATTCATAATCTTTAGCCCTTCTGCACTGATCATTTGTTCATTTAATTTTTAAAATTTATTTACATTTTGCTCAAATGTCACATTTTGCTCACACTAATAAATATTTGTGTATTACAATTAAAAAAACCTTCATTTTGAACAATTTTCTTAATAAATACATTTTAATTCCCTTTGCTCTTGATTAGTATGTAATGAGTGTAATGGTTTACAGGTCAAAATTTCCAGCCAGTTTAATACAGATAGTAACAGTGTGCGTCTCACCAGTATTCAAGAATCACCTTTAAAACTTTGGGTACAGTTGCAGCTGGCATCCAAGCAGTCTGAAATATATTTCAGTATTTTCAATGAATCTTTCTAATGTTACTTTCTGTAGAACTAAAGTAGAAATTAATGTAAATGTCATTTGCTTTTAATATTCAATTATTAGCACTTCATTGGAATTTTATCTTTATTTGCTTTATCAAATGTCATATTAATTGCATTTTATATCCCCACTCTGTAAATCTATCACAGTGTCTTTGATTAATTTTCTAAGTCGATTAAACTAGTACAGGTTCATTGAATAAAGAAAAAAGTCATACTGTGATTTCTTTTTTTTTTTTTAACAGTTTTTATAATAAAAACTGTCAATGAAGATAACGTAAACAGGGTCTTTGGCTGATGTACAATCAGGGATGAAAATATAGCCTTATATATTTTTCATATTTTTATTTATTGGTATCGACTGATAGCTTTATCGAAGTTCAGTATTTGTATCCACATTAGAAAATAGAAGTGGTGTGAATAAAACACACAGCATTTGAACACTGCTATGTTCCGTGTCATTTTCTATGCCCCCTATCTACGTGCAAACACTAGTATGCTACGGTAGGAATGTGTGATTTCCCTTATTGCTTTAAATGCTTTTTCAAAAGCAAAATAGTTGTTGATAATTAATGTTAACCAAACCATGCCAAAACAGGAAGAAGAAATGCAGGAGCGTTCATTATTGATTGATTAGTGTACGACTACTTTGACTTAGCACTGCCTCTTTTTGAGGCCTATTGATGTACGAACTTGTTTCATCCAGTATAATAATTTTATGTGTTATTTCAACCTCATGCTTGAGGATATGACTAATAGCACAGCTGAACTCAGTGGGGCTTCTCATCAAGTCATATGAGTGAAGGTAGGAGTTTCTTGCTCCGAGTCTTGCATTCAGATTTCCAAGTTTGTGCCTGTCCCAGTCTGCATTAATGTCAGCTCTTGCTCCACAGGCTTTCTCCGGAACTTTACACCTTCTGTTATTCTTATCTGATTTTTGAGCTTCCCATGTCCTGTTTAGTTAAGCTCTTAAAGTTTTACATGTTGTCTCTAGATTAAATCTTTATCTTGTATAGTCAAGAAAAGACCATCATATGCATGTAAAATGCAAAGTAACCAAGCCTATTGCAGTGCAAATGGGTAATGTTACCTACAAGGGACTTTATAGACACATTTGTTATGTAGCAGCCCTAAGCGAGAATAGACTTGTGTTATACAATGACATTTATTGACTCCGTCAGGACTACACCAGTGTTAACTACAGGGTTGTGCTTTCCTACCTGCTTTAGGTTAAATGAAAACTCTTCCCTCCCCGTCTACATGCAGGTCATCTGTGTATATCAATTAGGCTCTAACTTGTCAATGTTCTTGTTTGTGATGATGTGATAATTAGTGATGCCATAAATACTGAAAGTTTACCTTCTCAAGTTCTGCTGCCTTTGATTTTTACTTTTCACTAAACTAGGTGTTGTTATTCCCTGAGTGTCAGCCTTTAATAGGGTAGCTTTCACTTGGTGGGCAGGTTTTCAATAAAACTGACTTTGCAGCATGCTGATGTTTGCCAGGACTGTCATCAACCCAAACGATGCAGTTTGCAGGCTATCAGTCTCTGTTGTCATTTGCAATTTCTTGTGTAACTACTTACCGCCCTTTAAACTGTTCTAGTTTCATATGTTGTAGCTTTGTGCATGTCACCATACGTATCTTACACAATCTAAACAGAGAAAAGGCCTAGAGGCATTAAAGATCTTAAGTATTACTTTGTGAATGTGTTTGAAATCAGGCTGGTTTTGGTTCCACAACATCTTGGTTTAGATGACCGGTGAGTATCATATCACTCTGTCAAGTCTGAAGTGTTGTACAATTTTTGCCTAGTCGATACCATTCTTCTGGTTTCAACATGATCTTTCTCTTTCCTAAACAGAGCCATCACACTAGAGAATCAGCTGGTCATCCTTGCAACATCAGTGACCGACGCAGGAGCCTACTATTTCCAGGCAGTCAACGAAAAGAATGGGGAGAACAAGACAAGTCCGTTCATTCATCTCAGCATAGCAAGTGAGTATCCAAATTCCAGAAAACGCAATGTTGTACTGAGGTTGCAGACAGTATTCACAAAAGTCCACACTAATAAAGAGTCTTGCTAACAAAGGATTGGATCTTTAAAGGAGCTCAAATTTTCCTGGTTGTTTTGGAGCACATTGAACTCCTTCTGCAATAAGAGGGACCTAAGAGAGTGTACGTCCTCGACAAATCACCCTCAAAGCCTTTTGTCTGATGTTTTACTTTGTGTAGGGCAGGTACATGATGATATCCCTCTCTGTTTGTTGTGAAGTTGTGATCATAATTTCTTTTTAATGCAGGGGTTTATAATGTATTGTTTTCCCTTGTGCATAAGTAAACAAGTCACTCTTCTGAGTGCAATTTTATTAATGAGTCTATTCCCAGTCAATAGCATTATTTTTACCTGGAGTTATCACAGAGTCCCAGGGAACATGCATTTCATTGTTATTACTTATTATTTTGCATTGTGCGAATTGTATTAACACCTACCATTACAGAGGTATTCCATGAGTAGAATTTACAGCAAAGGGGAAGGAAAAGCAGCAGAGCAATGGGGTCAGAAAAGTGACTGCACGCTAAATGTACTAATGTGCACATTCAGCAAAAATATGCATGTGTAAACTATTGTAAAACATTTAGTGAATGTGTTTGTATGAAAAACTAATATTCTCAACATGTAGAATGGGTTGACTCCTTTCTGAGGGCATTTGGTAAAGGGGTTTTTAATGTAGCGGCGAGATGGAGTGTGTTAGTCTGTGTGAATGTGGAAGTTTCTATTTTTGATTGTAGAGAAAAGGAAGTGATGACTGGGTAAATTGTTGCTGACGCTAGCAGCTTTACTGACAGGCTACTCTTATGGTTTAGGCTTCTAGAAGATGCAAGGCTCAACCCTAGATCAGCTGGCATGAAGAGATGCCCAAGATCTCTTGATCTTGGATACCATTAAATTTGAGACAATCCCTATGGCTCGTTTCCTTACAATAGCAACACTTGGGAGTCTGGGTTTCTGGGCAGGAAATCTAGCAAATTGCTTTTGGAAATATGCTTATGTTTGTCAGAAGTTCATCAAAAACATTTTGTTTGTGTGAAACATTTAATTTCTAAGAAAATATGAATTTTCTGCTGAAATTCCTAATCAGATTTCAAGGAAAGCTGTTCTTACACAAACAATGGAAGCCCTGTTAGTGGGATCAGGGATCACTGAGAGTAGAAGCTGTGTGGTAACAGACAGGAGAAGAGACAAACCTGTGTTTTCTTCCCAGATAAGTTTATGAACTAAATGAACTTCTCAGAGTTTTTATATGTATCTTTCTGAAGTGGAAATAATATTCCAAATCCACTTGTGAATTCTGGCTCTACTGTGGCATGTCGATTGTAAACATTATTATTTCTGACAGTATAAAGAGGTTTGCTAACGCTTTAGTAATTTCATTTTTAAAGCAAATTTGTATTGTTTGTATTATGTGACCAATAATGTACTTCCCACTTTAATTTCATATCTTAATTAATGCTAGAAATAGTCTGTGATCATGCATGCATAACAAGTGCTATGCAAAGCAGAAGGTAATACAGGCATATGGAAAAGAAAACACTTCAAAATGCGTACATTGATACCATGAGTGCAAAGTCTATCTGGAATATGAAAAATAGGAAAGATTAAATGGATAAAAGAAAATGAATAATGAGGCAAGATGGAAAGCAAAAAATGGATTTGCTTGTTAAAATTAATATTGGCCAATGAGGTTTTCAGATTGTCATCTTGATATCCAGGATTATTAATGCTATGTGTGTGTTGAAGAAAGGCACTGACCATAAGGCATTACAGTGTCTGTAAAGAAAATGATATTAACATGGTCATTCTGAACTTTGATCTGAGGAAGAAACCTCTGTGATACATTAAGTAGAAGTGAATAAACATTTTTGGTCCGGTAACAGAAAATAATCAGGCAAAAATACAGTCCTGAAGCAATATGCAGAGAGTGGTTGCAGAAAAATGATGTATTTTAGAAGAGTAATAAAGAATTCCAGCAAGTGGTTGGAAACAGATTGTTAAAGCTACATCTAGGTATGGAAGATGTCACATTGAATTGCTGCTGTCTGAATGTTATCAGATGATAAGAGTGATGACACTTGTCATTTTCCATTAGAACACGTATAAAATTTAAAAACAGTTTAGTCTAAATCAAATAAACCACAAGTGAAGTGGAATATCCAATTTCTGTGTGAGTAGATTATATATTAATTATTGAGTACAACCTTGCTACATGACTCAGCATGCATATTGCCACTTTTATTGAGGGCAAAAGGAAAGAAAGTATAGATAATTCCCAGGCCAGTCATCCACAGTGTTAGATATGCATAGCTTGTTATTCCTTGAAGGATATCGGTGTCAGACTTGCTCCAGCCTGTAGGAAAAGCACATTTGCAGAATCAGTCTAACAGCTGAGAAAGCTGTAAGCTGTCCTGTTCTGGTCCGAAATACAAGACTGACAGGAGGAGAAAGGTATAGCCCTGAGCAAAGCAGAAGATGAGTTATAGGGCTTTATGTTGCAGATTAAAGTCAATGTTGAATTGTGGCTGAACGTAAATGGAGTTTGAGCGACGTCTGGAAAATACACTAAACTGTCCTTCAGTTAATAACTATATTTGATTCATGTTGAATAAGACGATTTGAGGATGTTGAACATTTCAAAAATACAGTCTAAAAGCCCCAATCATGATGCATCCTCTAGTAGGGCTCTTGAGTGTTAAAGGTAAAGACGTTTTGGTTTTTGTCAGTAACGTATAGCTCGTTGAGTCCCAAGTGGCATGAAGTCTTACACCCACCCATCGCTGCCTGATTACAAACACAATGAATGGAAGTTGGAAAACAGCTTCAAAAGAAAGCCTTGTACCTTGTCAGTGTTGCTTCTGCTGTGCTTGGGTTTGCTTTTCTATACATTCTGAGGTTGGTCAGACATTGAAAATGTAGGCATGAGAATGCCTGGATTTAATGAAAATTAACAGATCTTTACGACATCTTGGTGTTTTCAGATACATACCCAGGATGCGTCACTGTGATGCTTCATTCCTTACATATGCTTTGCACTAAAGATGCATTAGCCAATAGATATGGTCACTCCATGAGAAGATACAAATATTGAGCAGTATTTTTCCTTAACAGTTGAGTCCCTAGCTTGGTTAAACACTGGTTTTCTGCATGCCTGCCCTCTAAAACCATGGGTCTTAATTTGAAAGTCCAGGTCGTTGTATGAGGCCCAGTCCAACTATGCTTGAAAACAATGGTCATTTCTTTCAAGAGGACATGTTTCCACTGATTTCAAGAGGTTTAGATCATCTCTGAGGTGACCGGCTCTGGTGAAATAAAAATGATGTCCAACAGGCAGCATATTGGGAATAACGTCACATCTGAAATTAGTATGCGATGTCATAAATTAGTCTTAAATTTAACATGTCTTAAAGTCAGTTGAACTGTATACTAAGCTAATGAAAATTTTGCCTATATGTCCCAGCTTTCATGTAAATAACACAAAATTTTGATTAGGAAAATTGGAAAGTCTGAAAGTTGAGTAACGAAACTGTTTGCTTTTTGACTCAAATACATCACTTCCTCCCTGTTGTTTTGGAGGATTTCAGTATTAACTCCATTGGTGGAACTTCCCAACTTAACCAGAGAGGCGTGAGAGTTAATATATCACTGAGCTGTTAAAAGCTTCTTAGATATAAACATTGCTTTTCAATAAAAACAATTGGGAAATCCTTAATATTCTTTCCTGTTTCCATCTATTCGACAATAGATTTGATGATAATATCTTAAACCGATCCTTAAGTCTTTAGGCTTTTTCTTTTGCGGCCGTTCTCCCACCAGCAGACATACACTGCAGCACAGATGATAAGATCTCTTCCTAAAGACTCTCTTGCTTGTCAGGGGGATAAAATGACATGCTTTTGATCTTACCAGTGTTGGCAGGACACTTAGATTGAAGTGTTCATTGAAGTAAGGCCATCATAAAAGTGTATTTCCTTGAAGGCCATACTCCGTGTATCAGCTAAATTTCCCTGAGACTCTGCACCAAACCTCTTATGGTTGTAGAATGGAACTTAAAAAAAAAAACCAAACCAAACCAAAAAACCCACAAGACCAAACTAAACCTGATACATAGTACTTTGCTGTAGGCTGTGCCACTTATGCATGAAGGTGTTTTTTGCAGGAAAGGGGGAGCATGTTACTTTATGACATGAAATGGCAAGACTCTGGTGCCACTTTAGAAGTTCGAAAAGCCGTGCTGAGATTCTTCTTTTATAAACTTCAATGCAACGCTGTAGATGTGAGCACTATTGGCCCAGTCTTAGAAACTTTTAACAGTATGCACTGCTATTTCAGACCTTAGTCGAAGTATTTTATGAAAAATTTGAGACAGTGTCCCCCAGTAAATGATTTAAATGGCAAGTTTGCAAAAGGTTGGTATGTGTAAGCTGTTCTGACAGCTCCGATGCTCCTACTTCAATTGGTTTTGCAGCGCTAATCATCTGGAACTGCAATTCAGGGCCTTGCTTCTGGACCTTCTTGTTAAGCTGTGAAATATTGAGATGCATGTCGCTTCAATAGATTTATTAGTAAATTAGATAGTCTCAAGACCTATTCATAACACTAGGAGATACAGAGTGTTCTGCAGACTGACGTCGTTTTCTGATGCAGGCTTTGTGAAAACAGAAAACAAGATTGATGAAAATTTTAAAAACCTTGCCAGCCAGCATTTCTGAAGAGTCAAAGATAATAAACCCAATTATCATTTAATGAAGACAAATTTTTCCCTTGAGCACTGGCAATGCTTAAAAAAAAAAAAAGTTTTTTTTAAAAAAAAAAAAGTTGGGGACTGAAAACTAAACTCCTGGCTTGGTTGCATTGCAATTAATTTCAGATATGCGTATGTCAAGTTGTTCTGCCCAGCTTCCCCTTTCAACAAGAAGTTTATTCCATTACGGCAGACATTGACATGAGGCTAAATAGACCCTGTTTGTTTCTGGTTGGTGCCTATTTTGTTCTTCAATTTAATGTATCAAAGCATAAATTTTACAGAAGGGAAGAGTCCCATTTCAGACTCGCAGGGTACTGATTTTGCACTGAAAGTTTTTGTTTGTTTTTCTATTAGAAAGAAAGGTCCTTATGATTGCATGCGATGTTTAGGTCACTTTCAGTGTCTGTAAAAATGAAATATTCTTTATGTTGTTAGGAAAGAAAGTGGGGGAAAAAAGTGCCACGTTACCTGTCGGTGTATTTGGTGGAATATTACTTTTGACACCCTTCTGTCAGGTTTGTTAAGAAGATAAGTTTTCAGAAGTTTCTGAGCAGATGTATTCCTCTCTGGAAGAGAGCATTTCACTAATATAATTTTTCATATTAACCGTCAAGGTTTGTTCAAGTTAGCAGATGTTGAGGACCGTTCATGGACATGTTTGAAGCAAACTGCTGCATGAATTTTTCATAGCTAGTTCCAGCTTTCAGGTGTAGGCAGGAAAAAAAAAAAAAAGGAATGGGCTGGCACCCCTGGGGAATAGATATTTCTATTCTGAGGTCAAATTCACGCAAGCTCTATAAACTTGTCAAACTTTTTTTAGTTCATCCAAGGGAATTCACTTCGCTTAGCCTCTCTAGGTCAGTGCTGTTGAAGTGAAATTAGTGCTTCAATGATGGTTTGTTTTTTTTTTTTCTTGGTGGGGGAAGGAGAAGGACTATGGGATGAAATGAAATGGCGTTTCTGTGCCATGATTGTACATGATTGCCTGAGGTTCTGACCAAATACTGGCAAAGTCCAACGTAGCACAGCTCAGCCCTCTGTGCGCTGGTCTTAAGTCACTGAAATGACGACACTTCTTTCCTTTCCCATTTTCTACACAGGCTTTGCTTTTTCTTTGTCAAGCAGAATTTCCAGGAAGGATACCCTCGGGGTTGTCATGTGTGGTTTCATGACTAAATGTGTGCCTTTCACTTTGATGGTCACTTAATGTTCTTTTGTTATCCAAAAAGTTAATTTGGAGGCGACTGTAGAAGTGTTTGGTATTTAAAGCTGAACCTTAGGAATAAATTCTGCGTAAACGCCATCTTTAATATCCTTGTAAAATACTGTCTGCCTTGATGCTTTTTCTTCAGTTGTAGCTCAAATCTGCTCTAATTCTGAAGGTATACATTTTCAAATGGGGATCTTTGTTTCTTATTATTTTGAGAACAGATTGAGTACAACTTGACCATGCTTTTAAGACATATATGTACATATTTAAGTCAAATACATTTTAGTAACAATTACAGTTATAACAAAAAGTTAGTGTTAAAGATTTGGTTTTGATATATTGGAAGAAATGTTAATTTAAGCTTTATCCAGAGCTAGGTATTTCAGTGGAGGCTGAAAATCTCAATGGTTTACCCTATTACCTACTGCAAAAGGGATACTGTATTGCAGTGTAGAGTCATTTTATATGCATTACAAAGAAATAACAGATGATGTTCAGGATTTATCAGCTTTCTTGAACTTCAAATTTCATTGTTGTCTGTCTCTTTTTTAAAGCTTCAGCCAGGTCTTTTCCATAATTCTCTACCTTTCTTCTCCTTAAAGGAAAACTTTCTTCACTCTTTAACTGTAGTGATATAGAGGGAAACCTGTGGTTAAGATGATAGATTGCTAAACTGCAGGAATGATAACGTTGAGCCAAGAAACCTCTGTGGCAGCTTGAGCTTTTCTTTGGCTTTACCCAAATATTCTATCAGTGCTTTTTCTGATAAGTAGCAGAAATATTGGTTGGTCTCCAATTTCTTATTCCAATGGACTATTTTTGATAATACTTATTGCCACACATGATGCACTTTTGCATCTGCTGCAGCCTCTGTCCCAGGCAGCTGGTGTCTCCTTTGCTAGTAGAACTCAACTGCTAGTTGTCTTTCCTCAGATTCATTATAATATTTTAAATATATCAACTCTAATAGAGGATGATGTCTTTTTGTAATGGAAAGATAATAAAATAAACTTTCTGTAAGATTTTTTTTCAATCTTACTGTCAAAGAGAACTTAAACAGCCAAAATCAGCATAAAACGTATTTAAGTATCTGGCACTTAATCTTCACTGTGTTGCATCAACAAATGTAATAAAGCTTTAAAGACATGGTTTACGGAAAGAATAGTTCTTTCCTTTTCTCCCAAATGCAACTAATATAACCCTGTTGTTATGGGGACACATTGCTAGCTGGTGAAGCCAGGGAAATGCACCCAAATTAAGTGTATGTTCCTTTGGCATATGTACATACATTATGCATTCTGCTCTGAAAAAATGGCAGATGCTGAAGTTTCTATACTCTAATTCATAATTTTAACATAGCTTCTTGTTACACTTGTCTGTTTGTAAGGTTTGAGGTTTTGTGTCTGTAAGAGATCTGGAATACCCACAAGGCTCAAAATCCTGCGTTGTCTCCTAAACCCTTTATTTATATCTGACACATGCAATTAATCTCTCCCTATCTCTAATCACTTTTGCTATTACATTCATTGGAGTGATTTGTATCCTATCTCTGTCACTGCTCTGTAATTGATAGGTGGAGATAAGAGATTCTTAGAGGACACAAACAAGGAAAAGAGAAAATTGAATTTACCTTGCAATCATTTTATAAAATGTGACATACATCAATTATACATGCCATCCAGGAAAATGCCATCTTGAACAAACTGTGATGATTTGTTGGAAGACCAACATAAGAGAAATGCCAGAAAACTTTTCTGGACAGAAAAGTATTACTAGTTCAACAGACAGACTTTTCAATCTCACTGATTTGCCTACAGTTTTTTAAAATAATACTGCAGAATTAACAAAGAAAGTGTCATTTTTGATCAGTGTTTTTCTTCAGTCAGTCTTGGACTAATACTGCAGCGTGGAACGAGATGAAGGAAGCTGCTGAAATAAACATTGTTTTAATCAGATGTAAGAAGGTGATGTTGGTTACTCAAGACTGAACCATCTTTCGTAGGCAAAAATGGTAAAATTGAGAGTATAGTCCAATTCTAACTTAACTGCATTCTACTACGAAAATATTTCCTCTTTAGTTTCTCTTTTCTATTTCATTGCAGTGAGAAGGGAACTAATTTTCTCATTATTGTTTAAATACTTTGTGCTCATGATTAGTTCCAGCTGTTGGTGTGAGAGGAGTAGTTCCTGTCCATAGTTATAAGTTTAAGTAGTACTTTGGGAGCTTTGAAAAGCTTTTTAATATGTGCCAATGATATTACAAAAATTAATATCCAGTAAATAGATATGATAAATAATATCATGGTCCAGAGAAGCGCCACAAAGATGATCAAAGGACTGGGAAGCCTGTCATATGAAGAAAGGCTGAGAGAATTGGGTTTGTTCAGCGTAGAGAAGAGAAGGCTTAGGGGAGACCTCATCACCATGTTCCAGTACTTAAAGGGTGGCTACGAAGAAGATGGAGACTCCCTTTTGACAAGGAGTCACGTGGGAAAGATGAGGGGTAATGGGTACAAGTTACTTCTGGGGAGATCCCGATTGGGCACAAGAGGAAAAGTTTTCACTATGAGAACAATCAGCTATTGGAATAATCTGCCCAGGGAAGTGGGGGATTCCCCAAGATTGGGCACTTTTAAGATTCAGCTGGACAGGATGCTGGGCCATCTTGTCTAGATCATGCTTTTACCAAGAAAGGTTGGACCAGATGATCCTTGAGGTCCTTTCCAACCTGGTATTCTATGATTATGATTCTATGAATAATATCATAATGGTAATAGAAATTATGAAACTCGGAAGATTTATTCAAGTCAAGCAACATCCAATGTTGGTCACTTCCTGGGACTGTAGGACTGGCAAACACTATTTTCTTTAGACATGTTTATTTCTTTGTTATCATGTATGCTCAAGAGAAACTGTACTTTCTAAAAACTTCCAGAGGAGACAGAAGTGTAGCAATTTGGAGGCATTTGTAAAGGGCTTTGCATTTCAGTTTATGTAAGTATCATAATTCTGAAGCTTTAAAAGGAATAACTACTGGAGACTCGCATTTCAATTTACCCCTTTTGAAGATTACCTTTTGATGTCTTATGAGTCCCACTCTGCTATGCCATACTCCGGGAGTATTCTAAGTAGCTGACTTGAAATCTTGCACTTTGTTTCCTATCTTTACACAGTTGGATGTATTTGATGTGTAACTTTCATTTATTTAAAGTTGCTAAACCCTAATGAAGGTGCTTTTTACCAAGAAAGTAAGAATCTGTAACTTACTGAAGTGAGCTTTAGGTTAAACATGCTATTAAAAAACAAAAACAAACCACATTTAGAGAAAAAACATCCATGTAATATATGGCTGTGACAGCTTTGTACTGTTCTGTAGTGAGACAGGTTGTCCTGGCTGGCCTGTGAACAAGAGGGTAAAAAGATACAAAGCTCTTGCTTAGGAAAATAGTGAGGAGCATCTTATTTCTTATGAACTGGATAAACTTGCAGCATATAGGGTTTTTTTATTCATAGGAGTAGGACTCACTCTTCAATATAGAAAATAAGTAATTTAGGATCTATTTGATGGTGTTCTTTAAACTGTCATTGTGTTAGGCAAGCTTGAAATATCTCAAACAATATAGATAAGGAATAATAAATATGCCCAAAACAGATGTTTAATAGAATAACTTTTGCACTTACTCAGTTACTGCAAAAGCCTAAATATATCCTAAAGATTGTATTACACACGCTAAAGGTCTGCATGGCAGAAAACCCCCCAGCATATTTACAAAAACTAATTTTCATCTCAAGCTTTCACAAACATATGGTTGCTTGAGGGTTATCATTTTTAAAGCTCTTCATATTAAAGATGTTTTTAATTTCTTCTCAATATACATCACAGAACAGGAAAATTGAATAAGAATAGAAACCCCTCACATGTCTGTATCATCATTCTGCCAGATAAGACATGATTTCTCCAAGTAATTCCGAAAAGTGCGCACAATAGCCTGCGTGAGAACAAAAATGAAAAAACAGTGATTACAACTGCAACTTAAGCATGGGAGAGGCAGGACATGCAAGATTCAAGGACATTTATAAAACTTTAAATATTCTTCTTTGTATAGACACATTATGATAAGGTATTTAATTTGATTGTTGCTGTTGTTTTGTCCAGTAGACAAGATAAAAGTTACTTATTTATATGCTGTGCAACTAGGTTTGGATTTTTTGAATCGACTAACCAATTTTTGCTCCAGATTTTAACAAAAAAAAGTTTCGTATTGGAAACCTTTTTAGGTTTTAGTAAGGACTTGCTACGAATTTTAAAGTAATATAGAATAATTGGACCTTCCTACCTCATTTGTAATAGGAAGAGAAACTCAGACTTGACTGTAACGTGGCTTGCTTCACCTGATGTATGTAAAACCTGCATCGATTTCTTGTCCACTTAGCTGTACCATGGGAGCTGTGAATTGTCGATCCAGGATGTTCGTTATCCTTCATTTTTGTATTGCTCAGTTTCACATATTGTCATTTGCATCTGGGGAGTGGTTAGATATCAGAGTAATCCAAGTTCTGATTTTTTTTTTTTTCCCCCTACAGACTGTGCTGTAAGGTAATAGAAACACTGATTTCTTTTCATGTGCAGACTATTGTCTACACTTTTAAGCCTCTTTAAAACTAAGCCATAATCCAAAACTCTGCCTTTTTATGGTAGATAAATCATTTTAGCTATGGAATGTGGGAACAAAGTTACAGCTCTTATAATCTGGGAGAACATCATTGTTAAATAGCATATCTTTAAAGAACTGTAGGCTTTCTGTGGTAAAAACAAAGGAATACAGCAGCCAGGAAGGTGCACACAATGTCCTAGTCTCTACGGCCCTGTTTGTGCAAAATTGTTATTAAATTTTGTCTGGCTATATTTGCTTTTAAATATGTTTACAAGCTGAGAACAAGTAGCTTACTGCTGTTGTGTGCAGGGAAAATACTGCAGTGGACAGTCTATTGCATGAAGAAGGAAAAAGAAGTTGTACTTGGTAGTTTTTTTTTTATTCCCCGCTTGTTCCTTATGCACTAAGGAGGGATAAAAAGAAAAGCTTGCTTATTTACTCCATGTTGCCTCTATTTTGATCCGCTCTGCAGAGCCGTGTGCTCACTAACCTGACTTGGTAAAGACAGTGAAGGCTTAAAAAGCCAGCAATGTTGTATATTCTGCAAATGCTGGGAAAGAAACTGCATGCCCAGGGCTGCCTTCGCCTATACTTGTGGATTAATCAGATCACTGGGAGTGATGCTGTCATAGCTATTAAAGAAAGTAATTGGTAGTGAGTGATTAAAATTGCAGATGGCCTTTTCAAGGTGATTATGAATAATAAATAAGTCTAAAAGCTGGCTAAAAAGGCCCATGAAACTAAAAAGTGAATATGCTGAGGATAATTGCATAAAAAGGGGATCTCGCAGGCGTGCTATGCTCATCCAACCCCGCCCCCCCCCCAATCAATCAACCAACCAACCAACCAACAAAACCCCAAGAAGCAAAATAATTCAGGTGGACCTATTGTATCAAAGGAGGTGGAACTAAATAATCTGCCTTTTTAGGCTGTAAATCCCTCTGTGCAGCGAACTTACTGCATCTCGTTCCTCGTTGTACAGATGCTACTCGGGTCCATCGCTGTCAGCGTGGAGCAGTGACAGGTCTGCAGAGTCCCCTGTGCATGCGATGCTGTGTCATTAACAGTGATCTTTTCCTGTTCTTTTCCAATTGTAAGTGATCATGACAAATGTTCCTTTCCACACCAACCTGGAACAAGGCCAGGAATTACTGTGGAGTGACTTAATTTCATTTGGTAGTCTTTATCTCACAAAGCAAAGGTTATGTGGGAATCTTTTTTTAGCTGAAAAATCTAAGGTTCATTTTGTTCCGTAATTTAAAATGGAAACTTGAGATGCAAACAAAGATCAAGGTAGAGAAAACAGAAATATTTGTCTTCGTTTTGAGCCCTGCTTACTTACATGTATATTTTAATACAAGTGCAGAGAGCTTTCACATATATCTAGACAGGCTGTGAACTTAGAGCCTGAGGGTTTGTTTTCTTGTGCTTGTTGTGATTATAGACTCATCACTTTCGGACCTTTTTCATGCTTTTAAATAGAAAAATTTTGTATGGTTACTTATACTTCAATGTGGTATTATTGTATTGATCTCGGACTTCATGCTGACCTATCTATTCTGCTCTTGAACTGTAAAACTCCATGGAATTTATTGTGAAGATTTATACAAATGTATTTTGCAATTATTGTTTATTACCTTTGGTGTGACAGGAATCATTTGGTTAATCTTTTGAAGAGCTTTTTCCCCTACAGACAATATTTCTGCTTACCTGAATTTTGTGGTCGTTATGTTAGCAGTTTTGTTGCATATTGATTCTTCATCTAAATTAATATTATTTCACTTATGGATATTCCCTTGGTAAATTTGATAGAGAATTATGCTTATTTCACTACAATAACACTTATTTCTAACCATACTGGCTTAGGAACTGGTCTATGGCCTCCTTGACAAAACACTTGTACCATGCAGGTGTTTTAAAAAGCTATTCTAAAAAAATACTCAAACACTTGTTATTGGTTCATTGTTAGGCAATGCAGCAGGTGTGTTTTTAAGGGAAAGGTGGTCTAAACAGATGCTCAGCACTTCCATTTAACTGTGGAAAGGCAAGTTCTGCCTTGTAATGCAAGCAGACAATACCCAAGAAGTTGAGGAATTAAAAAAAAAAAAAAGAGGATTTTTTTTCTATTGAAAGAAGCAACAAATTAGAATATGACAATATTATGTTTTTCCACCCTGAAGATGACATATGAATTTTTAAATCGTCAAGAGGCGTCTTGTACGAAATATAAGCACAGTAAAAGCAGCAGACTGTTTCAAATTGAAAGCATCTTGATAGAATTTGGATTATCAGGTGCCGCTTTTCTTTTTGGAAAGGATAGCGATTTCTTTTTTTATATGATGGATAATGGCATGTTGCAACTTTGAGGGCCTGGGGTCCTTTGAAAACTAGTCGGTGGCCATGTCAGCAAACACAAAGACTTGTGTTGAATGTGATGAGAGGAGGAGAGGAAGACTGCCTTTGACTGACTTGTGGCTGACAGATCTGGTATGTTCATTGATGAAGAGGACAAGAAGAGGACAATTTGCACTTCATATGCTAATGAGGAGAAATATTATGGAATCTGGCAGACATTTTTGGACTTGATAGTGGCTGCTGAGTTCCTCTCGAGTATAATGCAGAATTTATTTTGAAAGAATGTGTCCTGAGATGGTTACACACTTTTGTTGTAGCTTGTAACGGCGCCGATACCTTGCCATTACCAGAGCCGCAGAGATAGTCAGCTGGGCTAATTGCTGAGGGCTTTTTTTCCATGGTTTAAAGATGGAAAAAGCAGTGTAATTTTAAAAATTCACACATAAATCTTTTTTTTTACAAGATTGTTACAAATGCTTTCAAAGGGTGTTTCTAATGGAAGAAGTGACAGACCTCTAATTAGTGTGGCAGTATGAGGTGCTATAGCATATGTGCTCAAAAAGGAGAGGGATGAAATAACACTTTATCTGGAATTGATGACTAGCAGATGCAGGTAGACAGTGGTTTTCTTGGTTCATTCTTTCACTGTACATACCAGAGGAGGTGTTTTTAATTTTGTCAAAATATTTGCGAGTTGTGAAACTTTAAAAGCATACAAGTTATGAATTTACTGTGAATAATGACCAAGCTGTTTTTCTGCACGCCTTTGCAAGCATAGTTTCTTTAAGGCAACTTATTTTTCAGAACAATATTTCACTACTTCTAAAGAAATAAAGCTATTTTCTAGAAAAGGAGACCGTGTGTTTAAAGTAGAGGTTTATGAAGCGAGCTGACAGGGCTTTATTGCAGTCTTTAAAAGACTGGGTTTTAATCAGTCAATTATCCTGTTTTAGTTTTGTGTGGATCTGGTACTTCATTTCAGTTTCACTTTATAATGTCACAAGCAACCTTGATGACTGCTTAGTATCTTAATACAGTATTTACACACGTGCTTCATGACAGGGTATACCAGTGGAACGGGAAGTACAAAGCTCATTTGTGTGTTAACACTGAAGATGCGATGTTTGTCCTTAACTGGGTGGTATTTTTTTAAATATTCATCAGAAGTGAATATGATTTACCTAAGTAATATTTGTGATGTGAAAGTTTGTCAGTCATATCTTTTAATAAGAATTTTCAGAAGTAAATTTAACCTTCAAGGTGCAGCATAAGCTATATGACTTCTAGAAAGTTTTGTGAATGAGTGCAAATGGCAAACCAGCAAACCTGTCTGTGCTCACGACCCTTCTGACTCCAGAAGAAATGGTCTCTGAAAAAACACTGGCCTGTAATCAAATGGCTTTGCAATTTAGGTCATTTTAGCATCCTATTATGTTTTACAGGCATAGCTATTAAAAAAAAAAAGACGACGGAGGAAAATACGGTTATTATAGATGGTGTGTGTGTGTTGTAAAGAATAGGACATTTTATGAAATCAGTCAGCTTTTGAAATACATGACAGAAGCCTCTCTTTTTCTTTTTTAAGGGTACAGTGGTGTGTTTTAAGTGGTCTCCACATCCTTAACTGTAGTGGGCTTGTGGTTAGACTGAGGTAAAGGTGAGCTGAATTGAACAATCAATTCAAAAGGAAGAGAGGATTGCATCAAAGTTGTCTTATACTTACTCTGTCTTCTGCAAATTCAGCAATATGAAAGGAGAGGGCTTGCCTTTGGAGCCAGAGTTGTTCTTTTTGATGAGCCTTTAAGAACAACGTAAGAGATCTCTCCTTTTCATCCTTGATCATCACGGGAACTTTAAAATCCGTGTTTCTGAAAGGAATCCTGGGTAGCAGTCTCTGGAAACATGCAGAGCTCACCGAAACTGCATGATAGGTAATATAAAATCTCAATGAGAAGTGCAGATCCTGATTGAGGGGAAGGAATGCATTGAATCACAGGAACACATATGGCTTTGAATGCATTGCAGGTTGTAGATCGCAATTTTATGAGCTTTGCAGAAGATGGGGACAGTTATTCCCCCCCCCCCCCCAATGTATTGCATGCAGTCCATTCAGAAATTACAAAGTAAGCTTAGGAAAGAAAAGAATCCTCTGTAAGTTACAGGAGGTTACTGTTGTAAGTAGTTCTCATTTTGCTATTTTGCTCTGGTTTTACCAAACAGTGAATTTTGAAAACATCAAAACCAAGTTGTTTATGCAGTTAAGGATTTATGGGAATGTGATTCTCATTCACGAGCGGAGTATGTGTGTGTGAATTCTTTTTTACAATATGCCACCATGATCCTGAAGTAATTCAGAGATTGATTTATAAAAGATTCTGAATCAATTAAGGCTTTAATCAGCAAGCGGCAAACTTCAGATGGCTCATGGACTAATTTTACCGTCTCCTATCAACATGAACCTAAGCTGGAAAAAGAAAACAATTAAGGGGATGTAATTATCTGTCCTGATTACTAAATTAGAAGAGTTTGTGTTTATTCCATTGCTATGTAAAAGGAAAAATCTGCTTTGAAAAACAATTTGAAGCAGCTACTAAATTGCCAAGGGTTTGCAGGGTGCAATGTAGAGATTTGCTAGGACGGTTTTGGAAGGGGTTTGTGGTCAATAACTATCATACAAGTACTGTATATCGAGCTTTGGAGGCTGTTGCCTGACAGCTCGGTAGTGTACTGCGCAAGACCCTGTACTGAGAGTGTTTTTCCTCCCTGTGCTTAAAATGAGTTTGGATTTTCAAGACAGAATCTCATCTACAGTTACTTGTCCAAGCATATATCTGATGCTTATATCTTGTGATCACAAAAAGTCTTGCAATTTCTAGAAGCCACAAATTAATGTTTAAGTTCACATATGATGACAACCTTTCTAGAAAGCAAGGAGGGAAAAACATCTCTGTGTGATCAAACTAACAGTCTAATCATGCTGTGGTGGTGTCTTCCTGCTACCGAGTGGTATTAGTGTACGTTATTGGTATTGTGCTTGACTTAAAATGAGAATAGCCTATAGAAATATACCAAACTGATTACATAGTTCTTTCTCAAACCAGACTTCTAGGTTTGGTAGGATTTTTATTTTCAGCTTAGCAGAGAGATAAATACAGATTTGTGACAGACCTTTCCTTACCCTTTATATCATCCCAGATCTGATCAGAATCCACAAATTGCATAAAACCTCTCATAAACCCCCAGCTTACAACAGTAGTGTAACTTCTGTTTGAATATTTAGCAGAATGTTAATCCTGACATATTTAGCTGTCTAAATTGTTGCTGAAGGATTGTTGCTGCATTCTGTGCAAAGTTCAGAATAAATGCCCAGAACTCCAGTGAGTTATAGGTCAATTACAGTAATTGGAACAAAAAGTAAACAAGAAACCTTAGAAGTATCCAGCAGGAGTGATACCTCTATTTTTTATTAATGAGCAGTAAGCAAGCCTGTCACCAATCACTGATTTTGAAAAATGTGCAATATAACTTACTCCTATAAATGGTATCATTTCTACATAGCGTATGTGTCTCTTGGTAGTATTGCGTTTATTAAATACTGTTGAACAAAATTTTCAGTTGAATGAGATTAAAACTGTCTCCTTAAGAAAACTGAGCTTTATTTAAGCAGCAAGAGATAAGGCTGCCTCATCCGCATTTACTTTACAGAAGGCTGACTTTATAGTGTTGGCGATACTCAATTAATGACTTGGTGTATTTTGAAACTTAAGTTATGTTATTATTAAATAAACTAAAAGTACAGTCACTGTAGAAATATAAATTACATCCTATCTGCTGGAGCACACTAGTATAAAGGCCCAACCAGTCTCTCATTTACACAGTATCATGTAAATTAGTTTAATAGTATTGTAATTTATGCAGATTTAATAAATATATTTGACTTTCAAAGCAATAAAATGGATTATGGCATTACCATAAAGGTAATTATTACTGGTGTTTTCTGCTGCACTTCATTTTTAGATTAAGAAAATCCATAATGATAGGTATGTTTGAGAGAAATATATGATGCTCCATAAGGACCCTTAGCGTTAATACTCTCTTAATTCGGTACTGTGCGCTATCTAGAGTTGTTGGGTTACGTTGCTTCTGGCAGGATCCTCCATGAACATCACCTTCCTCTTCAGAGACAAGAAATAACTGTACTTACGTTGTTTGCCTTTGTTACCTACTCTGGCTAGATGAATAACATTTTGCAAGGAAAAGTCTTGGAGACATTCAGGTTGCCAAAGCGAGCCCAGTGCAGGAAGAGGGGAAAACGTCTTCATTCTTCTGAGGAGTGTGATATTCTGAAGAGTCAGATATTTCTGCAGGTAGAAGAAATGACAACTTGCTTTACTTTAGCTATATAAGCTTACAGAGTGCAGCAGGACAGATAATCATCAGTGTTGGGTTTCCTTGCACAGCTTCACAGAATCTAACAGAGCACTTGTTTAAAACCAGGAATTCGTTGCATTTGTGGAATGCTGCAGAGTACTGAAAATGCAAAGATTAGGCCATGGACGTATCTCTAGACTTGCATAAACACAGCCCACAAAGATGACTTTTTTGATTAGGAGACTGGAGAGAGCAACAAATCAGAGTAAAATAGGAGTTCCAAAACAAAGGTATACTCTTATCTGCCAGGATATACAAGATAGTTGAAATTAAATTATTTTAAACTCATCTGAGGCTTTAAGTGCTATTGACAAGGCATGTATCCATCTACTGTGCCCCCTGAGGTCTAACTGGACAGAGATTTCTTGCTGCATTTGAAGGACTGAGCAAGTTTCGGACTGTAACCCAATTTGGCATCTACAATACAGATGTGTTTTGTTCTCAGGCCACTTGAGCAGCGTGGGTATCGCGACGAGTTTGTTAACAGTATCGTGAACAATTATGAAGGTATCGTGGGCTTACTGTGAGGAGTCAGCGGTTCTGTGGCTGTAGTAATATTCTTATTTTAGTGTCATCCAAAGTCCCTGTTAAGTGTTGCACCTTTCAGATAAATATGTTGCAGTGGAACTGTTTTGCGTAGAAGGTAGTTGATCTTATTCTAGCAGTCTCCCATGCAGGTTCTTAATATAGGAAATACAGTAGCTGAGGAATTTTATTTTTAAAAGAATTCGGTTTCTCTAGTGATGTATCCATTGTGTGTTTCTTTGGGTTCTTGACCTGGAATTCCTACTGATCACAACTGTCTTGAAAACATTCAAAAAATTAATTTGTCTTACTCTTCAGAGCTATCGTTTCTCATATGATTCTGAAATTATTCATGGAAAGTATCTATTTGAGCAGATTGGCCACAGAGCCTTTCACACAGACTGAAGTGTGGAGGGAGAAGACATTTGCATGAGATCAGGAAATGTCTAGAGCACAGATTTTGAGGAAGAGAGTAAATTGCAGTAGGCAATGAACTGGTGGGAGGTAGGGGTCTTCTGCCAGAGCTAGCTTCTTCTCCTGTGTTAATGGACAGATGTCATATCAAGAAATGAAAGAACAAGTTCCTTGGAGAAACAAGCTTAGAGAGGCGGCTTTTCTAATGACTTGGGAAAAAGGATAGTCTGCAGTGAGTCTGCTTCTATAGTAACCAAAGGGCAAATAAATATTAAATCTGGTTTCCTCCAGGGACAATGAGCAGATTATTGAGAATGGGGAGTATATGCAGACTTACTACCTCACCTGATGAAATAGTGTTAGCAGTACAGGTTTTTGCCTGCCATGACTATCACAAGGTTTCTTTGTTTGCTAGCTGGGTCATGATGTATGTTACCAGACATCTTGCCTACAGGAAATCCAGATGGTCTCCCTTCTCTTTCCTCTCTTCTCCTACTAGATGCAAAAGGTCAGAAGAAAAGCAGCAATGGGAATTCTTGCTGCCAGCACAAGATGCTCTTGACTTTGTCTGCATCAGTACCACAGACTTTAATTTCCTTTACACTGAACTAAGGTTAGACTCACTTAAAGGTCATTCTCTGTGCAATAGGGTTTGTTTTGCTTTGCCATTTGTTTTATTTATTGAAAACAGCATCTTTCCTGAGAAGCAAAGTTGTTTTCCCTGCTATTACCTCCCCTCTTCTTAAGTTGCTTTTGAAAGGTGTTTCATTACTTGCTAAGCTCTAAAGCGATTTTTCTGATAGAATATCAACTTGCAAAATCTTTGAGCTGGGAGCATTTTTATCTTAGAACTGCAATAGTGCTTGTTTCATAAAGAGATGGTGACATTTGGAATTGACCCTGCCCTTATTAACTCCAGTTTTGACAGAACCCTGAAATTACCCTGTTATCTTTCTGTCAACTCCATCAGATTCTGGAGATAAACTCCACCATACATTAGACATGACCAATGCTCTCATAATACAGTTTTCTTTGGGAAGTCAAATGTTTTGTTTTATCAATTGATGTCAGAAAAATAATTCTGAAATCTTTCATTTCCAGTGGGTTGAGGTTTTTGGCTTCAGAAAAGAAGAAATCTATTCAGAAACTGACCAGAACTTCCTGTCTCGTAACTGTGACAACTTTTTCCAAGGAAAAATAGGTACTGCTGAAAGGCTGTCTACTCCTCTTGGCATCTATTTTTAAACTTGGTAAGACAGTGAGATGAGCTGGCTTGTCTTATGCCACCTTTGGTACCTGGATGCTCAGTAACTGTTAGAAAAACCTCACTCTCCATCTGTGCACAGGAAGATGTAGTTCCAAAGAGACCAATTCCTGAGCTAGATACTTCTGTGAAGGTTTGAGGTCAGAGATCTGGAACTTTCTTTAGAAATAGGCATAGGAGAATTTCTCTGGTATGTCTCCTTCCTCTTTTCTGTTTCCTGACCCCCAAAACGTGTGAATTCTTTGGTAGTTTGCTTGTTTGGATTATACCAGGTATTTTTCAAGGCAAAGTGTATAGGTTCTTGATTATGAAGAAAAAGCAGAAATAAAAGGAATTCGAATGTGGGCTTTTTCATGCAGCAAAATCACCTGGGAAAAAGCTGGGACCAACAGAATACGACAGCCTTGGGATTAAGGATGAGTTGGTTTATTGGATGATGGAGTTCTCCTCTGGGCAGGCACGGGAGGATTTTGTTAGATATTCGTCTTAAGTAATTTGTGCTAAATGTGTTCATAGCTCCAGATGGCTGGATTTAAAAATAAAATTAATAAATTATCTTTACACACTTTTAAAGTCCCCTGTTAATAGCCAGGTATGTCCAAAGCATTATATAGAGAAGAATTGATGGGCTGCTATGAAGTAAAGGGAAATAAATTTATTTCAAGGGTTCTCCTTGCTCGATAAAACACTGCAGAAGCTTTGAGTCCACGAGAATTGTCAAATATTTTGGATGTTTTTGTAAAAAGGAGGTGATTTGGGGCCAAATGATATTCTTGGTGTTCTGCTTTTTTATATAAAAGTAAAATACCCCGAAATCTGTATCTGCCAGGCAAAACGTGGCCTTGTATTAAAATGATGTCTGGTCATGTGGAAGAGCCTTGTAATCAGGATAAGTTTGGCTTAGAGATCATATTGTTAAGAGTTAGAACCTGTCCATGTTTGACATTTTTTTAATGATGTAATAAATATTGGCTGCTGGTGAGAAGACTGAACACTCTCCTCACACCACCCATTTTGAGAATATTTAAGTAGAATATAACAATGTCTCTGTGTGCTCCGAAGGGAACAAAGGCAGACTTCTCTCTCCCACTTCATTCCAAGGATGGCACTTCCTCCCTTCGTCCTGAGGGCCAATATTCTTTAACTAAAAAAACAGAGAGCTATTCAACTCCTCCTTCTCAAAGAAAATGCCCATAAATGAGAGATTTGTCTGCATATGATGTAAGCACAAAACACTGAATAGAGCTTCTAACAATCACAGCAGAAGTTTTAAAAGGAGCGGTCCTTTGTTCCCACGTCAGAGATGCGGCTCCTGTGATTTCCAACTAGTTAGTTCTGTCTCTTAATGTGGCTTTTCCTGTTACTGTGCAATTATTCCACTTGTTTTTCTTTGCCTTTGCTAGAGTAAGGTTCTGAAAATGGAGACAGTGGTGGAGAGAAGCATGAAGACTGTTTGTTGAGAACATGCTTGGTTCCAGAGTCTCAGAAAGCTCTCTAGGTACATCTCTAAGTTGGAAAAGGACCTTACGTCCTCTGCTTGACCGCTCTGTGCCATTCTGCCTCTGGGCACACCAGTGACTGGGCTTTGTCTTCTTGTTCGGTCAATAGGTTTTGCACCGTCTTTTTGTTTGCGGTTAATGTAGCATGTTTCCTCCTCTTCCTCCCCCTCCCCTTTTTTAAAACAAACATTTGCCATGCTTGAAGTGCTTCTCTTGCTTTTAGAAAGTTACAGCCTGAGATGGAGCAGAGCGGTGATCTGATTAAAGTGATTAAAACTATATACAGAATGCATAATTAACCTTTGCCCTGGCTGTCACGGGGAGCTGATGCATGGAGCTGATACTGTATCTTTCCATGGCAGCAGGCGTATGCTACATGACTATTTTTTTTTTTTGAGAGAACTGTAATCGCTTGAGATAAAGAGTCAGGAGAGAGAGATCAGAGCTGTATTAATCCTCTCAATGGCTTTATAATTTCCTCACTATTCTGCTGCTGGTAATCAAGAAAAATAATGCTGGATTAATCCTGGATGCCAAGGTCAATCATCCTTGAGCCTTTTGGTAGTAAGGATGTCATTATGAAAAGACTTTTAATGAACGTAATTTTCCTTGCGTACTTCGGGGCTGGCAATATGTATGTGATTTCTTGTTCCTGGTGGAAGAATATTTCTTGGTTGGAGTAACAATCGGCCCATTTTGATCATTTTCGAACAGCTGGTTAGGGCAGCAGGACAGCCACAGCAGACAAAGGCTATTTTGGAAAATGCTGGGGGAGAGAAAGTGCCACCGATCAGCCAGGGCTTGTACAATAGCAACAGAGAGGCTGTTGCTGGGGATCAGCAGGTGAACAGGCGGGCAGGAGCATTGTAACAAGTAGTGATGAAAACATATGCCCGTTCTCATTAGGTCTTGACGTGCTGGACAGACGCACAAACCAGAGAGGGGCTACTGGATCCTGGAATATGTTTTCTGGTGTGACTTCCATCTGCCACAATTGTAGTTCTCAAAAAAAATGCTTCAAAATATCTTTTTGCTTTTTCCAAACTAAGGTGAAAAAGCTTTTTAGCTGTTTTTTTTTTTTTGAAAGCTGACATTCTGAACACCTTAAAAAGCCGACACTGTAAATAATGCTGCTTACCATCACATTTAACTTAATTCTGCAATGCTTTCAAGATTAGAAATGGTGAAAGATATGTCTGTCACTGAGACTGAAGACTGAAAGTGCTAAAAAGGCAGAGCTGACATTCGTACAAAAGTTGATGTTAATAGTGGGCCCATTTTGTGAGAAAACGTATCAGCTGTATTTGTGTTTGGAGAAAAGTGTTAGGGAATTTTCAATTTTGTCCCTATAGCCCACATTTCAGTTAATCCTATGAGATTATTCTGTGTTCTTGCTTCTCACATTCATGGTTGATAACATCTAAAAGTTAAGAAATGTGCACAGGATATTAACACTTTTGCCTTCTGCAAAACAAGCCCTTTCTTCTAGAAGCATCTGTTAGGAATTGCTAAGTTTTGACTTTGTTTTTTGTAATGTTGCAGTCCACAGCATCCAAACCATGAAGCCTCCTATTTAAAGTCAATGTGAGTTTAAAAAAACACAGCCAAACAAAAGAAAACGCCACTGGATACTCCATTTTATACAGATTCTCAGCATGCCAGTCTCCCTCATTGCGAACTTCTTACAGAAATATATTAAATGCAACTTTAAAAAAACAAACACACACTAAAATAGAACAGGATAATGTCCATGTTAGTATTTTCATGTAATCCACTAAAAGCCAAGAATTCAAAGGAAAAGGCTTTTTATTGCACAGTTCTGTTTAGTGCTATTCCATGAGAGCTGTATCTCTCATGGCATTGTCCTGCCTGTTGCAGTACCTGGGCAGACTGAGCTTAGCAGCTCCCAAGAGAGGCACTTAGGCAGGTCTTTAGAGTACAAGCTTTCAAGGTATCGGTGACAAACGTTTTCTTTCTGGGAATCTTAGATTTGTCATATTGCATAATTTGCCTCTTTCTTAGGAGGATGAAGAAAAATCATTATTCAAGATACTATTTGGGATTTAACCATTGGGTTAAGATAAGGTGCTGTCAAGGAACTTAGATTTTTCTTGTGATAACGTACATTGTTTTATCTCCGTGGTAGAAGTTTTTAGGTTGTTTCACAGTAGTTATTTTATCCAGGGGCAAGACAAATTATATGTTCTACAACATCATTTTTTTTGTCTCAGGGAGAAGATGGTGTTTTATAGCATCACAGCTAAAAAAAAAAACCCTAATGGTTTTTTTGACTGATATTTTGATGTGACCAAAACAAATGGTAGTTATTCTGCACAATACATTTTGAATGCAATGTTTTGTGAGTTGATGGTATTTTAAATGAACCCAATTATAAAAGTAGCTGAAATATTTATAGTGCCTGACTATGGCTGAAACATAGCTCTTCTGTTTTTTAAATAATGCACTTATTGTCCATATCCTTTTATATGGGAAACCAGATACTGGAAATCGTTATTCTTTTTTCTATATATGCATGGGTTTTTTAAATTTGTTTTGGAAAATGAAATGGATGTTAGCAATACTTAAGATCTTGTATAGGGCATATAGTTCAAGCCCCGAGCAGCATGCTAGCTTTATTTGATTTGCTGGTTTTGCTATAGCAGCACCTTAAACTATAAAAAATGTACAAGTCCTGAACTCCAAAATCATTCCCGTTGAAATGCAGAAGTTACACTGAACAGAAATGACAGCTGCTTAGCCTGGTGTCACAGGTTTGATAAGTGACAAAAAGGGGCTTAATTATTATTGTTTGTTTGGGGGGGAAAAAAGCTGCTTTTATCCAAATTTCTCTGCTCAGTTATTTGCACTTTCTTCCCCATTGAGAAGCAAATACTATTGAAAATTAGGCTATTCATTTAGCTACCTGCCTCCTGGAGGAGTTTCGCTTTAGGCCATAAATGCCGGTTGCTCGTTAATTCCCCAGAAGTTCCTCGGAAGTGCCACGGGCCAAGGCCGTCATTGCTAATCTAATTGATTTGTTTTGTTATTAAACAAAACAAAAATGTGGCACTGTTTTCCCATGGAGTTCTCATTGCCTGAGAAGTGCGAAGACAAGCTGTCTGAACACAGCACCGGGGCGGGCAAGGAGTCCTCAATAATTAATAGAGACTCAGGCAACCAGTGAGGTTTCCTCTTCTCATTTTCAACTTGGAGTCTGGGTTATAATGAAGAAATAACGTTCCTGGAAGGGAACACTGTAGTAAGGTAACGGTCTCTGGCTAGATAATTTTGAGGAAAAGGTATATTTCTGAAATATGAAAAATTTTGGTTCTGGCCATATTAAACTGAGTATTAAACTGCATGAGTGACATAGCACTCTGCGTTTGGTCTGATAATTTCTGATGCAAGCTGATTAGTAATTAAGTCTGTCGTTGCTGTCTTGCCAGAATTAGGATGGCTAAAAAGAGCCCTGTTTATGCTTCACTTCACTCAGGTGGAGGATGTGCAAACAGGAAGAATAAAGTTTTCTCTGCAGGGTTTTATAAGGGGATGTATTCTTATAACCAGACAGGTTTCGAAGTGTTTGCAGCTGCTCTCTTTAATTTCCAGTAGTGAATATAGGTCACACACCAACAACCTGGTGATCTGATTGGAATTAATAATCATAGAATCATAGGAAGGATGAGGCTGGAAGGCTCCTCTGGAGTCCAACGCCCTTCTAAAGCAGGTCAGCTAGAGCAGGTCGCTCAGGACTGTGTCCAGCTGGGTTTTGAGCATCTCCAAGGATGGAGAGACCTCAGCCTCTCTGGGCAATGTTTTCCAGTGTTTGATCACCCAGACAAACAAACAAACAAAATTCTTATGCTTAAATGAAATTTCTTGTATCTCAGTTTGTACACATTGCCTCTTTCTTCTCAATGGATACTGCTGAGAAGATAATATCAGTTTACAGTTGTTTTCTCTGCAGTTTGTTATGAAGACAATGGGTGAAGCTCTTCTTCAGAGCAGACCGAAGCCAACGCTGTGCTTGTTTTCTTGCTGTCATCGCATGCTGAAGTCTGCTCTCCTGTAGCCCGGATGTTATTGGCAGCATTCAGCACTGAAAGCAAAAAAAAGAAACATAATGAGCTGTGCCCTGCAGAGTAGTTATGTTGGATAATTGCACTAATAGACACTGTGGATTTTACAAAGGCTTTTGCGGATGAAAATATAGGGCACATTAGTGAATAAATCAATGGCAATACATTAATAGACTATGGCTCTGTTCTCCACTCAGTGAAACTACTTGAAAATGACATTTTGTTCAGTATATCATTTCAAAACAATAGCAGTTTCATTACAATTGTAATGACTTTGATAAAACATTGCATAAATGGAAGGTTTGAAGTTTGACTGTTGATGGAATTTGGGGATTTCAGCATTTGTGGAGAAGATTCCATTAATACTGAATATCCCAACAGCAGCATAAAATTTGGATGTTTGCCATGTGAGATCTTCAGCAGTACAAAGCAGACATTCTAAAGCCTCAGAAGCTGCAACAATAATAATGTAAGAGTTTTAATATCTTTTTTACACTTATAACTGTGTATCTGCTGTGAAGCAATTTGAGTTCAATTTACCTGTCAGTGTGTGAGTAAGTAAAACTGGGGTAGATCTGAAAGAAGAAGCAATTAAAGTACTAATATTTTCTTTGAATTTAAATAGCTCTTATCATCCAAGGATCCCAAAGCAATTTACTATTATTAATAATAAGGCCTGATTCATATCTAATGCTTTTCATCAGTATTCCTCAAAAGTCTTTACCAAGATCCATGTCATTAATTCCAATATCAAAATGAGGAAACTGATGCGCAGAAAGATAAAAGTGATTAGCCTAAGATCACTTAGTTAGAATCAGGGGCAGAAACAAGGTTAGAAATCACATTTTGTAATTCCCAGTCCAGTGCTCGTCTCACTTAACAAAATTTACTCCTATATACAACACAAGGATAATTATTTTATAGACATTTTAATAGCTGTGTCAGATAATTTCTATTAAAATACCTCAGTATCTGTCATCTTTAGGGGAGAATGCTATAATAAAGTAAGGCAGAAGCACTTAACAGATCAAAATTGATCCACATTGGTCTGTTGAAGGATGATTATCAGCAGTGATCATGCCTTGATCTGGGTAGTATACTTGAACACCAGATGTACTGATCCTGGAAGATCAGTGAAATTTGCACATATAATATATTACCTTGAATTTTTTGTTCCCATCTTGAAAAACATCCCGTATTTTGGAAGGACTAGTCCCTTTATTCCCCAATCCAGTAATCCCTGGCATATGGCACTGTGCACTATGCAGTCTTATAGAAACAGTTAATCAGAGGGTCAAATTCTTTAAAAATAAATACATAAATAAAGTGAAAAATTAATGGTGTTCACAGATTTAATTGTAGACAAAATATTTTATTATGGACATTGAAGTGAACTGTGAATACCATATCCAGCATGCTGTCCGCAAGATCACTGAACAACTTATCTTGATGCTAGAGAGAGTGAAGACAGGTGTTGCTTTATTTCCTGTTACCAGAAAGCAATAGCATACATAAAGATCTTAGTCCCGTGGTTTTCAAGCTGGGGACAGCTATTTTTGGTAACACAGAATCATACTCTTTCCTTAGTACTTTGCTGGTAATGAGAATGTGTAGCAGAATATCTATATTTTCAGGAAACATTTGAATCAGCTAATTTTTTGCAGTATATTTTCCTCATTTGTTCTGTTGTTGAACTGCATTGACTGGTACCAGCCTATTATGGGAGAAATAGATATTTCTAAGTTCATCACAATGCTATTTACTTGCAAGAGGCAACTAGCACACATGAAGATTTTTGGCAGAATCTAAACACTACATTGGAAATTATGGGGCAGAGAACATAAACCAGAAGAATAACATGCTGGAAATTACTGAATGAGTAAAGAAAAACATCAGTGACCAGAGTTTTTATGGGTGCAGTTCCCATCAATGTTAATGGGAATTGTTGATATAAACCCCATCTCTGTTCTCCACCCTCCCATTCTCCCTGCACACATCACCCTAAGTTGAAATTGCAAAATATGAATAAATTATTGCAGAAGAACAATTCCTATGTGCTATTGAAGTGTTTGCGTTTTGATTTGCAAGCAATTTTTTTTGTTTTTAAGAAATGTTGAGAAGGTAATGATTACTGTTCAAGCTCCAAATTATGCAGATTGAAGGACCCATTTTAATATGTCATGACAATGAAGTTGCAATGTATCACACGACAGCAGTGTTAATATTAAATCTTTTGGGCAAGAGGTCACTCTGTGTCTCCTCTGTGTTAACTCTAGCTGGTCTGATCTGACTGTGGAAGCTGAGATTGTTCCATGGAAGTTTCAGCCCAAATCTCAGCCAAGTCTCGTGTTCTAGCATAATTCCTTTTCTCCCCTGGTTCTTCTCTAGGATCCATCGATCCACACAAAATGATGGTTCTCTGCTGTAGCTCTTTGCTAGGGAAAGGGGAGAGACATGCTGCTTGTACTTCTTCCTTGCTCCACTCTTGGTACTGGTGGGGCCAGGTGGTCTGCTACAGCACATACCACGAGGGCTGCGGGTATCATTCTTGAGAATCTCTCACGTTTAAGATGATGATAATCTCATGGTACTAATTATCATTAATTCAAACTTTGAAGCCTCTCATAAACATAAAGGTCAGAAGAGTTATCTTAGCGAGATGATGCTCTAGTTAAAAATGTGCAAATAGCCCCCTGTGGTGAGTGTGCTTTTTTCATGTGTCTGTAAGAGGTGCTTTAAGAGATGATGCTTCTGAACACGTTCATATATAGGCTATAAACCATGCAAATATGAGAATGGAAAGAATAAAAGGTGGGAAAACATCACTGAAAACTAGGCTGAAAAATGCCTGAAGGGTTTGGTCGATGTAAGGAGGGGACAGTAAGGAACTGATTCCCCTCTTTCTTGTACTGGTTTAACTTGATTATCCTTGTTTGAGTTACTTTTTCATTTGGTAGAGAATGTTTTTGAACTAGCTCTTGTTTGAGGTCTGGCAATTGCAAGGGAAGGTAACCTTTGAAGCTCTGTGTATGTTTCTGCTCTAGTACTGTGGATGAGAATCAGCATCAGGATGTGATTTGGGTAGGTGACCGAATTTTTTTTTTTTCCCCCACATGGGTCACCGCCATTCAGTAGATGTGATGAAGTGTCCTGGACTAGCTGAAATTTCTATGAAAATTCCACCCCATTCCTTTTAAAGCTTATTACATTGAAGTAAATGTATACAAATGAAATAAACGATTAGAGAAAAGGGGTAGATGGAGGATCATTTTTGTTTTCGTGCTTTTGAGGTATTTTTATTCCACAAATATGCTTAGGAAACAAGACCCAGAGTCTCTATGCTGTTTGTTTACTGAGAGTGAAGTCATCTTTGTTAGAAACTCTGACAACCGGTGTTCCTTCCCAGGTGTTCCCCTGGTCCCTCGCCTACCCATCACCAATGCAAAGAGTTTGCTCCTAATTGACATGCTAACTTATATCCTGGACAGAGGGAATTTGGTAGGTTTTTGGTTAGCGTTTTGAAACTGCAGCAGCTTGTTTGAGGGTATATTGCACTTCTCCCTGCAGAGCATAACAAATACGTGGCTATTAAGCCAGGGTGGTTTCTAAACAGAAAGATATAGTATGTGTGTTTGGGCGCTGGGGAGAAACATAATGCGTGGGGATTCTCAAATCAGAGAAGCAGCAAACACTTACAGGTTGCTGTGACAGGCTCTGCAGATGACAAGAACAGCAGTTCCAATGAAACCTTGCCACCATCATTTGTAGAAATCCTGATTACAAATTTCTACACGAAGCCCTT
Source organism: Nyctibius grandis (assembly GCF_013368605.1). Taxonomy (NCBI): domain Eukaryota; kingdom Metazoa; phylum Chordata; class Aves; order Nyctibiiformes; family Nyctibiidae; genus Nyctibius; species Nyctibius grandis. The sequence continues at coordinate 95,521,585 of NC_090695.1, forward strand.
ACTGTGAACATTCATAGATTAAACCAGACAGCTCCTTTTCGAGTTTTACTTCATCTTTGCTGTGTTTGCTCCTGGGGCCATCTACAGCACATTTTCTGAGATTTAGAGAAAGAGTGAAAAATTACAGTGCATGTAGTGCCATAGGAACATTCTTCAAGATACTGATTTTTATGAAAAAGGAGAGAGGATGGATTGAACGCCAGCCTAATTATAATTGTAACCACAATATTTTTCAAACTAAAGGCTATTGATTGTGTCCTTGAACCAGTGGTGATTGTTTTTATGAAGCTTTATGTTAACCATTAAAACTATTTTAATATTTCTTGGTCTAATTAGATTCTTCTATAGATGGCAATTAAGCAAAAGGGTTGCAGTCGGTGATATTGATGTTAGATCAAAGTCTTGCAGCAGTGCTAAAGTTAAATGCTGTCAGCAGTGCTAATCTAAAAATTATGTGCATTATTTATTGTGTGGTTTGTGTATCACTTGTAGTCCAGAATTGCCCTAATTATGGTACAAGACTTTATGTAGGAAACATTTTGCCTTCTCTACTGTAGTACAGATACTTTTGTAATTATATTTTTAGTGGTTTGTTTCACAACAAAATTGCACAATAGTTTAAGGGGTAAAATGAAAAAGGATTCTGAATCTCACTGAACTTTCATGTGGACTTTTAACTAGCTGCATAATATGTACTGATTAACATTAGTGCTAGAGCAAATAATCTTGTGGAAAATACAATTAAAATTATATCATGTGGTGCCACATTGTATTCAATCTTGGATTGTACTTCCTGGATCCCAAAATATCATCCAGGGTATGGATTCAGTACTTGCTCTGAAAAAAATCTGAATTTCTTAGTGTACTTGTGCTACAGTTCTGTTGGATTTTCTAGAGGTCAGTTAGATGGACACATGTAAGATTTATGATGCCTTTGCCATTAGTATTAAAAGGTTTTATTTAAATCAAGAGTTGCTGAAAGATGTTCTTTTATGCTATCATCCAAATCTTTTGAAATAACTTCACAATATTTTAAAGAGTTGAACTAGGCCTTTTTTCTTTGTGTGTGTGGCTGATATTATAAAGTATGTACCAAACTAATCTGCAAACACAAAAACTTTAATTGTTTTTTTTGTTAAAGTCAAAATAAAGTAAGATAATGTTTAGGATATTTGTAGAAGTGTTACCCTAGGAATCAACGTTAGGCATTTATGACTGCTAGCCAAACCCCCAAAGTTAACAGGTTGAAAGAGTGACTTGAGTTGGTCATGAGAGTGAGAAGCAGCTTCTCTTTCTTCCCAGGGCACATGAATTCAAAGTTGTGGCTTCAGCTTGGTACTGAGAATAGAAATGTGTAAGACTCTCTTCTGAGCACCTCAGGGAGGAAATGTCATATACACGTCAGTATATTGGCAACTCTGAGAGCATCAGGTGACAGACACTGGGCCATAACAATGGTGAGAGAAGCGTCTTGTTTTATATTCCATGAAAGAAAGAAAAAAAAGTGTGGTTTAATTGCAAAAAGAGTCGGAGCAACCTGTATCTTAAATAATGATAGCTAAATATTAAGGAGCAATTTTTGAGCAGGACACATTTTTCTATGTTAACAGTGACCTTTTTAAATTAACTTTCACCTGGAGAGTGTAGAGGCTTAAAAAAGCAACGGATGTTGTCTTTGTTACTCAAAACACATCTCTATTCAGCATAATGGGTTTGGGTATCTCACCGTGTATATTTGTACATTGCATTGAGCTGTGCACATTTCCGCACTTGATAATCAAAACGCTGATTCTTATATTCTGAGATGTAATTTAACTTTTTCTTATTCCCACATTTTTACTTGTAAATAACATGTAGAAGCTAAGCTTGTTCTTTTAGTTGTAGATATGCAATATGGGATGTACATCTGAGAGAGATTGTACCTACATGACCTGGGAGGTAAAATTTTTTTGAAAGCAAAGTAAGAGAAGAGACTGGTAAAACTGAGTATTTTGGACAGCTGAAAAGCTGTCCAAGTATGTTGTTAATTTTTCCTAAAAGTAGCAGTGGAAGAACTGTTTCTTTTTGTGTTGTAGGAAATGGCACGCATGCTGTGTGCCTGGCTCTTTGGCACTGTGCTGCATCAGCAGGTTTCTGTGGAGTGTGCAGTACTTTGTGTCTGTGTTCAGCAAACAATGTGCAGAATTGCAGGATTAGTTTTTCTTCTGTTTTTGTGTTGTCTTTAAAAACGTACTATCACACTGTGTTGTTATTTTACTCCCCAGCAATAGCGTTTCATAGCCACATCTTATAAAAAAATTGTTTTTCAAGCAGAGTTACAGACACCCATATTGTTCTCTGCCTACAAAGGCATTGTCTGTTCTCTGGTGAACTGACTTTGCTAGTAATATGTTGGCATGTTATAAAGCCAGGCAGCATCATTAAAATACAAGGCTACAGGAATGAAAACTTTTGATGCCTTAATTTTTTCGTAGCATTAATTTCGGTGTTGTATAATGGAAGTATTTCAGTAAGTTTCTCTGTGTCACCCCAGCTGTGTTTCACTTTTGATGCTTTGTTTGCTAGTTGGGTTTGCATCCATTTCAAAATTGTGGTCCTGTTTTTCAGCTCTTTATAAGGACTTGCTTTTCTGTACCTTTCTTCCCTTAACCTTTTGTGCTCCTCTTGGTTTTCTGAATACCCAAATACTGAAATAATAAAGGGGAATTTTGAAAAAGTCTTTGTATCTTAAGTACACAGTTTGTCCAAGATACCTAAAACTAATAAAATTAAGTAAAAGTTGATAGTACAGAGGCTCATTTTGCCCGATGTTTTGCATTTTGCTATTGGTCCTTAACACCAGTTCAAATAACAAAAGGAGTGGTAATCTCTCTTGATGCTTTAATATGTATCTTCCTTGAAATCTTGACCACTTCTGCTTATTTGACACTATCCTTGCTTGATTTCTTATCAGTCTAATCACTCTTTCAGAGAGCTCCCACCTTATCCCTATTTCAGCTTTCTTCGTGGGTATCTTGTTTGCCCTTCCTCTTAATCTCTTTGATATTTATCAACTATTTGTCAACTGCTTTTGAAAACCCAGATTTATCTTGCCATAGCAGTTCTTGCAGATCCTGCCACACCTCTTCCTCTCATTCTTTTCCGATTCCCCAGAGAATGTAAACATGCTGCCTGTCCCAAAGGATGTCATTGCCTAGAAATTACTCTGTCATCTTTCTAGATCCCTCATATTTGTTGTATCTATTATTTACAAATTCCTCTTCCTTTTAGTACTCCTGTGATGATACAGCCTTTCCCAATAAATCTAAAATTCTTGTCGTAGCTCACAACAACTCATATTTCAATTACTGCAATGCTTTTTCTTTTTTCCTTTTTTTTTTTGTCTAAAGACTTCAGAAAGCTGCTCTTGGCTATTGCCTTGACGTTTATACTCATGTTTTGTGTCCCACAGTTTGTCTTCCCCTTCCCCACTTTTGAGGTGGTTTATGACCTGTCCCATCATGGAGGCAGCAACGAGAGATCAGCCCCTGGCTCCAGTCAGCCGTTTGCCAGCCCATTACCTTCTTGTTCTGTTTTCAGAGAGTCCCACTTGTGCTAATTCCTATGCTGCTCCTGACTTATACTCAAGAAAAAAAAAAACCCTAATCCTGTGAATCTGCCTCATTAGTACTACAAAACGCCTTCTGGAAGTGTTTCTGTGCTGGGATGCCTACAAGAAACTTTGAGCATGATCCAGCAAGTTAATGTGCTGTCAAATAGAGTTGAATAATTTCCTTCTGCTTCCTTGTTTGACTGTATCATCTTTGGGAGGGGGGCTTCTGTCTGATACTTGCACTGCAAGATCTTTGAGACAGTGACAGTCTGTTTCATTTTGTTTGATGAACTGTTACTCTGTGAAGTCCTGGTCCATGTCTTTGAAAAGACTCCATTCCAGTTTGAGTCTGTTCTGTGCTCTGAGCTGGAAATTCCGTGATTTGGGGAGTACAACTGAGAAAATGGCTCACCTAGATACAGCTTGCTTTCTCTCAAATCCATAAACCATTTAATTGCTCATTCTCTGCAAATCCCACCAATACAATTTCCTTGTTATTTTAGGCTTGTGATTTACATGAAGCTTCATCTATTTTTGCATTCTCACATTCCTAACTCCTTTCTTTCCCTTTTTAATCTAGTGTCCAGGAAAGGCTAGGTGTGCTACTTTATGCTGTGAATTTTGTTCATCTGTACATGCATCTGTTTCTTGGTATTGTGTAGTGTCTAGTACAGACCTGATTTTTTCAGATTTCTCGCATTTAGTTTCTGAAATATTTTCTGGTGTTTTATCTGATGGAACATTATGTAAAAAATATGACTTGAATAGAGTGTATACAGAAGTAAAGAGAAAATATGAGGCTATGACAGACTGCAAACAGAACTTTGCCAATTTAACTAAATTTTTACAGTTCTATAACTCCAGAAATGCTTTAGATCTCAAAACTGAAAGGTTTTGAATAGCTTCATAACAGCATCTAATTGCTCCAGCTATTTATAAAAAAGAGAAGTTGTAAAACATAGAAGTTCAAAAGCTAGCTATTGCACATGCCCAACAATCTTTTTCAACAATAATTTCATAATGATTTTTAGCTTGAGGACTTTGTGCTGTGCATTTGTAGCAGCCAAATTGACACGATGGAGTGTAATAGCTCCAAAGCAGCTATTACAGTCTGTTGGGTAATTAAAAGCTAAATGGAACGTTGAGAAATGATCCGTACAATCAGATTGGCTAATTTCTTCACTTTTGTAGGTTTAAGTCACTCAAGATGATGTTGTTATTTTTTTTAAAGTGGGTTTATATTGTTTAAACCACCGTGAAACCCAACTCAGCCTCAATATGATGTTAAGGAAGATGTCAAGCTTTCTTGGTTTTGTGAATTTATATATATTGTTTTCATCTCATGAAATCCTTTCACACTTTTGTTGTCCACTGAGCTCATAATAGAGAGGATATTTTATTTGGAGATTCCTAAGAAACATGACACAGCTTGTTTGCCATTACTAGCACTACAGGGGCTCAGCAAAGATAATAGACTTTCCTTTGGTGTGATGTACCTGTAGACACAACACAGGCGTTCAGGAACATTCCCTACGCTGTTCCAGAGTATGCCTTGGCCTGGGCTGAGAATTGGAGAGGTAAATGTGAGACCCTCACTGCAACTTGCTTTTGTTGTGCTCAGTCCAGCTCTAGACAGCTGTAGCACTAAACGGTGAGGATATTGTAGAGTTGTTTCCATAGATATTGAAGCATTTCTTTTGATGACAGATGTCTGAATCTGAAGCTATATGAAAGTATGCAGTAATCTGGTCTGACCTTGTGTATATAACAGGTCATCATATTTCACTGAGATACCCTATATTGATCACAACACCAAAGTACTTCAGTCTTTGAGCGATTAATTGGGAATGCATCTTAGGAACAGAACAAGAGACACTAGAATACATTTGAGGACCCTTCAATGGCAGAAAAGTAATTAAATGACATTTGTGCTACAGATTCTATTCTTGGAGAGACTTTGCCTGATTTTACAGTTTATTTTACCTTTTATTTAAGTAGGTTTAGATATATTTTTCAACATTAGCAGTTCTTAATTAAGGTATTGAAACACTGAGATGACAGTTTTCACTTACAAAAATCAATTCTAAAAGAAGATTGAGGTCTGTGAGAAGTTAACCCTCCAGCTGCTCTTTTTGACCAAGAAAGCACAAACGTATGATAATAGGACTTGCGTTGCAAATACTTCCCCTCTAGAAGGGCTGTCTCAGGAGATGAATGAAAGATAATTATGGCACCAGCAATGAAATTGATCTTAATGCTATCACGGTTACAGTTACTCTCTTACCAATATTAAAACTTGTTGTCAAATTAGTGAACATCTCTAAAAGAAAGAGGGGAGGGAGTTTGTGTGGTGCCACTGAGCAGGTTAAAATGCATTTCTGCATTGTTCAGCCAGCTGATATTTTCTTAGCCACAGATTTATGGTATAATGTGAACTCTGAAATGTAGTTTTATAAATGTATATGGATTTTATATATATAGCTAACAATTGTAACAGTAATTCTCAAAACTTTTGGCCATAGGAGAAAGGGATAACTGCTCGAGGCAGGTCTAGTCCCTTTGAACTCTATTTTGACTTCATTTTTATTTCTTGTAACCCATGAGCCTTTAGTTGGAAGTTGGATTTATACCTTAAGATAAGACCTGTGGTCTCATGTTCTGGCTTTAATGATTCTGCTGTCACATTTCAAAGGCGACCCTTTCTGTGGCAGGTAGTCTTATGGGTCTTCACCAGCTTTTCCCCTTGGGAACTCCTCCAGTGAAGCAGATGCTTCTGACTTTTAGCCTGAAAACTCCAACCAAGCATTAGTGCTCATCAGCTTCCTCTCAAACCGTGTTCTGAACAATTCTCATTTCTGTCAGGCATTACTTATTCAGCAAACCATTCCTTCACTTCTGGATGACAGCATTTCTTTAAGAGATGGAGTCATCATGACTGGCTTTATATACAGATATAGATATACACCAAATCCTAAGATAAAATAAATTACTTTGTCTCCTGAATTTGAATGGATCAGTACCAAAATATTCTGTCTGAGGAACTGACCCACTACACCTATATTTAGTGGTGCAGTTTTAAACCTGTAGACAGACAAAGAGAAAATCTTGGCTTTTGTACAAGCGTGTGTGTCTACACATGAGAATGAATATAGTTTTGTGAGTGCAGGTTTGAAAATCTGTCTTTTAATTGGGAATTGGAAATGCAATTCCAAGATTTCCTATCCTAGACATTCAAATAATGACTACATTAAACACTTTGTTAGTGCATGGCTGACGAGATGTGGTAGGCAAGTTGGTGGCCAGGTCTGCGTTGGTTATCTTGGGAGGTTTATAATCCCAAATATTCAAAGTGTTCTAAGGAGAAGATTTCCCTGAGATGACGATGGATTGGTTTTGAAACTTAGAAGTCCAGTGAATCTCCAACATGAAAAAGCCTTTACATTATAACTTATTTTCTGAATGAAGCATTCCAAAGTATCAGCAAATACTCTACACATATTAAATTGTGAAATCTTTCTTCTATTTCAACCTAAACCTTAACTTCTGTAGAAATAAATAGTTATCTTTTTTTTTGAGATCTTGCTTAGAGTTGCTTGCTTTTAATTATTTCTGAAATAACATTAGGTTATATGCTTCACTTAAATCTCCTTCCAAGGAGTAACGTCTCCTACATCTTTAGTTCTCCTAACTAAGCAGTTCTTGCCGGCAGTTGTCAGTTTGTTTTGTGGACCTGTCCATCTTAACTCTACCAGGTGGAGGGCCACGTCATTTCTTTTTTATTGATTCCAGGGTCCCCTGAGACATGCTCACACTTGTAACTCAGCAGCAAATGTTCTGCAGCTCTATCAGACTTTCCACAGAACAAGCTGTTTCTGTTTTATTAGTCTTTATTAAGCTGCGTATTTTTGCTGATCCATAGGTTGGACACTTCAAATAGGCTTCTTGGTGATGCTGCCGGAACTGTACTTGACAGGTATTTTTCAACCTGTCTAGAGTTAGCTTGGTTTTAGTATCATTTCAGACAGCTATTGTAGCAAAAAGTCTGCTGCAACACAGGCTACCGGTTAGACAATCCATATTTCAGGATGTAACGATGTTAGGTGTGCATTCAAACTTGTTAAAACTCTCTGTGACTGTAACTACATTTAAAAATGGTTTCAGCCACAGTTACAAGCCCCAGAGGGAACAGGGCTTTGCCGCCTCTCTCCTCCAGGACAGCACACACTACCTGCTTCCCGAGTTCTTGCTAGCCTACAGAATAAATGGTGAATTAATCTTCTGTGACTGAGAGAAACTTATGGTACATGAAATTCAGAATGCTGTCCAGACCCTTTCAAAGAGGCTTCCATCTCTTTCAGACCTCAGGCTCTAGAAAATTGAACCAAAAGAATATATGTTGTACCTCTGACAGAACTCCTGTTGTTAACTATTTCTCATCCTTTAATTTCTCTGAGTCAATAACCTGATGCAGTCCAGTATTTTTTTCAGAAACCTACTCCGAGGAATGCTGCACCTGAGCTGCTGAGACAGTCACCTTCACCAGCCTGGCTGTGACCTTGCATGCACTTGTCTGAAACTTCTGTTTCAGCAAGGGCTAAATCCCTCTGTCTGCATTATTTTCCCTTCCCTAACTGGAGTCCTTGACAAAGCTTTTTGTTTAGACAGGGAAGGACAATCTCACCAATAAGTAACCTGCTTGTCTAATTCTTCAATCTTACTAATTGCTAAAGTTGTAATTTTAAATCTGACTGGTGGTATCAGAAGGCCAACTGCCTGCTGTTAGGTGGGTCAGGACCTGCAAATTCCAGCATCTCAATTTGACCTTTGGCAATTGACTCTGGGCAGTTTTATTCCCCATCTTTTCTCCTTAATTGCAGTTGCAGCTGTGTCTAGCTGCTATTACAAGAACTGAATTAGAAAAATGGAAGAAGTTATTCCATGGTGCTTTGGCTCTAGAAGTAGCTATTTAGCCCTGTGATTTTGTTAGAGCCATGCATGAAATCTATGCCTCTGATGTCTCTTCTGTCATATGTACTTACACTGCTGAGAAAAGGAACACTCTCAAAATGATGATAAAGGGAAAGCTTCAGAATTGTGATAATTTTGACACATCATTACTATGATTGACATGATAAATAAGTCTGGTCATAAGAAATAATGCAGTTCTGAATCCCCAACCACATAAGCTTCCTGAGAGGGAAAAAAGGGTCTATTAAATTTTTTGTATAGAGATTGCAGTCAGTGGTGCATAAACAATACATTCTATAGCAACCTGTTCATTGCTCAAGTTGTTATTGGCAGGCACTGTGGCATTTCTACAGTCATTAAAAGAAGCTATCACTATTAATCTCCAGTCTCAAGGCAGACAGGTTTAACCTGAAGCTGATCATCAAATAATGGTAATGTATATTTGTGCTTTGTTGAACGTGTCCTTTCATCTTTGGATGCCTTTTGTGTAATGTTACGAGAAGGATTGAGAATTCCAGCCTTCATTATAAAAGTTAGTAGGTTAATAACATGTCTCTTAAAAATACTTCCCCCCCCCCCAATATTCATGAAGGGTTTTTATGAAGGTTTTTATGAAACTAGGCAGCTCATTCTGTGCATCCCTGGCATTCAGGGTATTGCTTACTCTCTGGTTTTCTTAGTCCTTGGTCAAATAAGAAAATCCACCCTAAAGCTGTCCAAATGTACACAGATGTGTACATGTATGTGGTCAGTGAGACAGCTCAGTGTGAACTCTGTCAGTGAGCACAGGAATAACTTAATGGCCAGAAGAACATCTGGAGAGGGCTTGAGAGCATCTAGATCAAATTCATGTTAATATTTCTCCATTAGAAGGAGTAGTTTTTTGGTGGATTGCAGAATCAAGTCATCAAAGATATGCCAAAGAGTAATGTACTAACTAGTAATGTATTTAAAGTGTCCCTTTTCTTTCTGGTGGCCTAGGGCACTTAATCCCACCCTGCCAATACATCTGTAGGTACGAGACCCCTGGGAAAGGGCAGCCATATGGATGAATTCATCAAGTTGCTTCCTTAAAAAGTAGTCCTTGAAAGAACTGAAAGAATCGAAACATTTTGTTTCACCTTCGCTTTTGCTTCCCCTTCCTCAAGGAAAATTGTATTTTCCTCTGGGAAATACAGGAATCTGTCACCACAGACAAATGGGAAACTGTGATTCATAAAGGTTGCAGAGAGAAAATTCAATTTATTTTTCATTCTTTCTAAAGAGAAAGTCATATCCCTTCTTGAATATCCCTTAACATCCTCTCAGAAATGAGATGACATCTGTCGTTTAAGCTCTCTAAGTACTCTTGTCCAGGTTCCAACTTTTGGTTGTGGTAATCAAGTGGTTAGGGAGAAACAAACTCCTCCTAAGTTATGTCTTCAGAAACCTTTTTTTATGTGCAAATAAAAAAACCTGAATTCCTACCCAGGAGGCTTCCCTAATATAAGTTATCTTTGAAGCATCTTGTGTCACTAATACATGTAGTTCACCAGAGATATGCCAGTAGCCCTGTTCACCTAGTCTGTTATATACCGTGTGTTCGTCAAGCTGTTGACAGCGATACACACAAAAGATAAGCAAAGCAGCAGCAGTTTACCCAGCATCTCCTTTAACCCTTTTGGTTTGTAGTATGTTATTCATCACAATGACGGACGTAGACTGGAAAATAAATTTAAAATTAACAATTTTGAGTCTGAACATTTTCTTTTTTAGTTTTCAGAAGAATGCTCTTTGAGGCAAGAGATTTCACTTGCCATTGGCTATCAAGGGTCAGACTTAGGCTTTTTTGGAGGTCAGGTAGCTGGTCCTTATTTTTGTGTTTGTTTTGATGCTGCTGTATTTCCTTTCATCATCTGTACTTAATTTTGTTGACCTTCTAATCCAAGTGGTTACAGATAGGGCTATGTCTAAGCAATAAGTTAATGGAGTCTCAGATTTTAAGAAATACATTAACTGGCCTTGCTACCATGTGTAAGTCTCAAATCCAGAGCCTGCTGTTTGAGTGCTGGCTGTCAGGGAGCAGCCAGGGCAAGCTGGTCCGCAAGAGGAGAGTCAGGAGCTACAGGTGACAGCGAGGCAGCAGCAAGGGACACGGTCCTACCCTACACTGCTTGCAGAAGAGCTATGCCCAGTCGTCCAGTCATCACCAGACAAATCTGTGGTGCCAGGACAGGGCCAACCTAAAGCCAGGAGGTCAAGTCAGCAAGGTACAAGGCTGGGTGCAAGCCTACCTACAACATAGCTCAGGCAAGGACCAAGGTCCTGAGTTTAAATGCAGCTCCTCCAGCAATGGGTGCAGGCCCTGGATGAGGTTTCTCACAGCTCTTTCTCACGTGGCTCTCACAAGTTAGCTGTTTTCCCAGCAGCCTGATCCAAGGTTATACAGCTGCACCATACCAGAACTGGCCTTGACCATAGGCATTGACAGCCAGGAGGGAGGAAGAGGCTGCAGAGCCTGCTCGTGCACTCTGGGCCCCAACACTGGCCCTTTGGCAGCACTGGCCCATGGTCTGGCTGGGGATGATACTCCTCCAACTGCTTCATGGAAGTAAAGAGCAGCCAGAGTTGATTTTGATCGTTTGACGCTGACCATGTATTTGTTCATGGGAAAACTGGGAAGGCAAAGAGTTGCTGCTGGTTTGCATCTTGGAAGGACTCGGTTCAGAGGCTTGAGAACAGCAGTGCTTCCTGCCCTGCGCTCCTTTGCTGGCTCCGTCTCGGGGCAGGGCAGGCAGTGAGTCCAGGTGCTCGCTAACAGCAGCATTACACCCCGACTGAATCCATGTTCTGCAATGTTCCAGACTGTTTTTCTTTTTGGCTTTTTTATTTTTTAATAGATTCAATATACACAATTGATCTCTTTGAAAAAGTACAAAAGAAAGATATGGCAGAAAATTACTGTAGAGATTGAGGAGCAGGAAAGTGGATTTTTAAGACTAGAAGGTTACCTGCTGTTTGAATGGCCTTAACGTATGCTATGATCCTAGGGTTTAGCCATTCATTTGTAATGCTTTTAATAGCTAAAGCTCAGTTAAATTGGTGTGATGACATGTGCCAGAGTCCACAGGCAGCTTGAAACAATAACTCTGAGAAATGCAAATTGCCTATTTTATTCTCATACTGGCATTGCCTATGATAAAACCTCAGAGAATACACTTTCTTCCCCTATCCTGTCTGCTGGTGACTAGAGATGCTGTGAATTACTGTCAAGTGCTGTCTGAAAATTTGCAGTAGAATTTAATTTAGATTGCCATATCACATTAACAAATCTTTCAACTGAGAATTGACCTGCAAAGGGAGTGTGAGAAGGAGAGAC